>NC_090747.1:102482138-102502138 GCF_036898095.1 Palaemon carinicauda | reverse complement strand
TTGCATGTCTATGTTTGCAATGTAGTTTTGGGAAATTATGCCCCTCTCTCTCTCTCTCTCTCTCTCTCTCTCTCTCTCTCTCTCTCTCTCTCTCTCTCTCTCTCTCTCCTTTTTGAAATTTTATGCTCCCTCTTTTTTTAAGAAAACTGTGTTCTCTTTTTTATGGAAAATTATGCTCATTCACTTTTTTTTAAAGTTATGGTCTCTCCTTTTTTTATTTTAGAAAATTATGCTCTCTCCCTCTCTCTCTCTCTCTCTCTCTCTCTCTCTCTCTCTCTCCTCTCTCTCTCTCTCTCTCTCTCTCTCTCTGCCGGCATTCCAAGGATCCGCGTTCGAATCTAGACCAGGGCGAGTGTTAACAGATGGACATGTTCCTAAAATTAGTATCTTATATCTGTTTACATAAGTAGTGAAATTGACATATGTCCCTAGTTGTTAGTCAAACGTTACGGGTCATAGTTAAAGTGGAGAGAGAGAGAGAGAGAGAGAGAGAAGAGGAGAGAGAGAGAGAGAGAGAGAGAGAGAGAGAGAGAGAGAGAGAATTACAAGGAGTTTCAATGATTTTGGATGTCTCAAAGACTTTTTAGTCCATTCGCAGACTCCATTTCCTCTTTAGTAGAGGGATTTAGCTTAAGCCTTTAGAGAGTTCTTATGATCATATCTAACTTATTCTTGAACTCTTAACGTGTTACACAGAGAGAGAGAGAGAGAGAGAGAGAGAGAGAGAGAGAGAGAGAGAGAGAGAGAGAGAGAGAGAGAGAGAGTCACAAGGATTTTGGATGTCTCAAAGACTTTTTAGTCCATCCGCAGAGATTCCATTTCCTCTTCAATAGAGGGATTTAGCTTAAGCCTCTAGAGAGTTCTTATGATCTTGTCTAACTTATTCTTGAACTCGTTTACCGTGTTACTGTTCACTATATCCGCTGGAAGTCTATGCCAAGTATTTGCTATTTTCAATGTAAAGAAATTGCTACTTTGAGAGAGAGAGAGAGAGAGAGAGAGAGAGAGAGAGAGAGAGAGAGAGAGAGAGAGAGAGAGGATGAGAAAAGAAAATACTGAATGTTGTCTATAATAGCCTACTGAAGACTCACCCAGACGGTTCCCGTGTGAAAATCTATCAGTGGCTAGTCGTTCATGGTTAAGTGGGAAATTACCTTGTTAAAGAACGCTCACACCAGCTACTGTCAAGGTTTTTCTTGCATCATAATTTGCAACTGCCAAATCGATAGACACCAAATGATATATAGAATCTGGCGAGAGAAAAGTATAGTAATTGACTGATATTAGGGAAATAGAATTTTGTATTTCTGGATGCGAGATTGATAGAAATTTGGAAAGAAGCTTCTTCTTCTTCCTTCCTTCCTTCTTTTTTTTTTTTTTTTTTTTTTTTTTTTTTTTTTTTTTTTTTTTTTTTTTTTTTAGAGGAGGTATGTTTGAAATTGGCAGGTGCCAAAAGAAATAGTATTATATATTTTAAGGCTGGAAATCTATAGACTCCTGATTTGAAAGAAGCTTTTTTTTTTGCAATGTTAGGAGAGGAGGCATGTTCAAAATTGGCAGGTGCCAAAAGAAATAATAATATATATTTTAAGGGTGAAAATCTATAGACTCCTGAGTTGAAAGAAGCTATTTTTTTTTTTTGCAATGTTGGGAGAGGAAGCATGTTCAAAATTGGCGGGTGCCAAAAGAAATAATATTATATATTTTAAAGCTGAAAATCTACAGACTCCTGAGTTGAAAGAATCTATATATTTTGCAGGGATGGGGAAAGGGAAGGATGTTTGTTCGAAATTTACATGTGCCAAAAGAAATAATTATTTCAAGACTGAAAATCTACACTCCTGAGTTGAAAGAAGCTAATCTGTGCATGGTTAGGGGAGCGAGGGAAGGAAGTTTGTTCATAATTTGCATATGCCAAAAGAAATACTTATTTCAAGACTGAAAATCTACAGACTCCTGAGTTGAAAGAATCTATTTTATTTTACAGAGTTGGGGTAAGGGAAGGATGTTTGTTCGAAATTTACATGTGCCAAAAGAAATACTTATTTCAAGACTGAAAATCTACAGACTCCTGAGTTGAAAGAAGCTAATTTTTGCATGGTTAGGTGAGTGAGGGAAGGAAGTTTGTTCATAATTTGCATGTGCCAAAAGAAATACATATTTTAAGGCTAAAAATCTATAGACTCCCTAGTTGAATGAATCTATTTTTTTTTGCAGGGATGGGGAAAGGGAAGGATGTTTGTCAGAAATTTGCATGTGCCAAAAGAAATACGTATTTTAAGGTTGCAAATCTACAGACTCCTGACTTAGAAGCTAATTTTTTTTGCAGGGTTGGGGGAAGGGAAGGATGTTTGTTCGAAATTTACATGTGCCAAAAGAAATACTTATTTCAAGACTGAAAATCTACAGACTCCTGAGTTGAAAGAAGCAAATTTTTTTAGCAATGTTGAAGGGGAAGGGAAGGAGTTCAGTTCGAAATTGGCAGATGCCACAAGAAATGCATTTTAAAAGGCTGAAAATCTATAGACTCCTGAGAATTTATGAGAAAAAAAAGTAATTTGATCCGGAAATTCTTCGTTAAAATATACGGTTCTCAGCCTTATTTTCATAAATACAGGCGACCGTAATTTTTACCCTACTTTGGTATTATCTTCTTCGGGTAGTGACCGTAATATTACTTCTTTACGTCAATATATCCGGTTTTAGAATGGTAAAAGCCTGGCAACATTTATTCCAGGATTTTTACAGTTTTTCTTACGGTAAATTTTAAGTGTACCTGAATTCACGATTGTCCGTAAATCCTTAAAATCACGATTCTCCGTAAATCTTAGAAAAAAAATATTCACGATTATCCGTAAATCGTTAAAAAATCACGATTGTCCGTAAATCCTTAAAAAAATCATGATTGTTTGTAAATCCTTAAAAAAATCACGATTGTCCGTAAATCCTTAAAAAACCACAATTGTCCGTAATTCCTTAAAAGAATCATGATTGTCTGTAAATCCTTGAAAAAAAATCATGATTGTCCGTAAATCCTTTAAAAAATCATGATTGTCCGTAAATCCTTAAAAAAAATCACGATTGTCCGTAAATCACGATTGTCCGTAAATCACGATTGTCCGTAAATCACGATTGTCCGTAAATCCTTAAAAAAAGAAAAAATCGCGTGAAAAGAAAGAAATGTCTCTTCCATCACACCTGACGCTATTCATCATCTGTCAGGCGTGGTACGGTCAGTTGGCTGGCTGGCTGGCTAAGCTTCTCCCAGCTCTCAGGAAAGTTCACCCGCTGTGCAAATTTCGCCTTCGTTTTCCCAGCAAGGACTTTCCCTGACACCTGACACCAGAGGCATTTTCGGAAACACACGCTCAGCTGACCTATTGATCTTCCATCTTCTTAAAGATCCGAGTGAAAGTTTTTTCTCTTGCTGGAGATTTTAGAAAGGATGTGTGGAAAATTTTGATGTTGCAAAGTTTGGTCACAAAGAGAGAGAGAGAGAGAGAGAGAGAGAGAGAGAGAGAGTAATATACAGTATATACACATACAGTATATGTATATATATATATATATATATATATATATATATAGACTTGACTTGAGTAATCGGTGTCGACGTTAACACAAATTATATATATATACATACACACACAACATATATATATATATATATATATATATATGTATGTATGTATGTATATATACATATATGTGTATATATATATATATATATATATGTATATATATATAATAGACTTGACCTAAGTAATCGGTGTCGACGTTAATACAAGTAAAGCAATTTCACTAGTATTTTTCATGCGATCTAAAATCAAGAAATCTCTCAAAAGAGAATTATCTTATTTGCACAGCATTTTGGAATGCAAATTTTAAAATATCTTTGTAAAAGAAATCTTATCTTCTTACGAATAATGAAGATAGAAAAAAATAGGTGCAAAAACTGAGAATAAAAAACTGTTGAAATAAAAAAAGTCACGAAATACTGTGATTACACGAGACGAAACGGGAGAAAAGTTCATAACAAAAAATTAAGAAAAAAAAGGTAATTTACGATGCAGCTTAGGGTTATAACCCTGGCGTTATATTGACAATGGAAATTTGGTTTATTGCTATGGTACCTTGTAAAAGATCCCATGGATTTAAGGTATCAATATAATTGGTAGATGAAATTCGTTATTTTCCAGAATTAAATAGAGAAAAGGGATACAGATGATTAAATAGAATAAAAGAAATTAAATTTAGATTGAAAAAAATGACAAGAATAGTGTCACGAGATTTGTCATTTTCTTAAAGGAAATGAAAAAAAGGGAAAAAAGTATCAAGGAGTATCAAAAACATTAAAATTTGAATAGAAATAAATGACAACAACAGTGTCATGAGATTCGTAATTTTCTTAAAAGAAATAGAAAAAGGACAAAAATCATCAAGGAGTTTCAGAAACATTAAAATTTAAATAGAAATAGATGACAACAACAGTGTTACGAGGTTCGTAATTTTCTTAAGAAAAAAAAATACAAAAGTTATGTATGAGTATTAAAACATTAAATTTGAATTGGAAAAAATAGCTTATGAAAATGTATTACGAACATTAAATTAGCCAGATTGATGTTGGACCAAGATGCTCTTCGAAAAAATAGTTATTTACATCCATGAAATTAAAAAAAAAACATTAAAAATGAATGGAAATCACTGAACGATATAAAAAAATCGAATTAGTGAGTTTTAGATGAATATATTATTATTATTATTATTATTATTATTATTATTATTATTAGGCTACAACCCTAGTTTGGAAAGCAGTATGCTATAAGGCTAGGGGCTCCAATGGGGAAAATAGCTCAGTAAGGAAAGTAACAAGGAAAAATAAAACATTCTGATGGTCTTCGAATATAATTCATCATTTATGTTACAAATATCAAAGAAATGTGTTGAGAATATTGATATGAATATTAAGAAAACTAGCTCTATTTGTCGTTTTGTTTTTGTGATTAAAGATATTGTTAAGAGGTGGAAAACGTGACGAGAGGAGATATATTTCGTGACCACTGTTCTCTCTCTCTCTCTCTCTCTCTCTCTCTCTCTCTCTACTTTTTCCTTGGCTCTTTAAAATTGTGGTTTGTGTTACACATTAAATATCACGTTTGTGACATAATATTTAGTCGACTAACAAGTTGTAGTTCCTCTCTCTCTCTCTCTCTCTCTCTCTCTCTCTCTCTCTCTCTCTCACTTTTACCTTGGCTCCATAAAATTGTCTTGTTACATATTAAATATCACGATTGGAATTGATATTTAGTCAACAAAACTAACAACTTACTGTGTATTTTCTCTCTCTCTCTCTCTCTCTCTCTCTCTCTCTCTCTCTCTCTACAGTATTGAACGAAAACGATTAAATTTGCTAGATTTCCTAGTCAGTAATGAAAAAAAATATATTTGATTTATTCGTTGAAAACTAGGAAAAATTCGTCTCGCCTTAGATGAAAGCCAATCACAAATGTGAAACAAGGAAATGAAGAGAGAGAGAGAGAGAGAGAGAGAGAGAGAGAGAGAGAGAGTGTATTACCGAAAATATTTACACAGGGTAAATTTGTATCTGGAAAACGAAGAATGAATAAACCTGGAACTAAGAAAAGGCTAAAAGAGAATAAATTAAATAAAAGAAATAAAGGGGAAAGGAAAAAATGGAAATTGAAGACCGAAGAGTAAAATAAGATGAGGAAAGTTCAGTGAATGGAGGTGTGGCTGTAATGCTGGGAGGGGGGGGGTGGAGGGAGGGGGTTACTGGGAAAAGAGGGGGTGGGGGATTGCTGGGAAGAGAGAGAGGAGAGAGAGAGAGAGAGAGAGGGGGGGGCGGGTGTCAGGGGGCCGTAAATGAAAGGAAAGAGAGAGGAAAGCGAAAGGTTGGCTTGAGGAAAAGGTCTTGTGTTACTGGTCTGCATTTTATACTTTTAGGGATTTAAACATTTTTAAGATTCTCTCTCTCTCTCTCTCTCTCTCTCTCTCTCTCTCTCTCAATTTTCCTTCAATTAAGAGGTATATTCTAATTGACGTAATTATAATAATTCTGTTCACAACACTACTAATAAACCGGTTTCAACGGTTTCCAGATACGAGAGAACCAAATGAAACCGGATGGAACCGGAAATGGAAAGCTAGCAAAACCTTGATTTCTTACATTCGATTTATGTGATTTTGACCACGTGGCCAAACGCTGGGGTCTGGGAGGCCATTCATATATGTCTATTTTATTATTATTATTATTATTAGCTGTCATGTGACAATGTGAATCGATGTATTTGTATATTTATTTTTCTGTGTGTGATAACAATGATCTGTTTATACATTTAATCTCTTTCACCACTGGCGTGTATATAAGTACTGAATGAGAGTACCTTGGCGGTACTTAACGTCCCAAGGGCAAGGACTTTCCATATTAGCCTTTATTTGTAACACCTTAAGCAGTTTATTGATGTTTAGATAGATGCCTTTATAAAAGATGCCTCAAGAATCAGTAATGTTTTCTACAGGTACTAGATTGGTCTGTTGGGTTTTAAATAAGGCCTTGTAATGCCTCTATGGTCACTCACTCGCATAATCACTCTCTCCTATTATTATTATTATTATTAACTGCTAAGCTTAAACTCTAGTTGGACAAGCAGGAAGCTATAAGCCCAGGGGCCACAACAGGGAAAATAGCCCAGTGAGGAAAGGAAAAATAAAATATTTTAAGAACAGTAACAACATTGAAATAAATATTTCCTGCATAAACTATAAGAACTTTAACAAAACAAGAGGAAGAGAAATTAGATAGAATAATTTTCCTTAGTGTACCCTCAAACAAGAGAACTCTAACCCAAGACAGTGGAAGACCATGGTACAGAGGCTATGGCACTACCTAAGACTAGAAAACAATGGTTTGATTTTGGCTATGGTAAGCAGCTCGCTTACCATAGCTAAAGAGTCCCTTCTACCCTTACCAGATTGCCAGACTTGACTATACTTTTCCTGCTTTTGTGGTTCCTTACTTGTAATCGATTATCATTTAAGAGAGACAACTGTTGCGTCCTTAATGAGTTAGTTAGGCCCCACGCTTTTTATATTTATTTTAATTTTTCATTTTTGGTGGTATGCGAAATGTCTAAATTTGCCCCTAACCCCCCCCCCCCAATAAAGAATTCGTATTTTAGAATATTTTTCTATTCACAAGAAAAGTTCTTAATCCCCAAAATCAGAATTTACATTGAAAGATTTCTGTATTTACAAAAAAAAAGAAAAAAAAGAAACTATGTACAAAAAGTATTTTAATCAGTAGATGTGTTTACTATAAACTAAATATATTAATGAATTTTTTTTTCTTTTTTTTTTTGCATTTTTATATGCTAGAATCATTATTTTTTATTTGCTTCCGACTGTTCCACGTTCACATGCTAATTCCAGCCTTTACCAACTTACTTTTAACTACCAGAGCCAGAAAGCAAACTGATCTCTGTCTCTCTCAAGAGATTCTTGCACGAATTCTTTTGAAAAGTTTCTTCCGTGCAGAAAGAGAATTAACTCTTGACATCTCTTTAATGACTGGTTGCCCATGAAGTTTGTATAATGGTAGGATTTCCATAAAATATCTTTGAGGAGTATTCTGTCATGAAATTCGCTTGAAAGTGATCAGATTTTTCTTATGAAATAAATTGGTTTCACATCAATAGCTCTGTACACACACACACACACACACACATATATATATATATATATATATATATATATATATATATATATCTCCCTTATATAAAAAAGAGCAAATGTCTGGATATATACAGTATATATATATATATATATATACATATATATATGTGTGTGAGTATATATATATATATATATATATCCTGTCACGCACAGTTCTCACACTCCCTTTGGTAGGGGGAGAGGGAGTTGTCATACCTTGGTGAAAGGAGTGTGCGTGTGTGCATAACTATCTAAATATCTGGCCGTTAATTTTGACGGGTCGCGTACACTAATGTACAGTATATTTTGTTATATATATGTATATATATACACACACACACACACACACATATATATATATATATATATATATGATTCTTATTCTTTTTCAACTCAGCTTACTTTTTTCAGTTCCTTGTATTACTAAATGAAGTATCCTTAACTGACTCTGGCTAATATTTTTTTATTTTCTTTGCCAGGCTCCACTGTTCTTGAAAGAGATATCAACGCTTCTTTTGAACACCCTCGACCATATTGTTCCAGACCGAGTTTAATTTGATATCCCTGGAGAAAACTGCATACAGGTAAGTTGTTAACATTTGAAAGGGAGTTTTCATTCAGACTGTTGAGGAGAGAGAGAGAGAGAGAGAGAGAGAGAGAGAGAGAGAGAGAGAGAGAGAGAGAGAGAGAGAGAGAGAGAGAAACGGATTGGGTAGTAATAATTTCCCTGTCAAATCTCCAAGAGCTAGTTGTATGTCGTCTATTGCTCATAGCTTGTTTCTTTCTATTATTTTTTGTTTTTATAGTTTATATATGAAAGATTTAATTTAATGTTGTCAATGTTCTTAAGATATTTTAATTTAATTGTTCATTACTTCTCATGTTTATTATTTCTTTGATTCCTCTCCTCACTGGGCTTTTTTCCGTTTTGGGGCCCCTTTGCCTTATACCATCCTGCTTTTCCAAACAGGGTTGTAGCTTAGCTTGTATCATTATTATTACTTGCTAAGCTACAACCCTAGTTGGAAAAGCAGGATGCTATAAGCTCCAGGGGTTCCCAGCAGGGATAAATAGCCCAGTGAAGAAAGGAAGCAAGGAAAACTTAAATCTTTTACATACGCACAACCCAGACAAACAAACAAACAAAGTAAGTCCCCAGTTAGTTTGTTGCAACCGCCTTAGTACGGTGAATCCACTGTAGTTAAAGGTTTAATGGTTTAAAGGTCGCTCATGAATGGCAGAGGCAAGGAACAGTGACATTGCCCTAGCAAGCAGGACAATGCCCTAGAAGCTGACCATATGTTATATGATCAGCGCCCTAGCCTCCTCTCCACCCAAGCTAGGACCAGGGAGGGCCAGGCACTGGCAGCTGATGACTCAGCAGATAGACCTATAGGCTCCCCCAAACCCCCCCCAACCTTAGCCCATAAGGATGGTAAGGTTGTAGACACTAATGGCACTAACGAGTCTGAGCGGGACTCGAACCCCTGACTGGTAGGGCCAGCCAGCGGCTGCTGATGACTCAGCAGATAGACCTATAGGCTCTCCCAAACCCCTCAACCTTAGCCCACAAGGATGATAAGGTTGCAGACTCTAATGGCACTAACGAGTCTAAGCGGGACTCGAACCCCCGACTAATAGGGCTAGCCAGCGGCTGCAGATGACTCAGCAGATAGAGCTATAGGCTCCCCCAAAACACCCCAACTTTAGCCCACAAGGATGGTAAGGTTGCAGACACTGATGGCACTAACGAGTCTGAACGGGACTCGAACCCTCGACTGGCAAATACCAGGCAGAGACGTTACCACAAAGCAAGTGAAATCCTCCCAGGTTGACCTTGAGTCCATTGTTCGGGTCTACGACAAATCTAGTGGGAAAGAATAGCTCTATTTAGTAAGCATGATTTCCTTGTTTCACCTTCCTTGGTTCTGCTTCACGTTTCATCACTTATTGTAGTTCAGGCGGAGGATCGCGCTCACGTTGTGATGGATGGTGGAACGTTTTATGTTTTCAATCGCATGTCGTTTTAATGCGTGTCATTTAAAGTTTTTTTTTCCCAAATGGCAGAAGGTAACAGTTTGAAGAATGTACCTGCTCTGTTAAAAATTTTCCCGTAAAATAACGGTAAAAATCCTGGAATAAATGTTCCCTGGTATTTAACGGTTTAAAAAGTTATACATCGACGTAAAGGAGTGATATATTACGGTCACCAACCCTTAAAGCGTAACAACAAAGTTGGGTAAAGATTACGGTCGCCTGTATTTTACGGAAATACGGCCGAGAACAGTATATTTTTACGGAGAATTTCGCATTAAAATTATGGTTCCAAATACCTTGTTTTATATATATATATATATATATATATATATAAATAAAATGTATATATATACTGTATGTGTGTGTATGTGCTGTATTTTATTTTGTTCAAATGCCAGAAATACTTAGCCGCCGAAGGTTGCAGTTTAGAGAATTTACCTTTTTCCATATCTGTGTTTTCAATCGCACGCCGGTCACATTACCGTATTATATATATATATATATATATATATATTTTTTTTTTTTAAAGCCAGAAATACATAGCCACCGAACGTTTTAGTTTAAAGAATATACCTTGTCTGATATCTGTGTTTCCAATCGCACGACGACTCGAAATACCGTATTTTATAAATATATTTTTTATTTATTGAAATGCCAGACATACTTTGCCGATCAGGATGTATAAGCTACTGACATTTGCAATCGAGTAACTAGTCCACTGCAGGACAAAGGCTCCAGGCATATCCTTCCACAACAGCAATTTTTTTTAGTTCGTCGCTCCATCGTTTTCTCTTCCTTCCCATGCTTCTTTTACAATCTCTAGGGACCCATTCTGTTATTCTTAATGGCCATCTGTTATCTGTCATTCTCATTACATGTCCTGCCCATGGCCATTTCTTTTTATTATATGTTAGAGTATCCTCTACTTTAGTTTGCTCTCGTATCCATGTTGCTTTTTTTCCTGTCTTGCGGTGTTATTCCCATCATTTTTATTTTCATAACTCTTTGAGTTGTAATTTCTTTGTGTGTGTGTGTTTTGTAGCGTGTACATATATCTACTGTATATATGCTCAAATATATATATATATATATATATATCTATGAACTTATGTGTTTATACTTTTTATACTATATATATATATATATGTATATATATATATATATATATATATGAACTTATGTGTTTATACTTTATATACTGTATATATATTATATATATATGTATATATAACATATATATTATATATATGTATATATAACATATATAGATAGATAGATAGATAGATAGATATATAAATAACATACATACATTTCTGAACTTGAAAAGCACCACAGATTCCTTCACATAGATTGACAAACTGTTGAGCAAGACAGAGAACAAACCGCAGTATTTACCTACACAGTTACATGTGGTCTGGGTAATTAGCGTCCATAAACTATTAATAACCATAATTAGTTCCATGCTGATAGGGAATTAGGTTCGTATTAGATTTCGTCTTACTGATTTTGCCATTCTGTTTAGCCATGCAACATACAACAACAATAACAACAACAACAGCAACAACGAATGCAGATGTTTCTAGTTCACTGCCTCAGACGTGTTTTGGTCATGTCTGGGGTCGTACTGATTTTGCCATTCTGTTAAGCCATGCAACATACAATAACAACAACAGCAACAACAACAAATGCAGATGTTTCTAGACCTGCGTGACAAAGGCCTCAGACGTGTATTGGTCATGTCTGGGGTTTGGCCAATTTTCATCACCACCTTGGCTACTGCGGGTTGGGGATGTGAGGTACCTTAATCGTTCACAGCAACCCAACCTAGTATGAGTGACCTTGACTAGGATAGCTTTGCTTATCATGGCGATAGGTAGATCCTTTCATCAGGTTAAGGTATCCCCATTGAGAAAGGGAAATATATATATATATATATATATATATATTATACATATATATATTTATAAATAAATAAATATATATATATATATATATATACTATACATATATATATTTATAAATAAATAAATATATATATATATATATATGTATGTATGTATATTATATATATAGATAAATACTGTATATTTATCATACAATTAAGCCCATGCATGAAGAATGAAATATTTTCTTAAGTCCAGGATGCCATAAAGACCTGGAAAAAAACAGGAACAAAAACACCTTTGAATTTAATACCTAATAAAGAGAGGCGTGACCAAATAAAAAATAAAAAAGAAAAAACTAGCGCGAAGGTAAAGCTTTTGAAGTTCTTTTGTCTGGGGAAAGAAGAGAGATTATTCTGTTTTTTCACGGTCCAACCCCCAGTGGTGTTCGACCAAGATGGTCTAATTGCTTCCATTTTTGAAACTTGTTTGTAGGTAAAGGTCGTTTTCTATTTAGGGGGGGGGGGAGGGTTGGCCTTAAGTCGTTTGGTGGTTTATTTTCGAGTTTTTGTTTTTTAATTTTGGAGAGAGAGAGAGAGAGAGAGAGAGAGAGAGAGAGAGAGAGCGGTTTAATTTTTAATTTTTATTTTAATTTATTCTTTTGAGAGAGAGAGAGAGAGAGAGAGAGAGAGAGAGGGAGAGAGAGAGAGAGAGATCAAGTCGTTCTAGGTTTAATTTTTTATTTTATTTTAATTTATTCCTTTTGAGAGAGAGAGAGAGAGAGAGAGAGAGAGAGAGAGAGAAACAAATTAAATAAATAAACCCCCTCTCTCTCTCTCTCTCTCTCTCTCTCCAGCACGCTGAACTAGGGTGCGGCAATTGTAAAAAATTTTAATGATTTTATTTTTATTTGAAAAATAAAAATATATCAAGTCCCCTTTAAAGAATAGAATTTTATATTAAAATATTAAGATATTTTCTTCAGAAACATTACGATAACAGGCCATGTAATTTGGTGCTTAATTCTCTCTCTCTCTCTCTCTCCCTCTCTCTCTCTCTCTCTCTCTCTCTCTCTCTCTCTCTGAGGTAACAAACAACACGCATGAAATAATGTATTTGTATTAGTTGAAGAAGACTAAATATTCTTTGTTAATCAAGAAAATATTTCCTATCAATTCACCTTTTCAAGTCATTAAATACTATTTTGATCTTAATTATGAGATTTAATAGATTCTTTATGATAGGGTTATAGTTGTGGTGGTCTATTGAAAGCGTTCCTGCTTGGCGTTATGCTGGACTGGGGTTCGAAACCTGCTCTATCACGATAGTTTCTTGTAATGTCTGCAACCTCACCAGTTTTGTGAGCTAGTTAAGCTATAGAAGGTTTGAGAGCTACAGGTTTATCTGCTGAGTCATAAGCAGCCATGTCCTGGCCCTCCTTGGTCCATTATTATTATTATTGTTGTTGTTGTTGTTGTTATTATTAATATTATTATTATTATTATTATTATTATTATTATTATTATTATTGAGTGGAAGGAAAGATTGAAAGTATGAAGGAACATAGTATAGTACAGTTGAAAAGTACAACTATAAACTTAACATTAATCCTGAGCTACGAAAACGAGTAATACGCACTAACCCGAGAGTGGGACAGGCATTCGTGCTCAGTTGAAATAATGCATGGAGTTGAGTCTTGAAAATCTATGAAGGAACATAGTATACTACAGTTGAATAGGACAACTATAAACTTAACATCAATCTAGAGCTACGAAAACGAGTAATACGCACTAACCCGAGAGTGGGACAGGCATTCGTGCTCACTTGAAATAATGCATTAAGGATAGTGTAAGCAGGATGGTTCAAATGATAATAGTAGTAATAGTAGTAATAGTAAGAACAACAATCTATGATGATTTTTATAATGAATATCTATCGAAATAGATGAGGTATTGAAAGTAATTTCTGTTATATATATATGTATATTTTTTCAATGTAACGCTGGTCACTGTCACGCCAGATAACAAGCCATCAATCATACTAGACTGGAAATATCACCGGATACTTATCGAAATTATTTATAGATAAAAGAACATAGGAATGTTGGTAAAGAAATAATCAGTTTCCTGATTGCGAATGGACAGACTATAAAGACACTTGTTTCAAGGTTTTGAAAAAGCAGATGGAAGGAAATTATATGAATATAGAGTAAAAATATGATATATACTATCTCCCTTATATAATAAAGAGTAAGTGCCTGGCTATATGTATGTATGTATGTATATATATATATATATATATGTATACTGTATATATATATATATATATATATATATATATATATATATACATATATATATATCAATCATCATCATCAGCCGTTAGTAGTCCACTGCAGAAGAAAGTCCTCAGACATGTCCTTCCACTCGCATCTGTTTATGGTCTTTCTATGCCAGTCCACACCAGCACACTTTCTTAGTTCGTTAATCCTGCGTCTTCTCTTCCTTCCCCTTCTTTTGCAATCTCTAGTTGCCCATTCTGTTATTGTTATTGTCCCTCTATTATATCTATATATCTATATCCTTCGGGTTGTAGGGAGAGGGAGTAATCATACCCTAGTGTGTGTTCATATCTAACTTAACTATTTATCCGTCATTTTTGACGGGTTACGTACACTAGTATAAGATAAAACATAAAGCCTATCGAATAAGGGCTTGAAACATATTGTATCTAGTTAATCAGCAGAAACGCTAAGTAATTAAAAAGCATTTTCTATAACAAATAAACCGTAAAGAACAACAGCTTGACATCTCCTAACCAAATCAATGCACATTGATAAGAAGTATCTATAACTGGTCACCGAGAATCTTGGGCAAAGCCCTTGTTCGTCTGTTGCTTCAACTGGGAAAAACCACACAACGGTACATAATGAGAAAGTGAAAATACCAGGACAACGACCCGTTTATTTTAATTTTTATTTTCGATCTAATCTGATAAGGCGACTAGTTTTTGGTATGACTTTAGAGAGGGAGATAATTTTTATTGTTTATTAAATGGGAAAGGAGTTTGGGATGTTTTAAGGTAAGGGTGGGATATTTATGTTTTAATGAGGAAGGTTGTGATTGTTTTTTTTTTCATATTTAGCTTTGCGGTGTTTTTTCCTTTGTTAATACGCACAATATGTATATATATATATATATATATATATACTTATACATGTGTATACATAGATTATATACGTATACATTCTATGTATATATATACACATACATACATTTATATGTAAATATAAATATACGCACAATGAGAGAGAGAGAGAGAGGAGAGAGAGAGAGAGAGAGAGAGAGAATATCCCATTCACAAATGGAAAGGATGGCAAAGAAAAATGAAAGTAAAAATCCCATTTCAGATTCCCAGAGCAAGACTCGTTTTGCATGTTGTTTTTCTCAGTGCTTATGAGGCGTCCAAAACAGGAATAAAAAATTCCCCCCTCCCCCCTACGAAATAAAGAACGCAGAACTTACACTCGACGCCTTTCTCTGCAATCAACGTAAGACTTGCAAGCAAGTAGCCTTTTACAATCTTCGAAATCATGTCTGCTTTTAGATTGTGGATTCAAGTTTATTTAAGTGGTTTTTATTATGATGATAATGATTTATTATTATTATTATTATTATTATTATTATCATCGTTAAGATTATTATTATTATCATAATTATTATTATTATTATTATTATCATCGTTAAGATTATTATTATTATCATAATTATTATTATTATTATTGTTATATTATTATTCTTATTATTATATTATTATTATTATTATTATTATTATTATTATTATTATTGTTATTATTGTTATTATTACTATTATTATTATTATTATTATTATCGTTAAGATTATTATTATTATCATAAATATTATTATTATTATTATTATAATAAGAGAGATTACGCGAGTGCCCTTGAGAAATTAGTTTACCAAACGTTCAACTGGGTTCCACAAGGCACTAGAAGAGTTTGAAGACCCAGGCCTACATGGCTGAGGAATATGAAGCGTGAAATGGGAGTTGGTGAATGGAGAAGTATTGATTAAAAAGCTCAATATAAAGACGAGTGGCGAAATCTAACCGGGGTTCTTTGCGTCAATAGGTATAGGAAGAGATGATGATGATGATGATGATTATTATTATTATTATTATTATTATTATTATTATTATTATTATTATACTAGCGAAGCTACGACCCCTCGCCATCCTAAGGGCTCAATTACTACACGGTATTCTATAAGTTTTATTCCAGCTATGACCAGATTGTGGAATGATCTTACTAATCAGGCAGTTGAATCGGTGGAACTTCAAAAGTTCAAACTTGCAGCAGATGTTTTTATGTTGAACAGACTGACATATGTCCTTATAATTTATATTTGAAAGATGTATTTTTAATCTTGTTACTGTTCCTAAGATATTTCATTTTGATTGTTCATTACTTTTTATAGAGTTTATTCATTTCCTTATTTCCTTTCCTCATTGGGCTATTTTTCCTTGTTGGAGCCCTTGGGTTTATGGTGGTTACTGTCATATATGCAATGATGATAACTGTCATTTCAGAAATGATGCTAACTTTCATCTCAGCAATGATGGTAACTCATGTCATTAATGATGGTAACTATCATCTCAGCAATGATGTTCACTCATGTCATTAATGATGGTAACTATCATCTCAGCAATGATGGTAACTCATGTCATTAATGATGGTAACTATCATCTCAGCAATGATGGTAACTCATGTCATTAATGATGGTAACTATCATCTCAGCAATGATGGTAACTCATCATTGTAATGATGCTAACTATCATTTCAGCAATGATGGTAACTGTCATCTCTGTAATGATGGTAACTATCATCTCAGCAATGATGGTAACTCATCAATGTAATGATGCTAACTATCATTTCAGCAATGATGGTAACTATCATCTCTGTAATGACTCGGCTTTGCCGTTTTAGTATTATCATTTTCGTAACAGCAAATCTTCAAGTGTCATTCTTAACTTGAAGATGTGCAATCATTTTGAAATACTAAATCATTTTGTAACTTATGACTCTTCGTTTAATTTTTGTAGTATGTTATGAATGGAATTTTGATAGCTATAGTTTGGTTTAAATTATTTTGGTTATTTGTTTTATTTTGTTTTTTGTCATTAGAATTGTTTGATGATGTAAAAACTCTACCTTGTTTTATTGTCAGTTATATTTTGGTTTAAATCTTTTTTTTTTTATGTTAATTGAAATATTTTAGATTTTTTTTTCTAAAGAGAAATTTGATGGCATAAAACTATACCCGGTGTTTATCGTCTGTTATAATTTGGTTTAAAACCATGTATTTTAATTGAATTATCCTAGTTTTTTTAAACAGTATTTTTGATGCCAAAACTGTACTGTGTTCATTTTCAGCTATAGTTTGGATTAAATCGTGTTTTTTTTTTTTTCAATTGAAATTATTCTAGGGTTCTTTAAACAAAATTTGATGACTTAGAACTGTACCCGGTGTTTATTGTCAGTTATAGTTTGATTTAAATCATCTGTTTTTGATAATAGAAATAAAAAAAAATAAACTGAAAATTTGATGACAAAACTGTGCAGGTATTTGTCAGTTATATTTTGGTTTAAATCATCTATTTTTGTTATTAAAAAAATATGACACAAAATTGTACCGGTATTTATTGTTATAGTTTGGTTTAAACTTTTTTTTTTTTTTTTAGTATAATTATCTTATGTTGTTTTAAACAGAGAAAATTCGATGACTGTTTTTTTGTGAATTAGTTTCGTTTAAACCTTTTTTTTTTTTTTCAGCAGAATTATACTGTTATTTTAAACAGAAAATTTCTTGACAAATTTTTTTTTTTCATAGGTTTTTATACAATATTTTTGTCAATAGGATTAGCCTAATTTTTTTAAACAAAATTTTATGACTGCTTTTTGTCAATTATAGTTTCATTTCAACTTTTTTTTTTTGTTAGTGTCATTATTGTATGTTGTTTTAAATAGAAAATTTGATAGGTGTTTTTTGTCATTTATAGTATGGTTTAAACTTTTTTGTTTTTGATAGAATTAGCTTAAGTTTTTTAAACAGAGAAAATTTAATGACATAAAACTGTACAGGGTATTTACCCATAACATAATTATATACATAAACACACAAATTTGAATAACTTTAGTCCATCACCCCCATTTTAAGGCCACCAAAAATGACCCAGTCCTCAGGTTAAAATGTTTCAAAAAATTAATTTCAAACTAATTTTTGGAAAAAATAACTCAATTTACACTCACATCAACCATACATGGCGTCTCTTCTCCATCATTGATTCTTATTTGTTTATCCGGACTCTCAAGCGATCGTGTCCTGAACGTGTTTCAAACCACTTGTCACTAATTCCCGGTAGGAGGCGTTGGTGTCTCCTTGATATAAGTTACTGGTCGCTTCTCCTTCACTGGCGATGGTTTTAAGAGAGCGTCTCGGCGACAACTGGAAGCTCCAACGGTCTGGATGCCGCAAGAGAGTGCCGCTGGAAGAGTATTTGGGACCTCCTCCCTATCTCCTCCCACTCCCTCCTCCTTTCCGCCTCGTTATTGAAGGTCGCTCCGTCTGCTCCCATCGTCATCACTTTCTCCCTCCGAGACTGAAGTTCGGTTTGCCACTCCCATATGTAATGACTCCCTCCTCCCTCCCTCCCTCCCCCCCCTCCCTCCCCCTCCCTCCCTCTCTGCCTGGAACAGCGTCTTCGCGCCAATGCATGGAAATAAGTCCGTCCCATCTCGGGGGTTTCTGGAGCGCGCTAGCATCCTGCGAGACTTAGGGATGGATTTTCTTAATGTTTTTCCTCCAAAGAGGAAGTCGGTACAAATAGAGACTTCAGGTATATATTGCGTGTTTGATTATGCTTACCTGAAGCTAATTCAGTGCAGGTGGATTGAGTGATTTTGATGTTTTCTTTTACGCTAACGGAAATTTACTTTTTTTTATGCTAAAAAAATTTAACTTTTTTATGCTAAAAAAATTTAACTTTTTTATGCTAGCAGTAATTTAAACTTTTTTTTTACGCTAACAAATATGAAAACGTTTTACGCTGAAAATTTTTTACTTTTCGCCAAAGAAAATTTAAAGGTTTTACGGAAAAAAAAATAAGCTTCTTTTACACTAACGATGGTTTAAACTTTTTTACGCTAAGAAAAATTAAACTTTCGTTTTACGCTAACAAACATTCAAACCTTTTTTCACGCCAATAAAAATTTAAACTTTTTTACGCTAACAAAAGTTAAATTTTTTTACGCTAACAAAAACTAAATTTTTTTACGCTAACAAAAATTTAAACCTTTTACGTTATTTGACCTGTCTCTTCTCTTAGCTTGTTGGACAGAGACCGAAGGTCCACATTAGGTCTCTTACACCCTTTTAGACTTAGACTTTACTCTTCGGCACGGGCTCTTGCTTATCAAGAAGGAAATGTTTCTTTCCTTTTTATATTAATGAAACATTTGGAAGACCTATGTATGGATGTGGGTGAATCTGGGGAAACTAATTTTTTTCAAACTACGTAATTTTATGCTTCCATTTTATATATTTTAATTTTATGCTTTTATTTTGTATGTTTTAGTTTTGTCTTTCCATTTTATATATTTTAATGTTATACTTCCAGTTTTATATTTTGCATCGGTTATATATATTTTGATTTTATGCTTCAATTTTATATATATTTTTAACTACGTAATCTCATGCTTCCATTTTATATATTTTAATTTTATGCTTCTATTTTATATATTTTAATTTCATGCTTCATTTTTATATATAATTTTAACTACTTAATCTCATGCTTCCATTTTATATATTTTAATTTTATGCTTCCTTTTTATATATTTTGATTTCATGCTTCAATTTTATATATATTTTTAACTTCGTAATCTAATGCTTCCATTTTATATATTTTAATTTTATGCTTCCTTTTTTATATATTTTGATTTTATGCTTCAATTTTATATATATTTTTAACTACGTAATCTCATGCATCCATTTTATATATTTTAATTTTATGCTTCCTTTTTATATATTTTGATTTTATGCTTCAATTGTATATATATTTTTAACTACGTAATTTCATGCTTCCATTTTATATATTTTGATTTTATGCTTCCTTTTTATATATTTAGATTTTTTTGCTTCAATTTTATATATAGTTTTAACTCCGTAATCGTATGCTTCCATTTTATAAACCCAATATATATAATTACTTATTTTAACATTTAAACAAAACATTCCAGTATTGAGTTATTGAAAAATTATAGAAATAAATTT
>NC_090747.1:102462138-102477138 GCF_036898095.1 Palaemon carinicauda | reverse complement strand
CTTATTTCAATACTGATTTGAGCTAAGCACCATCGATAAGAAACACAAAGAAGACTGAGATAAGAAAAATAGATAATAGCAGGAATAAAAACCTTATTTTAATCCTGATTTGAGCTAAGCACCATTGCGAAGACACACACAAAGAAGACGAAGATAAGAAAAATAGATAATAGCAAGAATAAAAAGAATAAAAAAAACTTTATTTTAATCTTGATTTGAGCCAAGCACCATCGCAAAGACAAACACAAAGAAGACGGAGATAAGAAAAATAGATAATAGCAAGAATAAAAAAGTATAAGAACCTTAACTTCGTCACTGTCACGCCACGGAAAAAAAACAGAATCAGAACTCTTTGAAATAGGCGGGCCAAATCTCGTTCACTTCTTAAATAATGGATCGACCTTCTACCGCATGTGGGACGTGATCACACCGCTTCGCGTCCTCACGATGCCGACGCTAATTTCTGATTACGGAACGAGTAATCACTCCATCTCCTCTCTTGGGTTACAGTTAAGCGAAACACTTCATCAAAATTAATTTCAGTTTCGTCATGGAAATGAGATTGTTCTCGTGGAGGGAACTTATTGGAAAGGGGGATAGTATTTCTGGGGGTAGTAATTTGTGGGTAGTAATCTGAGGGGGGGGGGGTTGTAATTTTGGGGATAGTAATCTGAAGGGGGGGGGGGCGTTGTAATTTTGGGGATAGTAATCTGGGGGCGGGTTAGTAATCTTGGGGATAGTAATCTGGGGGGCGGGTTAGTAATCTTGGGGATAGTAATCTGGGGGTAGTAATCTGGGGGGCGGGTTAGTAATCTTGGGGATAGTAATCTGGGGGCGGGTTAGTAATCTTGGGGATAGTAATCTGGGGGCGGGTTAGTAATCTTGGGGATAGTAATCTGGGGGTAGTAATCTGGGGGGCGGGTTAGTAATCTTGGGGATAGTAATCTGGGGATAGTAATCTGGGGGGCGGGTTAGTAATCTTGGGGATAGTAATCTGGGGGTAGTAATCTGGGGGGCGGGTTAGTAATCTTGGGGATAGTAATCTGGGGGCGGGTTAGTAATCTTGGGGATAGTAATCTGGGGGCGGGTTAGTAATCTTGGGGATAGTAATCTGGGGGGCGGGTTAGTAATCTTGGGGATAGTAATCTGGGGGTAGTAATCTTGGGGATAGTAATCTGGGGGCGGGTTAGTAATCTTGGGGATAGTAATCTGGGGGCGGGTTAGTAATCTTGGGGATAGTAATCGGGGGGTAGTAATCTGGGGGGCGGGTTAGTAATCTTGGGGATAGTAATCTGGGGGCGGGTTAGTAATCTTGGGGATAGTAATCTGGGGGCAGGTTAGTAATCTGGGGGCGGGTTAGTAATCTTGGGGATAGTAATCTGGGGGCGGGTTAGTAATCTTGGGGATAGTAATCTGGGGGCGGGTTAGTAATCTTGGGGATAGTAATCTGGGGGTAGTAATCTGGGGGGCGGGTTAGTAATCTTGGGGATAGTAATCTGGGGGCGGGTTAGTAATCTTGGGGATAGTAATCTGGGGGCGGGTTAGTAATCTTGGGGATAGTAATCTGGGGGCGGGTTAGTAATCTTGGGGATAGTAATCTGGGGGGGCGGGTTAGTAATCTTGGGGATAGTAATCTGGGGGCGGGTTAGTAATCTTGGGGATAGTAATCTGGGGGCGGGTTAGTAATCTTGGGGATAGTAATCTGGGGGCGGGTTAGTAATCTTGGGGATAGTAATCTGGGGGTAGTAATCTGGGGGGCGGGTTAGTAATCTTGGGGATAGTAATCTGGGGGCGGGTTAGTAATCTTGGGGATAGTAATCTGGGGGGCGGGTTAGTAATCTTGGGGCGGGTTAGTAATCTTGGGGATAGTAATCTGGGGGCGGGTTAGTAATCTTGGGGATAGTAATCTGGGGGTAGTAATCTGGGGGGCAGGTTAGTAATCTTGGGGATAGTAATCTGGGGGCGGGTTAGTAATCTTGGGGATAGTAATCTGGGGGGCGGGTTAGTAATCTTGGGGATAGTAATCTGGGGGGCGGGTTAGTAATCTTGGGGATAGTAATCTGGGGGTAGTAATCTGGGGGGCGGGTTAGTAATCTTGGGGATAGTAATCTGGGGGCGGGTTAGTAATCTTGGGGATAGTAATCTGGGGGCGGGTTAGTAATCTTGGGGATAGTAATCTGGGGGCGGGTTAGTAATCTTGGGGATAGTAATCTGGGGGCGGGTTAGTAATCTTGGGGATAGTAATCTGGGGGTAGTAATCTGGGGGGCGGGTTAGTAATCTTGGGGATAGTAATCTGGGGGCGGGTTAGTAATCTTGGGGATAGTAATCTGGGGGTAGTAATCTGGGGGGCGGGTTAGTAATCTTGGGGATAGTAATCTGGGGGGCGGGTTAGTAATCTTGGGGATAGTAATCTGGGGGCGGGTTAGTAATCTTGGGGATAGTAATCTGGGGGTAGTAATCTGGGGGGCGGGTTAGTAATCTTGGGGATAGTAATCTGGGGGGCGGGTTAGTAATCTTGGGGATAGTAATCTGGGGGCGGGTTAGTAATCTTGGGGATAGTAATCTGGGGGTAGTAATCTTGGGGATAGTAATCTGGGGGCGGTTAGTAATCTTGGGGATAGTAATCTGGGGGCGGGTTAGTAATCTTGGGGATAGTAATCTGGGGGCGGGTTAGTAATCTTGGGGATAGTAATCTGGGGGCGGGTTAGTAATCTTGGGGATAGTAATCTGGGGGCGGGTTAGTAATCTTGGGGATAGTAATCTGGGGGTAGTAATCTGGGGGCGGGTTAGTAATCTTGGGGATAGTAATCTGGGGCGGGTTAGTAATCTTGGGGATAGTAATCTGGGGGCGGGTTAGTAATCTTGGGGATAGTAATCTGGGGGGCGGGTTAGTAATCTTGGGGATAGTAATCTGGGGGTAGTAATCTGGGGGGGCGGGTTAGTAATCTTGGGGATAGTAATCTGGGGGCGGGTTAGTAATCTTGGGGATAGTAATCTGGGGGGCGGGTTAGTAATCTTGGGGATAGTAATCTGGGGGCGGGTTAGTAATCTTGGGGATAGTAATCTGGGGGGCGGGTTAGTAATCTTGGGGATAGTAATCTGGGGGCGGGTTAGTAATCTTGGGGATAGTAATCTGGGGGCGGGTTAGTAATCTGGGGGGCGGGTTAGTAATCTTGGGGATAGTAATCTGGGGGTAGTAATCTGGGGGGCGGGTTAGTAATCTTGGGGATAGTAATCTGGGGGCGGGTTAGTAATCTTGGGGATAGTAATCTGGGGGGCGGGTTAGTAATCTTGGGGATAGTAATCTGGGGGCGGGTTAGTAATCTTGGGGATAGTAATCTGGGGGGCGGGTTAGTAATCTTGGGGATAGTAATCTGGGGGGCGGGTTAGTAATCTTGGGGATAGTAATCTGGGGGCGGGTTAGTAATCTTGGGGATAGTAATCTGGGGGCGGGTTAGTAATCTTGGGGATAGTAATCTGGGGGGCGGGTTAGTAATCTTGGGGATAGTAATCTGGGGGGCGGGTTAGTAATCTTGGGGATAGTAATCTGGGGGATAGTTTTCTGGAAGATAGTAATCTGTGGGATAGTATTCTGGGGGATAGTGATCTGGGGATAGTATTCTGGGGGATAGTATTCTGTGGGATAGTAATGTGGGGGATAGTATTCTGGGGTAGTATTCTGTGGGATAGTAATCTGGGTTATAATAATCTGTGGGATAGTAATCTGTGGGATCGTAATCTGGGGGGTAGTAATCAGGGGGATAGTAATCGGGGGCGGGGGGGGGGTAGTAATCTGGGGATAGTATTGTGGGGGATAGTAATCTGTGGGATAGTAATCTTGGGGATAGTAATACGTGGGGTAGTAATCTGGTTGATAGTAATCTGTGGGACAGTAATATGGGGTTAGTAATCTGAAGGATAGTAATCTGGGGGATAGTAATCTGAGCATAATGTGTGATTTGCTGTTCTCATCCTTTTCCTTGAGCCGATTTTCTTTTGAATTTTATTTTGGAACAAGGAAGTCATGACACCAGTGTTATTTTATTTCTCGTCTTATTCAATTATATTTCATTGCAAGTGTTTGTATGTACTGTACATACACTAAACACTTCATCATCATCATCATCAGTCGTTATTAGTCCACTGCAGGACAAAGGTCTCAGACAAGTCCTTTTCACTCGCGTTTGTTAATGGTCTTTCTATGGCAGTCTATATTGCAAAATTTCTTAGTTCATCAATTGATTTTCTTCGCTTAATTCCCCTGCTTCGTTTATAATCTCTGGAGACCAGTTTAGAGGTTTGAAGGCCGATCATGAGAGGCAAGGGACAGTGACATTGCCCTATCAAGCAGGGAAATGCCCTAGAGACTGAACTTATTACATGTGATCAGCGCCCAAGCCCCCCTCTCCACCCAAGCAAGGACCAAGGAGAGCCAGGTAGTGGCTGTTGATGACTCAGCAGATACGCCTATAGGCTCCCCCAAACCCCCCATCCTCAGCTCCCATGGATGGTGAGGTTTCAGCCACCAAAGGAACTAACGAGTCTGAGCGGGACTCGAACCCCAATTCGGCAATCACAAGGCAAAGACACTACCTCCACGCCACCACAACCCGTTCTGTTATTCTTAATGTGCATCTATTATCTGTCATTCTCATTATATGTCCAATCTGTGCCCATTTTCTTTTTCTTACATGTTACAATATCCTCTACTTTAGTTTGCTCTCGTATCCATGTTGCTCTTTTTCTGTCTCTTATTGTTAATCCAACCAAACACTTACGTATGTATGAATGGTATATGAACTCCACCCACGAAGCCACCGTCGTGTTTTCGGCAATACAGGTGGCATGTTTTTTTTTTATGTTTTGTTCTACATATGTTTTATGAGGGTTTGTATCCGCAATGTACCATATATATTTTAGAAATCTCTAGCAATGAATTATTCCTCTTGAAGATGTCGTAGAGACGAAACTAGTCAGGATTCGTCAGGATTCAATCATTATTTTAACTTTTCTTTGTGGTTTATTGCGCCTGAGCATCATGCGTTCCTGTGAGTTTAATATAGCCGATATATATATATATATATATATATATATATATATATATATATATATATATATATATATATATATATACCTGTAAATATGTGTGTGTGGTGTATGTGTGTACATACACTAGTGTATGTAATCCGTCAAAATTGTTGGATAATATTTAGATAGGTATGCGCGCGCACACACGCACACATCCCCCCTCTCACCAGGATATGACTACTTCCTCTCCCCCCTATTCGAGGGATGGGGAGAGATGGGCGTGACCAAAAAGTCTTTATATATATATAAATATATATATATATGTTACAGTCAATATCTAAATCCGGGCAATTTGTAAAGTGACTGAACTTTTCAGGCAATATGTGAATTGCCTGTTTCACCCAGTCAATTTACAAATCAGCTAAAAATTGTAGACAATTTGTAAATTGACTAAAATTCTAATGGATTTTCTTGGCATATTGACTGAAATGAACCCCGGTATGGCTATTAGGTCAGTTTACCTCTTGAAACTTTGTGTGCTGTTGTCTGGGTAGTTTATTATTGTGCGTGTGTGAAAGACCATTGCTAACACAGAAAGTATGGCGTGTTCAGAGGAAGTTTTTATTTTTTTTTTTTTTTTTTTTTTTTTTTTTTTTTTTTTTTTTTTTTTTTTTTTTTTTGACGAAAAGTTTACCCTTGGTGTACCATGAAACATTATGAAGTCTGGCCAAACAAGTTCAAGTTTCGAATGTCAAATGTTGTAAATTTACTACCATTATTGCTTTAAAGAATTTAAGGTGGCCCAAACATTGAAAATATGTCCATTTTTTGGGCTCATGCCATGTCGTGCTGATGGAAGGTACTTCTTTAGTAGCTTTCTAGGTTATATTTGACTACAGTGATATATCCCAGAGAATTTACCAAAGGTATCCAGAATTCTAACTCCTGGAGCAAATATCCCTTGAAGATTTTTAATAAGGGATATCGCATAAAATCAGAGGACGTATTCTTGACACATTCAGTATTCTTGACACATTCAGTTCACAGACTGCGGAGAACTGAACCTCTTTCCTGACCCAACGTTTCTCGCCAAGAACGAGCTCCCCACTAAGAGATGGGGTCCCTGGAGAATCTGCCCTCTGAAGGAAGAAGCATCCCTCTGCCCAGTGGAATGCCTAAAGGTCTATCTTCGTCAAACTTCAGACTTTAAGGGAGGTCAGGTTTTCAGGGGAGAAACATCAGGTTCAATGTTATCGTTGAAACAGATAAGGGCGAAAATCACCTATTTTATTCGCAGAGCGGATCCAGACAGTACACCCGCAGGTCATGATCCGAGGAAAGTCGCCTCGTCCCTTAATTTCTTTCAGACTATGTCGTTTGAAAGCCTTCGTGCTTATACTGGATGGAAGTCATCCAGAGTGTTTTTCAAACACTACGCGAAGCAACTACAGGAAATTAAACATTTCATGGTGGCAGCAGGTAGTGTTGTAAAACCTACCACCTGACCTCTGCAAAGAACAGTGCACTATTTGGGACTTTATAGTGAAGGGTGTACATGATAGACTCTTAAGGTATATCATGTGAGTAATGCGTCTAGTGTCGACACTATTAGACTGTTCTAACTACACAGGTGACATTCAGCATAATAGACCAACACATGTGCCATGCATATTTATATGCATAGTGTTCCTTTTAACAACAGAATACATAGTGAAATTTTTACATATTTCCCATAGAGTGGCTTGTGTTCCCTTTTTCAGGTGAAACTTTATTTATTTCTGTTATTACATATTATGCGCCTATGCAGATTCACTCAGCATAAACGGAAATTGTAATTGATTGTTACAACCTTGATTTCTATTTTTACTTTTGTAATAAAAAATAGTTAGTAGGAATCTTTGCGTCTCATTATGCCCCAAATATTCTAAACTTTATATATATCTCTCTCTCTCTCTCTCTCTCTCTCTTTTTTTTCTCTCTCTCTCTCTCTCTCTCTCTCTCTCTCTCTCTCTATATATATATATATATATATATATATATATATATATAGACTTGTATCGAATAAACACTGCCTTCGTACATGATGTAGTTTTCCTTCAATAACAGAGATCATCCGCATTGCCAAACGATGATATCTGCATGACGCATATAGATGGAAATTATGGACGTGTCCGAAAGTAACAAAAACTGTCGAATTTAAAGTTGACTTCCCGATTGCATATGCCTGATTTTTTCACGTTTTTAATCCGACCTTATCTTCCCTTTTTCTTCCATGCGTGAACCTCTTCCATTTGTATCAAATGTAAAGAGTTAATGTATAGTCCCGGGAGACGGTAATGTTTGCTCTTCCCTTCTCAAATTTTGACTGGACAATTATTAAAAGAGCAGGAAGATTGCTGGCCTGTCATGGGGAGAGTTTAATATTCTTCCGCGTCCCATGAAACGTAACTGATTGTATCCGTGAAATAATTTCGTAAGAGATGAGCCATGTTAGTAACTCTCCCCGGATGGTGCATTTTGATAGATCTAATATTGTATTGATTATGAAATGTAAAATGCCACTTTCTATAAAATTAAGTGTTTAATCAGATGGTCCTACGGGTATTAACCTAGTTAGTTACTCTTCCCGGATGACGCATTTAGATAGAACTAATATTGTATGTATTGTGAAACGTAAAATGCCACTTTCTCTAACACAAAAAGTGTTTAATCGGATGGTCCTATGAGTATTAACTTAGTATCTCTCCCTGAATGGCACATTTAGATAGAACTAATATTGTATGGATTATGGAAAGTAAAATGCCACTTCCTCTAAAACGAAAAGTGTTTAATCAGATGGTTCTACTAGTATTAACTCATACATCAGAAACTTGGAGCCTTACTAAAGCCGTAGAACATGAGCTAGTTACAACTGAAAGAGCTATGGAAAGAATAATGATGGGATTAACAATAAGAGAGAAAAAGGGCAGAATGGATACGAGAGCAAACTAAAATAGAGGATATTCCAATATGTAAGAAAAGAAATGTACAGGACATCATAATGAGAATGGCAGATAATAGATGGGCAAATAGAATAACAGAATGGGTCCCTAGAGATTGTAAAAGAAGCAGGGGAAGGAAGAGAACACGATGGATTGACGAGCTAAGAAAATTTACTGGTATATACTGACAGAAAGACCATAAACAGACGCTAGCGGAAGGACATGTCTAAAAGCCTTTATAGCAAAATACACTCGGTTATTATTTTAGTAGATGGAAAGCTATGAAACTCAGTATACACGACCCGTCAAAAGGACTGCTAGATAATTAGATAGAATGTGCACAGATAGATTCAACCCTTCCCACTCCCCCCCCCTTTTTCCTAACTACAACACGCCAGTTGTGGTAGCTCTTGGGATAACCAATCTCACCAGGGTATGACTAGTTACTCTCTCCCCAACCCCAGGGACGGGCAGTACCGCTTGGCGTGACCGGAAATTATATTATATGTATATATATTTATATATGCATATATATGTGTATATGTATGTACATATATATATATATATATATATATATACAGTATGTGTATATATATAGATATATGTATATATAGATGTATGTATGTATATATATATATATATATATATATATATATATATATATATATACATACATACATACATATATATAGCCGGACACTTGCTCATTATTATATAAGGGAAATTAGGGTTATTGTGGCCGATGTGGTAACGTCCCTGACTGGTGAATGCCAGACTGCGGTTCGAGTCCCGCTCAAACTCGTTAGTTTCTTTGGTCGCTGCAATCTCACCATCCTTGTGAGCTAAGGATAGGGGTTTGGGGGGAACCAACAGGTCTATCTGCTGAGTTATCAGCAACCATTGCCTGGCTCTCCTTGATCCTAGCTTGGATGGAGAGGGGACTTTTTTGCTGATCATATGTATATATGGTTAGTCTTTAGGGTATTGGGCTACTCGATAGGGCAATGTGACTTTCCCTTGCCTCTGCCATTCATGAGCGGCCTTTAAACATTTAAACAGGAAAAATGAAAGTAAGAGTCACTGAAGGAAAATCATTAAATACATCTCTTAAAGTTACCGGAACAGGAAGACATCAACAATAAATGTTTCCTTGCACGGCAAAAGACCTCACCTCGATCAGTGTCGAATGTACATAATGGCAGAAGGATCTGATTTATAACGATCACCATCATCGTTATCATGCGACCGTTTGACCGCTGCGGTTAACAGCTAGATCACGGTCGTGACGCTAGGTAGCCACACCTTCGAATTTCACAGTTCATCTGTAATCTTTACATTTTTGGATAAAGGTGAAATTCACCAAGGATAACGACACTCCTTTTGGAATAGTTAAGGGGATCGACGTCATGGATTTTTTTTTTTTTTTTTAGACAGGAAAAATCGCAATTTATTCTGTGCTTAGTGGAAATGAAAAGAAACAATTTGAACGTTCATAAGGAAGGTAAAATATTGCTAATAAAATAGTTGCCATAAATTGTCATTTTCTGTTTTTCGAAATGAAAAGAAACAATTTGAACGTTTTTCTTACATGATTTTTTTCTTAGTATCCAGAAGGAAGCTAAAACATTTCTAATGAAATAGTTGTCATTAATATCAATTTATTCTGTTTGTGTGTGTGTGTGTGTGTGTGTTATGAAAAGAAACGACTTAAACGTATCCAAGGAAGGTAAAAATATTGCTAATAAAATAGTTGCCATAAATCGTCATTTTCTGTTTTTCGAAATGAAAAAAAAAACAATTTGAACGTTCATATGTAAGGTAAAATGTCGTTAGTAATGTTGCTAATGAAATAGTTGACGTAAATCACCACGTATTCAGTGCTTTTTCGAAATGAAAAGAAACAATTTGAACGTTTTTCTTACATAATTTTTTTTAGTGTCCAGAAGGAAACTAAAACAATTTTAATGAAATCGTTGTCATAAATCTCAATTTATTCTGTTTTTTTTTTATTATTTTATTTTTATTATTTTTTTTTGTTATGAAAAAAAAAAAACGACTTAAACGTATCCAAGGAAGGTAAAATATTGCTAATGAAATAGTTGCCGCAAATCTCAATTTATTCTGTGCTTCTTCGAAATGAAAAGAAACAATTAGGACGTTTCCTAGGAAGGTAAAATGTCGTTAATAATGTTGCTAATGAAATAGTTGACGTAAATCACCACTTATTCTGTGCTTTTTCGAAATGAAAAGAAACAATTTGAACGTTTTTCTTTCATAATTTTTTTTTAGTATCCAGAAGGAAGCTAAAACATTTCTAATGAAATAGTTTTCCCAAATCTCAATTTATTCTGTGCTTTTTTCGAAATAAAAAGAAACTATTTGAACTTTTTTTCTTGCATGATTTTTTTTAGTGTCCAGAGGGAAGCTAAAACTTTTCTAATGAAATAGTTGTCCCCAAATCTCAATTTATTCTGTGCTTTTTCGAAATGAAAAGAAACAATTTGAACGTTTCTTCATACTTGATTTTTCTTTTAGTATTTCCAATAAAATTGTGGCCATAAATCACCATTTATTCTATTACTTTTTTCGAAATGGAAAGAAACAATTTGAACGTTTCCAAGGAAGGTAAAATGTTGCCTAAAATGTTCTTAATTATGTGGCTCTCTGAGAGAAAAGATTCATAACTAAATAGAACAGTGAATTATAAACGTATTACAAAGTTACCAATAACAGTAGATAATACCCTTTTTGGGGGTTTTTATTGTTTATTTTTTTTTAGAATAGCCGTAATTAGAGCTTTTTGGGGATTTATGAGTATTTTTCTTATATTTTTTTTTTCTGGATGACTTTAAACTGAACTTTTCTGGGGGGGGGGGGGGTTCTCTCTAATGTTATTTTTCGTAATACATATAGATTTGAATGTAATTATTATAAAAGTAAATTATAAGTAGGCATACCGAAAAAGTAACATAAAACAAAAAACGTTTTTATTTATTTATTTTTTTATTATTTTTGTTTTCTGTATAATTTTAGACAGAATGTTTTTGGTTTTCCCTTCAAGATTGTTTTTGTTATGTATATACTTTCCAATCTAATTATTATATAGGAAATTACAAATACACCATCATAAAAGTCGGCTAGCAATTGGTTCTCTCTCTCTCTCTCTCTCTCTCTCTCTCTCTCTCTCTCTCTCTCTCTCTCTCTCTCTCTCTCTCTCTCTCTCTCTTTTTTTTCTTTTGCCATCATGCGAATCACGTGTCAGGAATCCCATTGTAACATAGTATAAAAAAGAAAACTCGATCACATGTATTTAAAACAAGTGTCAGGAATGCCATTATAACTTACAATAAGAAAGTAAAAAAAAATCTATGGAAAATAGTTCGAATGACTAGCAGAAAGAATAATTAATCTAACGCAAACGATCATTAGTCAGTGGATCGGCCTTTCTTTCTGAAATGGTTCAGTTTTTATGCAATCTTCAATTTTCAATTTTTTTTCCACACAAAGTTTATGCCGGAGGCTGACGCACAGTGAATTGCAAATTCCTTGGACTATAATCTTCTTTCATAAGTAATAGTTACTTAGAAAAGGGATTTGTAAGTTTTTGGACCTACTTTAGCCTACTATTTTTAATTCTTTCTTTGAAATTAGCTTTTGCGTGATCCATTATATGTGCTGAATTTTTTTATTTATTTTTTCATTGTTTATTGAAAATGCCAAAATTGTTTCATATGTATTGGTTACTTTAAAAAGTGACTTTTAAGATTATGGACCTATTTTATTAATTTAATCTTTTCTGTATAACGAAATTAGCGTGATTCATTTAATTTTTTTTTTCATTGTTTATTAAAAATGCCAATCTTGCTTCATAGGCATTGGTTACTTAAAAAAAGTAATATTTACTATTATAGACCTATTTTATTACTTTATTAAAAAAAATAAATTCAGCGTAATCCATAACATGCATTGAAAATATTTAAAAAAAAAAATGTTTATTGAAAAACCCAATCTTGTTTCATATGTGTTTGAATCTTAAAAACTAATATTTTTTGTTATAGACCTATTTTATAACTTTATTTTTTTTTTTTTTTTGTTAAAACGAGGTTTAGCGTGATCAATTATTCGCACTGAAAAAAAAAAAAATTATTTTTTTCATTGTTTATTTAAGATACCATTTTTTTTTTCAAACTATATACTTCTAATGGTAAACGTGAGTAAGAAATAATTATTTACAATCTCTGTAGCCATTCATTTCTTCAGTTTTTTTTCCCAAATGATAATTGTTTTCAATCATTTTTTTTTTTTTTTTGAAAATTCCAATGTAATTATATACTTCTAACGGTAAACGTGTGTAAGAAATATTTATTTACAATCTCCGTGGCCATTAATTTCTTAACATTTTTTTTTTCAAATAATAATTGTTTTCATTCATTTTAGTTTTTGATAATGCCAATAAAATTATATGCTTCTCCTAACGGTAAAAGTGTGTAAAAATATGTTTATTTACAATCTCCGTGGCCATTAATTTTTTTTTAAGTTTTTTTTATTCAAATAATATTTTTTTTTCTTTTTTTTTTAAAATAGCAATGAAATTATATGCTTCTGATGACAAAAGTGTGTAAAAATAAGTATGAAAGAGAGAGAGAGAGAGAGAGAGAGAGAGAGAGAGAGAGAGAGAGAGAGAGAGAGAGAGAGAGAGAGAGAGAGAGAGAGAGAGAGAGAGAGAGAGAGATTATATTACCATTTTTATTAAATAAATCAATTAAAGATCTACCGACTAAAGACCATTTTTCTTCGGGTTAAAATTCTAAAGAAAAATATTTAGCTTAACCTAATGATAAACGTGTGTAAAAAAAAATATTATTTATTATCTCTGTAGCCATTCATTTCTCCACAGTTTTTTTATTCAAATAATAATTTTTTTTTATTTTTATATTTTATTAATTATTTTTTTTTTTTAAATGCCAATGTCATTATATGCTTCTAACGGTAAAGTGTGTTAAAATATGTTTATTTACAATCTCTGTAGCCATTCATTTCTCCAGTTTTCTTTTTATTCAAATAATAATTTTTTTTAAATTTATTTTTTTATTTATTTATTTATTAATTTTTTTTTTTTTTTTTAGAAATTGCCAATTTTATTATATGCTTCTAACGGTAAACGTGTGTAAAAGATAATTATTTACAATCTCTGTAGCCATTCATTTCTCCATTTTTTTTTATTCAAATAATATTTTTTTTTTAATTTATTTTAATTTTTAATTTTTATTTCTTTATTTTTTTTTGTTTTTGAAATTGCCAATTTTATTATATGCTTCTAACGGTAAACGTGTGTAAAAGATAATTATTTACAATCTCTGTGGCCATTCATTTCTCCAGTTTTTTTTTCCAAATATTAAAAAAAAATATCCACTATCTAGAAAGTGGGTCATGGGATTTTACTTTCAGTTTAGCACCTGATGTAGAAAATGGTCTTCTGAACTCCGGAATTGCTGTAGGCCATCTAAAATATCAAACTGCCATTGTAAAATCACTTTTAGTTTGAATTTATGGAATTTGAAATATAAGAATTATAGAATTTAATTTTAATTTATGGAATTTTGAAAGACTAGAATCATAAAATTTAGTTTGAATTTAGTAAGTAGGCTGGCTAACCTGCTTTTTATTATTATTATTATTATTATTATTATTATTATTATTATTATTATTATTATTATTATTATTATTAGCTAGCTACAACCATAATTGGAAAGGAAGATGCTATAAGCCCAAGAGCTCCAACAGGGAAAGATATCCCATGGAGGAAAGGAAATAAGGAAATAAATAAACGATATACTGAAAGTAGTAATGAACAATTAAAATAAAACATTTTAAAAACATTAACAACATTAAAATAGATATTTCATATATAAACTACAAGAAGACTTATGTCAGTCTGTTCAACATAAAAACATTTGCTGCAAGTTTGAACTTATGAAGTCCTACCGATTCAACTACCTGATTAACAAGATCATTCCACAACTTGGTCACAGCTGGAATAAAACTTCGAGAATACCGTGTAGTATTGAACCTCATGATGGAGACTTGTAATTGAGAGAAGTTCAGATGAAGTGGAAAACAGAGACTAGAAGATATACGTCGAGTTTTTCATACTAAACAGTATTCTAGAAGTTTTATTCCAGCCGTGACCAAGTTGTGGAATGCTCTTCCTAATAGGATAGCTGAATCGGTAGGACTTCAAAGGTTCTGTTGAGCAGCCTGGCATAAGTCTCCTTTTATAGTTTATATTATGAAAGATCTATTTTAATGTTGTTACTGTTCTGAAAATATTTTATTTCAATTTTCAATACTTTTCATGTAGTTTATTAATTTCCTTATTTCCTTTCCTCACTGGGCTATTTTTCCCTGTTGGATCCCTTGAGCTTATAGCAACTTGCTTTTCCAACTAGGGTTGTAGCTTAGTAAGTAAGTTATAATAATAATAATAATAATAATAATAATAATAATAATAATAATAATAATAACAGCTCTGAAGTCTCCCTTTTCCGTCATTGTTTGGACAATATATGGGCTGTTCTGTTAACGTGATACGAAAGAAATCAACTTATGCTTAACTCAGTGACATTTTCTTCTGAGGCATGGTCTGGTTTTACATTAATTGCATCATAAATGATTCAGAGAGAATAAAAATGACATATCTGAAAGTTACCCTTGGTAAAAGTGGTTATTAAGAAAAGCATGATAATTTTGGCACATGCGGTTTAGACACCCCTGTGTGTTAATACGTGAGGTTAGCAAAATTACCCTATGCATAATTTTTGAAAGCCATATGGGTAACTGTATATATATATTTTTATATATATATTTATTTATATATATATATATATATATATATATATATATATTTATATATATATTTATATATATGTATATATATATATTTATATATTTATACAGTATATATATATATATATATATATATATATATAT
>NC_090747.1:102452138-102457138 GCF_036898095.1 Palaemon carinicauda | reverse complement strand
TCTTGGGCACTGTCCTGCTAGATAAGGCAATGTCATTATCCCTTGTCTCTGCCATTCATGAGCGGCCTTTAAGTCTTCAAACCTTTAAACTACGATATATTTGATTCACAAATACCATAAGTGTACTTTGCTGGCTAGCTTTGCCCTGTGATTCCATTCCCCATAACCTGGATAATTTCTCTTCAGTTTTTGTGGAAGGAAAAAGAAAAAATCCGGTTTGGTTACACATACATAAGATAAACGTATTAACAGATTTCTGTTACTACTACTACTACTACTACTACTACTACTACTACTACTACTACTACTACTACTACTACTACTACTACTAGTAATGATAATACTACTACTACTACTTATAATATAATATTATAATAATGATAATAAATTATTTCTTTTTGTGGTCCTCTGGATTATTATTATTATTATTATTATTATTATTATTATTATTATTAATATTATTATTATTATTATTATTGTCAGTTGTTGTAGTAATATTTGTTGTGGTAATAGTAGTAGTATTATTGTTGATAATTTTTATTCTATAAAGTTCAGGTTCTTTTTCTTGAAATTTCAACTTATTATTACTAGAGATATTATTTTCATTATTATTATTATTATTATTATTATTATTATTATTATTATTACTATTTGTTGTTGTTGGTGTAGTAATATCAGCTGTAATAATAGCAACAGTATTAAGTATTAGTTTTATCTTCCTGTTCAGCCTTCTCTCATTAACCCATTTATACTGTACACCTGCCGCCAAACATTTCCCAAGACGTTCCTTCCTTTCATCTCTGTCTTATTCTCATCTTTCAATTCTTCCAATTACCTTTCTTACCATTCATTCACTCAGCAAATGCTCTTTTAGATTTCAGACAAAAAACAGAGACTTCCAAATCTGCTATTTACGTTACTATGTATTATTTTATTTATATATTTATTTATTTATTCATTTGTGTTCGTTTATCTATTTTATATCCCCTTTTCCATGGTTTTCCACCGTCTTGGGGTAGACTTCTCTTGCTTGAGGGTACACTCGGGCACACTATTTTATCTTATTTCTCCTTCTCTTGTTTTGTTAAAGTTTTTATAGTTTATGTAGGAGATATTTATTTTAATTTTGTTACTCTTCTTTGGATATTTTATTTTCCTTGTTTCCTTTCCACACTTGGGTATTTTCCCTGTTGGAGCCCCTGGACTTGTAGCGCCCTGCTTTTCCAACTAGGGTTGTAGCTTAGCAAGTAATAATAATAATAATAATAATAACAACTCGTCTATAGAAAATTATAAAGGTATTTCCATCAATAGATTTGACAGATTTTTGAAAGATTAATAATAACTCGTTAATAGAAAATGATAAAGGTATTTCCATCAATAGAATTGACAGACTTTTGAGGGATTAATAATAATTCGTCTACAGAAAATGAAAAAGGTATTACCATCAATAGCATTGACAGATTTTTGAACGATTAATAATAACTCGTCTATAGAAAATGACAGAGGTATTTCCATCAATAGAATCGACAGATTTTTGAAGGGTTTTGTAAAGTAAAGGACGTACAGTCACTTTAGATAAGATAAATGGGTGATTAAAATGAATGACAACGTTTCAACATTACGTCATGTGCAAAAACAGAATCTGCAAAATAACTTTGTGGTTTTGCAACAGAACTATCAAAACTAGAATTACATATCTGGATTGATGCGAAAGGCTGCTGGTTACTCTCAGTTTAAACTGGAAATTTCCGTACAAAGATGGGAAGCTTCGGGTTCAACAAACTTCCCTAAAACTTTCCTGAGACCGCCAGAAAATATTTTATGGTTTTGCTTAACTTTTTTTTTTTTTTTTAAATTGTACTGAATTGTTATTTTTTGTCTTTTTTTATTTTGATTTGAATTAACATCATCCGCAGAATTTTTTTTTAATTATTATAAATTGCCTTGAAAAATTATTTTTTTGTGGTATTTCTTTTTAATATAGTTTATACCATCCACATTTAAGCGTTAAGGGGAAAGTCTTCTGAGAAAATGAAACTGTCCTTAATGAAAATATTTCACACGAGCAGAAGACACACACACACACACACACACACACACACACACACACACACACACACACACACACACACACACTCTCAAAATACCCTTTTTTAACCTCCTGGCTAGTACAGTGGTAAGCTGTTTGCTTAGCATTTGCATGGCAGCAGATCAATCCCAGCTTGGGACCGTGAGTTTAAGTTGTTTACTGGGAAGGCCACTGCTATGGTTGGGCACCACGGAGGTTATAATCAGAAGGATGATTTAATTCTAGATCAGAACAGCAGTTCTCATAAATAATACCCAAGTGTTTAGCATTGAACTCCCCCGGAAAATAACTGATGTCTCCGTGCCAAAATATATTGCAGAGAAAATCCTTAACCTAAAAGCACTCGACTTACAACAATTCAGAGATACGATCACAAATCCATCTGAAATCTTAAATCTCAAGTAGTGTATCAAAAGTTTGTATACTTTGATAAGATAAAGACATACTAATAAAACAATATTATATGTTTTAATACAGTAAGGTAAATGGCATTCGCAATAACCTGATATTTATTTCATATGTAATGGGACTATTTGTTGACTTTTTTAGCTGGAAATGGTAGGCATGGGAGTCTGGTTAGGACTACCGTAGGCCAAAATGTGACAAAACTCGACGTACAACAAATTCGACTTACAAACAATTGTACTCACAAAAATTTTCGACTTACAGGCCACTCGACTTACAAACAGCTTCTGGAACCCTATTAAGTTTGTAAGTTGAGGACCTTCTGTATTGTTGGCTTTATAAGTTTATCCTATATATAACGTCGTAGGTTGGCCAGGGCACCAGCCGCCCGTTGAGATACTACCGCTAGAGAGTTATGGGGTCTTTTGACTGGCCAGACAGCACTACATTGGATCCTTCTCTCTGGTTACGGTTCTTTCCTTTAGCCTACACATACAACGAATAGTCTGGCCTATTCATTACAGATCTCCTCTCTCTTCATGCACCTGACGACACTAGGATTACCATACAATTCTTCTTCACCCAAGGGGTTAACTGCTGCACTGTAATTGTTCAGTGATCACTTTCCCTTTGGTAAGGGTAGAAGAAACTTTAGCTTTGGCAAGTAGCTCTTCTAGAGAAGGACACTCCAAAATCAAACCATTGTTCTCTAGTCTTGAGTAGTGCCATAGCTTCTGTACCATGGTCTCCACTGTCTTGGGTTAGAGTTCTCTTGCTTGAGGGTACACTCGGGTACACTATTCTATCTAATTTCTCCTCCCCTTGTTTTTTTTTAAAGTATATATAGTTTATATAGGGAATATTTTAATGTTGTTACTGTTCTTAAAATATTTTACTTTACCTTGTTTCCTTTCCTCACTGGCCTATTTTCCCTGTTGAGGCCCCTGGGCTTATAGCTTCCTGCTTTGGGTAGTGCCATAGCCTCTGTACCATGGTCTTCCACTATCTTGGGTTAGAGTTCTCTTGTTTGAGGGTACACTCGGGCACACTATTCTATCTAATTTCTCCTTCTCTTATTTTGTTATGAAATTTCTATAGTTTATGTAGGAAATATATTTATTTTAATGTTGTTACTGTTCTTGAAATATTTTATTTTTCCTTGTTTCCTTTCCTCACTGGGCTATTTTCCCTGTTCGATCCCCTGAGCTTATAACATCCTGCTTTTCCAACAACCAGGGTTGTAGCTTAGTGAGTAATAATAATAATAATAATAATGATAATTATGCTACTCTCTTTGCTTCAATTACATCGCCTGAATGTAGATTGAGTTGATGAATCCCCTAATAGAGATCTTATTAAAATTAGTGGATACTGCAAATTATGGAGTAGGAAGTTGAATCCTAACAAAACCCAAAGTATGGTTTTAAGTAAGTCTAGGACAGTGGCTTCCAACATCCAGATCTGTGCATTGATGATACTTTAACTCTTCACGACTCTTAGAAATTTAGGTGTAATTTTTTTTTTTATTCTAAATATACATTTTAGAAACACATTCGGTTTGTGTCTTCTTCAATTGCACGAAAAAATAGGCTTAATTAGAAAGCGTTTTTAAGATTTTCGGTGATCAATCTATCCTGAAGAAATGTTTTAATTCTTTCATTCTACCTTGTTTTGAGTAATGTTCTCCTGTCTGGGGTTCAGCTGCTGACTCTCATCTTGATTCGTTGGATAGAAAATTTTGGACTAATAAATTTCTTATTTATGATCTTGATATTAATCTTTGGCACCGTCATTCTGTTATTTCTTCTTGCATGTTGCATAAGATTTTTCATAATTCTGACCATCCTTTACATTCATATCTTCCCGGACATTACGATCCTGTTCGCAATACTAGGTATGCAGTTAATTCTCATAGCCATGCCTTCTATATCATAAGGCTCAACACTACACAGTATTCTAGAAGGTTTATTCCAGCTGTGAAATGCTATGCTAGATTTGGATTTACTGTTCTATGAAAAGTTAAAAAAATCTGTTATAAAAAATAAGGAATTGATAAAAAAATATATAAACATAAAAGAAAACTAATAAAGAATAATGAATGATATTGTGATTTTGTAAGTTGGAAGAGGATAATGATAAGTTACACTTCTAGAGTTTAATTCACTGTTCCATGAAATAATGAAGAAGACCAAGGCCTGGAAATACAAAATAATAATATGAAAAATTGTAAAAGGCTAATGCCAAGAAATGCAAAATAATAATAATATGGAATATAGATATAAATGAAAACTTCCGAAAAATAGTAAAAGAAAGAACAGATTTATTGACTGGAACATCGCAACGTTGATAACCGCGAGTAGTTTCAATGACCCCAGAATAGTGACCTCAAAGACAAGCGGGGTCAGACACGGCAGGCCCCGCCCCTCGTACGTGAACCCTCGCGGGAAACATAACCACACAACCATTGCTGTAAATGTTTTTGCAGAGTTGCAATATCCGTCAA
>NC_090747.1:102432138-102437138 GCF_036898095.1 Palaemon carinicauda | reverse complement strand
GTGCATTGGAACAAGACATATTATAAGTGTGCGTAGGAACAAGACACATTTTAAGTGTTTATTGGAAGAATACATATTATAAGTGTGCATTGGAACAAGACATATTGTAAGTGTGCATTGGATCTAGATATATTATAAGTGTGCATGGGAGCAAGACATATTATAAGTGTGCGTAGGGAACAAGACACATTTTAAGTGTTTATTGGAAGAATACATATTATAAGTGTGCATTGGAACTAGACATATTATAAGTGTGCATTGGAAAAAGACATGATAAGTGTGCATTGGAACAAGACATATTATGTGTGCGTAGGAACAAGACACATTTTAAGTGTTTATTGGAAGAATACATATTATAAGTGTGGCATTGGAACTAGACATATTATAAGTGTGCATTGGAAAAAGACATGATAAGTGTGCTTCAGAACAAGACATATTATGTGTGCATTGGAACAAGACATACTTCCTTAACGTAGGCTTTAGAACAACAGAACTCAAAAGTGTGCATTAGACTAAAATATCCGAAAAAAGTATGCTTGAGAATAAAAGAGTTTAAAAGTGTACTATAGGAAAAATATATTAGTAAACTTTAGAATAAAAACTGAAAAGTACGCGTTAGAAATACACCATAAATTGTAGGCGTGATACATTTAACCACCAATTACTTCCCCTGAATGCACGAGTAACACCGAGTAGAACTCATATATCCGGCTTTTGGGCCTATGTGGCTGGAACAACAATACTCTAGATTTGGTTTTATATAGCCCACATTTCCGTAGGATTCCCCCAAAAGATTTTATTCCGTGCGATTGGTTGGGACTTTACCGAATTTTCAGGAGATTCAAAGTTCAAGCATCAGGCGTTTTGTGTGTGTGTGTGTGTGTGTGTGTGTGTGTGTGTGTGTGTGTGTGTGTATGTGTTGTCCAGGATGTACTGAAAGTACGCTGGGGGGTTTTAGAAATGTGTGAAAATTTTTTTTTTTGTTTTGTTTTCTATATAATTCACACCTTATGTACAAATGCGTTGGTGGCATGTGTTTAATATAAGAACACTTACATGTATATATATCTATATATATATATATATATATATATATATATATATATGTATATATATATACAGTATATATATTTTATATGTATATATATACAGTATATATATTTTATATATATTTATATATACAGTATATATATTTTATATATATATATATATATTTATATATACTGTATTATATATATATATATATATATATATATATATATATATATATATATATCAACAATTGCAGCTAATAATTCTTAAAATGAAAAGCAACAATATGAGAAACCAATCCGGTTTCTAATGCGTCGGTTTTAGTCCACTGCAGGACAAAGGCCTCAGACATGTCCTTATTCATACCTGGGGTTTGGACAGGGTGAATAAGGAAAAAAGTATACAGAGAGAAACAAAATTCTATAGCTTGGCAATTTTTATTTTAATGGCCCTTCACTGAACAGAGGAAATGTGAGAAGACTATAACTGATACAGAGAAAATTAAGACATATTTTCCTCTTGGAGGACATTCCAAAATCAAACCATTGTTCTCTAGGCTTGGGTAGTGCCATAGCCTCTGTACCCTGGTCTTCCACTGTCTTGTTTGAAGGTACATTCGAGCACACTATTCTATGTTTCCTTATTTCATTTCCTCACTGGGCTATTTTATTAACTCTTGGTAAGGGTTAAAGAAACTTTTTAGCTAGGATAGCCAGCCTCCTCTAGGAGAAGGGCATTCCAAAATTAAACCATTGTTCTCTAGGCTTGGGTAATGCCATAGCCCTATGTACCATGGTCTTCCACTGTCTTGGGTCAGAGTTCTCTTGCTTGAGGGTACATTTGGGAACACTATTCTATGTTTCCTTATTTCATTTCCTCACTGGGCTATTTTATTAACTACTGCACTGTAGTTGTTCAATGGCTACTTTCCTCTTGGTAAGGCTAGAAAGAGACTCTGTAGCTATGGTAATCAGCTCTTCTAGGAGAAGGACATTCAAAATTAAACCATTGTTCTCTAGGCTTGGGTAGTGCCATAGCCTCTGTACCATGATCTTACACTGTCTTTTGTTAGAGTTCTCTTGCTTGAGGGTACACTTAGGCACACTATTCTATATGTTTCCTTATTTCATTTCCTCACTGTGCTATTTTATTAATTACTGCACTGTAGTTGTTCAATGGCTACTTTCCTCTTGGTAAGGGTAGAAGATACTCTTTAGCTATGATGATCAGCTCCTCTAGGAGGACATTCCCAAAATTAAACCATTGTTCTCTAGTTTTGGGTAGTGCATAGCCTCAGTACTATAGTCTTGCATTGTCTTGGGTTAGAGTACTCTTGTTTGAGGGTACACTTAGGCACACTATTCTATATGTTTCCTTATATCATTTCCTCACTGGGCTATTTTCCTTGTTGGGGTCATTGGAGACCAGCTCTGTAAGTCAAGATTGACTCATTGGGCTGGTTATCTCCGTTTGATAATAAGAGGAATCAGCGATTTCTGACCTCCGCCAAAGGTTAATGGAATTGTCCGTGGCATAAGATCTATTTAGGGTAGAAATTTCGTTGAAGTTCGTTAATTTGTTTTGACGTTATCTTTAAAATGGAGAAAAATGCAATTCCGGATCTGGAATCCGGATCCAGATAATATACAAAATTTAATGGGGTTCGTCCATGGCCTAAGATCTATCTGTGGCAGAAATTTCGTCAAAATCCGTCGAGTAGTTTTGACGTTATCTTTAAAATGGAGAAAAATGCAATTCCGGATCTAGTATTCGTATCCGGATCCGGATCATCTCCAAAATATGATGGGGTCGTCCATGATCTAAGATCTATCTGTTATGAAAATTTCATCAAAATCCGTCGTGTAGTTTTGAAGTTATCTTTAAAAATGGCGAAAAATGCAATTCCGGATCTAGTATTCGTATCCGGATCCGGACCATCTCCAAAATATGATGGGTCGTCCATGACCTAAGATCTATGTGTGATGAAAATTTCATCAAAATCCATCGTGTAGTTTTGAAGTTATCTTTAAATAGCGAAAAAAAATGCATATCCGAATCTAAATGCCGGATCCGGACCATCTTCAAAATATAATGGGGTCGTCCATGACTTAAGATCTATCTGTGGTGAAATGTTGTCAAAATCCGTCAAGTAGTTTTTGACGTAATTCTGTCTACAGACACACACAGACAAATAAATAAACCGATTAGATCACATAACCTCCTTGACAAAGGTAATCATTTTTTACTTTTATTTTCTTTTATTAAGTAAATTTACATAGCATATACAGCAAGTATCTATATACACCAGATATGACACTTTTACAATATATATTTTACAATATTTTTAATACTTAATACAAAAAAAAATAATTGACTCTCATTGCTTTAAACTACAAAGTAAAAATGGCGCCACTGAGCATGCAACATCCTGCTTTTTCCAACTAGGGTTGTAGCTTAGCTATTAATAACACCTGGATTTACTTTCTCTAATAATGGAAAAGTAGATTAAGACCTAAAACTGGATCATATAACATTCTCTTCTCGAAATAACCTGAAATCACCTTTTGACCTTCACCGCCAACGAGGAAATCTATCCATTAGTAGTTAGAACACCAATTGTGGTAATTAGAAACAAGTGCAATTACTTAATGGTCTCATGCCATCAACTGCTCTCGGCTACGTCTTTGAGGTTAACGGGCTGCAAGATCCTTCTCCTACCATGTGCCCATGTTCATGTTATATATATATATTATATATATTATATATATATATATATATATATATATATATATATATATATATATATATATATATATATATAGTTGGCCAGCATGGTGATGAAAACTATCCAAACTCCAGACACGACTAAGGACATTTCTGAGGCTTTTGTCCTGCAGTGAAACCAAAAACGGCTGTATTTGTTGTTGTTGCTGTTATATATACGCACAAATTTATATACAAGATGTATATTTAAACGCAAAACACACACACACATATATATACAGTATATTATATATATATATATATATATATATATATATATATATATATATATATATATATATATATGTATGTATATGTATATATATATATATGTATATGTATATATATATATATATATATATATATATATATATATATAAATACATATATATATATAATGTTTATATAAACATTATATATATGTATATATATAATATATATATATATATATATATATATATAATATACATATATATAGATGTGTGGTGTGTTTTCGTTCATAAAATTCACCTCCAAAATCGAAAAGAAAAATACTCCATCAAATCCCCTCCAACATTAAAAAAAAAAAAGACACCAAAACCTATCAAAAAAACCAATTACGAAACCGCTTGTAATCTCATAACTCATGAAACAGTGTCACTAGCAATCGAACCGCGTGGCCAGTTCTCCCTAAAAGCAAGTTCACGGGGACGTCATAGAAGACCAAAAGTTTACCTCGAGAGGCTCATGACTTATTTAGGAATCAGAGAAAATACGAGGAAAGTGAAAAGTGATGACTCTGCATCTTTAATGGCAAATCAGGTCGACTACTTCTTGTATGTGTAAAGTGGGTGGACTTTAAAAATGGGATTTGTATTGCATTATCAATTCACATTAATGGAAGTCATTTAGTGTTGTGTTGTTTTGCGTTTATTGAAGGTATGTACGATTATTGATCGTGGAGTGAAGGGACTGTTCGTTTGAAGTAATGTTATATGAGATATAAGTACCGAAAATATGGGTTATTTATATTTGTATATATGAATTATATATGTGAGTTCATATATATATATATATTATATATATATTATAATATATATATAAATATATATATATATATATATATATATACATACATACATATATATACTTATATATGCCCATGCATACATACATAAGCTCTTTTGCTTATAGCATCCTGCTTTTGTAAATAGGGTTGTGGTTAA
>NC_090747.1:102428199-102431638 GCF_036898095.1 Palaemon carinicauda | reverse complement strand
GGTTAAGTTGGTACTACTACTACTACTACTACTACTACTACTCCTAACTACTACTAATACTAAAAATGATAATAATAATAATAATAATATATATATATATATATGTATATATAAACGTATATATATATATAATATATATATATATATATATATCGCACATATTTTACGGTTCAATCTACATCCGCTTTGACATCACCCCACAGACTTAAACCTCTAAGTCTAATACACTGATCGATCTAGTTTCCACAGGTCAAACACTACACGTGTCTAGTTATTGGGAATCCCATCCACCAGAGGATTGCACAATAAGCAAAATGAACGAAAAAAGATCTAGAAACGAGAGAGAGAGAGAGAGAGAGAGAGAGAGAGAGAGAGAGAGAGACTTACAATCTCATGACGATATTTAAGAGGGATAGAAATTATGCTCCTATTAATATATTTCAATTATTAGAAAAGTCACAGAGTGAAAGGAAAAATGTAATAATTCCATAAGAGAGAGAGAGAGAGAGAGAGGAGAGAGAGAGAGAGAGAGACTTACAATCTCATGACGATATTTAAGATGGATAAAAAATATGTTCCTGTTAATCTATTTCAATAATTAGAAGAGTCACAGTGAAAGGAAAAATGTAATAATTCCGTGAGAGAGAGAGAGAGAGAGAGAGAGAGAGAGAGAGAGAGTCTTATAATATGACGAAGTTTAAGATGGATAGAAAGTGTCTTTGTGAATCTAATTCAATTATTAGAAGAGTCACAGGTGAAAGGAAGAATGGTGTCATAATTCCGTCAAAGGGATGAGAGAGAGAGAGAGAGAGAGAGAGAGAGAGAGAGAGAATGAATGAAATTTCATGTTAGATTTTAGATAAGAGTTAGGAATTAACTTTATAATTCTTTAGTTGAACCTTTTTTTTAACTTTAATCCCACAAACAATTGTTTAGCCTTATTAAAGTCAATTAAATTCCTATGAAACTAGTTTTAGTAACTTGATATTAAGTTTATCTTATTAACCAAGTGTAGTAAAGGTCTTTAAGTGCAACTGAGTATGATGATGATGATAATGATTATTATTATTATTATTATTATTATTATTATTATTATTATTATTATTATTATTAATTATTCAGAATCAGTAAACACCTAGCTATCGCAGATAGACAAAGCTGTTAATTTAGGATATCCAAGTAATAATAGTAAGCAGAAGTTATATATATATATACATATATATATATATATATATATAATATATATATATATATATATATATAAATAAATTTTTATATGTATATATGTATATAAGTATATATATATATATATATATATAAAGAGAGAGAGAGAGAGAGAGAGAGAGAGAGAGAGAACAGGAAGAAAAGATTATGTATATTAATATATAATTTATATATGTGTGTGTATATATATATATATATATATAAGATAGATAAATTGATATATAGAGAGATAGATAGACAAATAGATAAATAGATAGATACATAGATGATTCAACAAAACTATAAGTTGCTTGTCACTTGCATTCAAAATATGCAAATCAATATGTTTACATTAATATTTGGATTTGTTCGTTTTCATAATTAATCTTTGAAGACCCTAAGGAGTCTTCAATCTAATTGAAATATTTTATTTTTCCTTGTTTCCTTTCCTCACTGGGCTATTTTCCTTGCTGGATCCCCTGGTCTTATAGCATCCTGCATTTCCAACTAGGGTTGTACTTAGCAAGTAATAATATTAATAATAGTAATAATAATAATGATACACATTTTGACTTATTTGTGTAAACTTTGCATATTCGAGACGAGAGACACAGACTCACATACACACACACACAAAATTCATGACCCCATTATCTTGTTATAAAATATATTGTTTCAAAATGAACATGCTCTAAATATGCAATAAATTCTCGGTGCAAATTTCAACATTAATCTTACTCAAAAAGCGACAAATGTTTTTATGTTGAACAGGCTGACCTAAGTCTTTTTATAACTTATATATAAACGATCTGATTTAACGCTGATTTTCTTAAGATATTTTATTTTAATTGGTCATTACTTCTCTTGGAGTTTAATTATTTCCTTATTTCCTTTCCTCACTGGGCTATTTTTCCCTGTTGGAGCCAATAGGCTTATGGTATCCGACTTTTCCATCTAGGGTTGTAGCTTAGCTACTACTACTACTACTACTACTACTACTACTACTACTACTACTACTACTACTACTACTACTACTACTACTACTACTAATGATAATAATAATAATACATAAACCCTTTCACCATGTTAAGATATCCCCTCTCAGAAAGGGGTATAACTTCCTCTCTCTCTTTCTCTCTCTCTCTCTCTCTCTCTCTCTCTCTCTCTCTCTGTATATATGTATATATATATATGTATATATATACAGTATATATATATACAGAGAGAGAGAGAGAGAGAGAGAGAGAGAGAGAGAGAGAGAGAACACACTGAATATATCTACCTTGAGAAATAGACAAGGTCTTAATGATATTTTTTCTTTACGGAACGTATTCTCTTTTACAATTCTTCGTCTTGCCTTTTTTACCTTCTTTTCAACGGGATACTGACCACGTCTTTGGGGGTGGTTCCCAATGATTTTTGTAAATAGTTTAGTTTGTGTGCGTGCGCTCGCGTGCGTGTGTGTGTGCGTGTGTTAGTGTGTGTTCGTATGTTCATGGGTTTCTGAGATCTCGGTTTTAGTTTGTGTGATTTTGAAAACGATTGTAAACGACTATTAATTGAATTCATATGACTAATTAGTATAAAGAAGGATCGATTGGCAATGGGTTACATGCAGGCATGAGAGTCATAGTAAGACCCAAGAGAATTAGGAATAACTTTTTTATTTTCATTTTCATGGGTTACATGCATGAATGAAAGTCACATTAATACCCAAGAGATTTATTAATAACTTTTTTGTTTTTATTTTTATGGGTTACGTGCATGAATGAAAGTCACATTAACACCCTTGAGGATTATTGAATAACTTGTTTTATATTCATTTATATGGGTTACATGCATGAATGAAAGTTATAGTAATACCCAAGAGAATTATGAATAACTTTTATAATATTATTTTCATTTTATTACCAAATTTAATGCATAACCTCCAACGAACTTTGCGAGAGCCAGTTTCCTGAACGCATTGAAAAATAAAACGATAAATGAAATATCCAAGTGTTACACAACAATAGAGACTAAAAACTCCCTGATGAATGTATTGTTGTATAATCATACATTGCCTTGAACGCGGAACATTCATTGATAAAGCCATCGTCTTTGACCTTCGCACGTCTGTTTCAACTCTGAAGAATTCCTATCGGAAAGAATATTGGCCTCAGATTCCTTTGAATCCCCCAGGGGAGGGGGAGTCATTCCAGGAGGGGGAGGGAGAGGAAGGGGGAAGGGAGAGGGA
>NC_090747.1:102405699-102423199 GCF_036898095.1 Palaemon carinicauda | reverse complement strand
TAATAATAATAATAATACGTCGCAGAAGCCACGGTCTATAAAACAACATAATCACTCCGACCATTCTGTTTATAGTACCGCTTCTATCACTTCAAAAATACTGTTGCAATATCCAGCGGCGTCCAGAGCTGATAAATGACCGCTTTCTCCGTCGGCGGTCGTATAAGCGACTCTGCTGTTATGTCTTCTTCAGTTGCAAAATATTGACGCTCGAAGATTCGCGGACTATGAGGTAAAATAGTTGCTGACACTTGGAGAATTATGAAATTGTAAGATATAAATTAAGAGATTGATAGGGTTTTTTGCAAAAGGAAAATTGAAGAATTTTGATTCAAATATCAGAAATCCTATACTGGCTATGCATCTATATATCTATCTATCTATTTATATATAAATACATATATATATATATATATATATGTTATTATATATATTATATATATGTATATATATGTATGTATATATATATATATATTTATTTATATACATACATACATACATACATACATACATACATACATACAAACAGATATGTATACACAGACACACATATATATATATATGTATATGTATATATATATATATATATATATATGTATATATATATATATATATATGTGTGTGTGTGTGTGTGTGTGTGTGTGTATCCGGTCACGCCCAGCGGCATTACTGGTTCTCTCCCCCTCTCTCTGGTGGGGGAGTAGTCATACCTTGATTAGAGGGGTTATAATTAGGAAAGGGGGAGGGGTTGAGAAAGGTTGAATCTGTTTGTGTTCGTTTGTCTGCATATCTAAATATTTAGGCGTAATTTATGACGGGTCACGTACACTAATCAAGAATAAGCTAATACTGTAGAAAGACGGAAGACTAACCGACCGTTGATTGATGTAATCATTATAAAGTGGCGTCACCGAGACGAGCAAAACTGGGAAATGTCTTAGCCTAGGTTAGGGGTAGAGATCGCTAGGCAATGACAGCTGGAGATTGTAATGGCGTGGGAAAAACTTTGCTTTCGTGAACATCCTTTTGTGGTTATGTTCGAAGCTTAATGTTGGAATGCATTGGATGTCTTTGCATTATACTTTGAGAAGTTTCATTGTTATTATTATTATTATTGTTGTTGTTGTTGTTGTTGTTGTTGATGTTTTTATTATTATTATTATTATTATTATTATTATTATTATTATTATTATTACAAATATTATTATTATTATTATTGTTGTTGTTGTTGTTCTTCTCATTATTATTATTATGATTATTATTACTATTATTATTGTTAGTATTATTATTTTTATTTTTATTATTGTTATTATTATTTTTATTATTGTTATTATAATTATTATTATTATTATTATTATTATTATTATTGTTGTTGTTGTTGTTATTTTTACAAGCTAAGCTACAACCCTAGTTGGAAAAGCAGGATGCTATAAAGGCTCCACAGGGAAAAATACTCTACTGAGAAAATGAAATAGATAAACTCCAAGAGAAGTAATGAATCATTGAGATTAAATATTTTATGAACAGTAACAGCGTTAAAATAAATATATCATATATAAACTATAAACATTTAAAAAACTAGAGGAAGAGATATGAGATGGAATAGTATGACCGAGTGTAGCTTCAAGCAAGAGAACTCTTAACTAAAGACAAACTGTTGTTCTCTATTCTTAGGTAGTGCCGTAGCCTCTGTACTATGGACTTCCACTGTCTTTGGTTAGAGCTTTCTTGCTTGAGAGCACACTCAGGAACAATATTCCATACTTTTTCATATTTCCTTTCCTCACCGGGCTATTTTCCTTGTTTGAGCCCTTTTGGCTTATAGCATCCTTTTTCTCAAATAGGCTAGTAGTATAGCTGCTACTACTACTACTACTACTACTACTACTACTACTACTACTACTACTACTACTGATAATGATAATAATCCTATCATACTCAACAAACATGAGTTCTTTTTGGGTAAACAGTAAATTACTTATCTGGCGTGACATAGATCGTTGTTCTTTAGGTGTCAGATCTTGCAATTAGTTAAGGGTTATTAAATAAATAATGATGCTCATTGGGACTGGGCTGGAAGCTCATTAATTTGTTATTTTTAACATTTTTTTTGAGAGGGGTGTGCATGTGTCTGCATATCTATCTATAAATATTTGGCCGTCATTTTTGACGGATTGTGTATACTAGTATCTACCTATCTATATATCTTAATATCTATCTGTTTATATTATCATTATCATCTCCTCCTACGCCTATTGACGCAAAGGGCCTCTGTTAGATTTCGCCACTCTTCTCTATCTTGAGCTTTTAATTCAATACTTCTCAGTTCATCTTCTCCTACTTCACTATCTATCTATCTGTCTATCTATCTATCTATCTATCTATCTATATAGATGTATATATATATATATATATATATACACCTTATCGTATACGTAGACATATACGGCATGTATAGGAATGAAAACGTGTCAGTATCATTCATGAATATGTATGCGTTGAGAGAGAGAGAGAGAGAGAGAGAGAGAGAGAGAGAGAGAGAGAGATATGCTACATTACTGCTTATATTTTTACTTGACTAAAGTATTTTTCTTTCTTCAAAGTTCCTGCTGTCTGCATTGTAAATAAACTTTGATGATTTGAAGCAATTTAACGCAATTCACCAACCAGACATAAATATAAAATAATCCGTGTTGGTCAAGATAACTTTTTTCCTCTCTCTAAAATGGTTTCACTTTTTATATGACTGTGAGATTCCAATCTCACAAACGCAAGCATAAGCAGATATTTTATTGTTTTTGTTGTTATTGTTATTATTATTATTATTATTATTATTATTATTATTTATATCATTATTATTATTATTATTATTATTGAAAGTAATTGCTGCCTCAGTGGCGTTAATTTTGTAATGAACTTTTTCTATTGTTCTTATGTTTTTCTCTTCATTACTGCATTCTACCAGTATTATTATTATTATTATTATTATTATTATTATTATTATTATTATTATTATTATTATTATTATTATTATTATTATAATCGTCACCATCTTAATAACAATTCCCCTCTAAAACAGGGCATCCAAACACTTAGCATATTTTCAAATATTAGTCCGCTTTTCTGGTAAAACCAAGGACCCGCTTTTGTGGTTTTCTGTAATTTTTTTTGAAAGCTTCTCACGGAAATTGAGTCAAGGTCAAATATGCTTAGGAACGGAACTGTCTGGATTCTGATGAGAGAGAGAGAGAGAGAGAGAGAGAGAGAGAGAGAGAGAGGTGGACTTGCATAGCAAGACCATAAATAGACGCAAGTGGAAGGACGTGTGTGAGGCCTTTGTTCTCCAGTAGACACGTAACGGCTGATGATGATGATGATATACACACACACACATATATATATAATATGTATATATATATATATATATATATAGAGAGAGAGAGAGAGAGAGAGAGAGAGAGAGAGAGAGACTTAAGAAAAAAAAGAATATTGTAAACTAAAAGTCTTCATACAAATGAAAGTCTCAACCTGACCTGTTGGCCCCCTTACCCCAAAAATGGGGGGCGTAGGGCGGTCCAAACCTTACCAGTAATCATTAGTAACAGTTTCGACCTCATTTGACTTAACAAAGGGAGTGTGTACTGACACTCCTAGAGCAGTGCCGTAAACCTATTGTTCATTTATTCATTGGAATTGATATAAAATATTGGTTGATGTATATTATTTTATCAAGTAGTTTCTCTATAAAAGTTTTGAATACATATTACTTTATCAACTATGGTCTGTATAAAAGTTTTGAGTACATTTTATTCTATCAACTAGTTTCTGTATAAAAGTTTTGAATACATTTTACTTCATCAACTAGGGTCTGTGTAAAAGTTTTGAATAACTATTACTTTTTCAACTAGGGCCTGTATAAAAGTTTTGAATACATATTACTTTATCTAATAGGTTCTATTAAAAGTTTGAAGTACATACTGCTTTATCAGCTAGGTCTATGAAGAAGTTTTAGATGCCTATTACTTTATCAAATGAGGTCAGTTTAAAAGTTTTAAATACTTATTACTTTATCAACTAGGTTTTATGTAAAAGTTTGAAATGCATAGTACTTTATCAATTAGGTTCTATGTAAAAGTTTGAAATGTATATTGCTTTGTCAACTAAGGTCTGTGTGAAAATTTTAAATGCATATTACTTTATCTACTAGGTTCTGTGTAAAAGTTTTAAATACATTTTACTTTATCTACTAGGTTTTATGTAAAAGTCAGAAGTGCATATTGCTTTATCAACTATGTTTTATATAAAAGTTTAAAATACATATTACTTAATCTACTAGATTCTATGTAAAAGTTTGTAATACATTGCTTATCAACTGGGTCTATGTAAAAGTTTTAGATGCATATTACTTTATCAACTAGAGTGTGTGTAAAAATTTTAAATACATTACTTTATCTACTAGGTTCTATGTAAAAGTTTGAAATACATATTACTTTATCAATAAAAGTCTGTGTAAAAATTTTAAATACATCACTTTATTAATTACGTTTTATGTTAAAGTTTACAATATATAGTACTTTATCTACTAGGTTCTATGTAAAAGTTTGAATTACATATTGCTTCTGAAATAAATATAAGTCCTGCTTCTATATTAAATCTAAAAATACAGTACAACAAGAACGATTTTATTTTCGCAGGAACAGAAAAACTCCCTCAGAAATCGATCGAGTTCTTCCTCCCTCCAACGATGATTTCATGAACGGCATAGGCCTCGCAATCCGACCTCATCCGCCAGTGAAGGACCGTTTCCTCAAACCAAAGGTAAGGGGTTGTTATTTATTTATGTTCATTTTCCATTTTCATTGTTTTATAGGAGTTACATGCTCAATTTATGAAGTGTACATTTTTATAAAAATTGCCGAAAAAACTGTAAAAAGCGTGGAATAAATGTTGCAAGGCATTTACCGTTTTAAAAACATTTATATTGACTTAAAGGAGTGGTAATACGGCCACCAACCCGTCAAAGATGATAACAAAATAGGGTGAAAATTACGGTCGCCTTTATTTTAGTGAAATACGGCTGAGAACAGTATATTTTTTACGGAGAATTTCCTATAAAAATTAGGTTCTATTTTTTTTAGTGTATGCTTCTGACTGTTAGGAATTTTGTTAATATAGATACTAATTCAGGATGATTTAAATCCATGATTTTCGATGGGAAGATAAATCATGGACAGCAGAAACGTTTGTGCTAATATAAGATCCTTGAACGAGTATTATATATATAAAGAATAAAGGTTGCTTTAAGAAATAGAATAGGTTGCACGAATGGTTTAATGTAGCACAGGATTTTGTTGTAATAATTTAGATATGTTAGTTCCGCTGTACTCTAGTGATTTGTGCCGCATCGTAAAAATCAAGATAGTGAAATATAAATTTTAAATGGAATTGTATCTGGTTTGGAGAACAAAAAATATATCAAGAGATTTTCAATATTTTTTCTATATTATTAATTTCTCTCGGGAATTGGATCTAGTTAAAAAAATACCAAAGATTTTTTTTTATATATTAATATCTATAAGGAATTGCATCTGATTTGTAAAAGAAAAAAAATACCAAAAGATTTTTATTTTTTATTTATGATTAATTTCTATAGGGAATTGGACCCAGTTAAAAAAATACCAAAAGAATTTTATTTTCGATATAATATTAATTTCTATAGGGAATTACATCTGGTTTTGAGAAAGAAAAAGAATACTAAAAGATTTCTAATTTCTTTTTCGATATATGATTAATTTCCATAAGGAATTGGATCTGGTTTGAAAGAAGAAAAAAAATATTACCAAGAGCTTTTGACCCATTCTTTTCTATTATTATTATTATTATTATTATTATTATTATTATTATTATTATTATTTATAATAATAATAATAATAATAATAATAATAATTGCTAAGCTACAGCCCTAGTTGGAAAAGCAGGATGCTATAAGCCCAGGGGCTATAACAGGAAAAATAGCCCAGTGAGGAAAGGAAACAAGGAAAAATGAAATATTTTAAGAACAGTAACATTATAATAAATATCTCCTATAAAAACTATAAACGCTTTCACAAAACAAGAGAAATAAGATAGAGTAGTGTACCCGAGTGTACCCTCGAGCAAGAGAACTCTAATCCAAGACAGTGGAAGATCATGGTACAGAGGCTATGGCACTACCCAAGACCTAAAAATAATGTCGATACCATATTATCAATACGACAAAGAAAGAGGAATGTTGTTATTTTATATAATATGATCAAGGTCAAATGGAAAAAGAATAAAAAAAAAAAAAAAATGCAGCGCATGACAGATTACCATAAATTGCTCAGTCCGATGTCATGCCCTTCTTTATTTCACGAACTCCAAGCATCTTTTCTATATAAATCGTGACCACCAAGAATATCGAGGCTCTCTTTGCACGTACCCAGAAAGCTATTATGGCATTCCAGTAAGGGAAATGGGCACGGCAAAAGCACGAATATTTATACCGTTACATACGGCAGCATCTTACCGTACCCAGTAAAAAATAATACGCTCGTGACTCAACTTTCCCAAGGTGAACATGACCCGCTCAAACTCCTTAGTTCCTTTGGTCGAAGCAACCTCGTCATCATTGCGAGCTAAAGATGGAGCGAGGGGTTGGGGAAGCCTTTAGGTCTATCTGCTAAGTCATCAGCAGCCATTGCCTGGTCCTCCTTGATACGCTTGTGAATTAACTTTCCAAAGGTAAACATGACCCACTCAAACTCATTAGTTCCTTTGGTCGATGCAACTTCAACATCCTTGTGAGCCAAGGATGAGGGTTTTGGGGAAGCCTATAGGCCTGTCTGCTGAGTCATCAGCAACCATTGCCTGGCCTTCTTGGTCCTAGGAGCGGTGGAGAGGGGCCTTGGGCACTGATAATAAGTATATATGGCAGTCTCTAAGGCACTGTCCTACTTGATAGGGCAATTTCACTGTCTCTTGCCTCTGCCATTCATGTATATACCTTTAAACTAGTCAGGTGACGACCGGAGATGTAAACATTATTATTATTATTATTATTATTATTATTATTATTATTATTATTATTATTATTATTATTATTATTATTATTACTACAAGCTAAGCTGCAACCCTAGTTGGAAAAGCAGGATGCTATAAGCTCAAGGGCTCCAACAGGGAAAAATAGCCCAGTGAAATAAATAAACTACAAGAGAAGTTATAAATAATCAAAATAACATATCTTAAAATCAGCCACAACATTAAATTAGATCTTTCATATATAAAGTATAGAAACTTAAAAAAAAGAAAAAACAAGAGGAAGAGAAACAAAATAGAATAGTGTACCCTCAAGCAAGAGAACTCTAACACAAGACAGTGGAAAACCATGGTAATATTATTATTATTATTATTATTATTATTATTATTATTATTATTATTACAAGCTAAGCTACAACCCTAGTTGGAAAAGCAGGATGCTATAAGCCCAAGGGCTCCAACAGGGAAAATAGCCCATTGAGGAAATGAAACAAGGAAATAAGTAAACTACAAGACAAGTAATAAACAATCAAAATAACATATTTTAAGAACAGTAACAACATGAAATTAGTTCTCCCATATATAAATTATAAAAACAACTTGAAAGAAATAAGAGGAAGAGAAACCAAGTAGAATGCCATGCCCGAGTGTACCCTCAAGCAAGAGAACTCTACCCTAAGACAGTGGAAGACCATGTTATTATTATTATTATTATTATTATTATTATTATTATTATTATTATTATTATTATTATTATTATTATTATTATTATTATTATTATTACAAGCTAGGCTACAGCCCTAGTTGGAAAAGCAGGATGTATAAGCCCAAGGGCTCCAACATAGTCCAATGAGGAAGGAAACAAGGAAATAAATAAACTACATAGAAGTAATGAACAATCAAAATGTATTTAAAGAACAGTACATTAAATTAGATCTTTCAAAATGTATTTTAAGAACAGTTCATTAAATTAGATCTTTCATATATAAACTTTGAAAAATGCCCCCCCCCCCAAAAAAAAAGGGAGAGAAATAATATAGAATAGTGTGCCCGAGTGTACCCTCAAGCAAGAGAACTCTACCCCAAGACAGTGGAAGACCCCCATGGTACAGAGGCTATGCCACTATTATTACACCACAAGTAAACAGTGAAATTTGGTCACAGTTCGATAGCTAATGCATCGTTTAGTAATGGAAGTGGTGAGTTAGGTTCTTAACTGGTCGTTCAGGGGGGGGGGGGGAAATTGATGAATAAGTTCGGAGAGTGATTAACCAGGTCGTTAGCGAAAGCTCGTTCGAAGATCCTGACTGGAGTTGATTTGGGGGTGATTGTAAATCACCAGTTAATTGATTTGTTTGTTAGTGCAGAGTAATTTATGTCGTGTGTTTGTGTATACGTGTATGTATATATATATATATATATATATTATGTATATATATACGTATATATAAATGAATATATATATATATATATATGTGTGTATTTATGTATTTATATATATATATATATATATGTATGTATGTATGTATTTATGTATATATATACGTGTATATATATATCTATATATATATATATATATATGTATGTATTTATGTATATATATACGTGTATATATATATCTATATATATATATATATATATGTATGTATTTATGTATATATATACGTGTATATATATATCTATATATATATATATATATATATATATAATATATATATGTATGTATGTATTTATGTATATATATACGTGTATATATATATCTATATATATATATATATATATGTATGTATGTATTTATGTATATATATACGTGTATATATATATATCTATATATATATATATATATATAGAGAGAGAGAGAGAGAGAGAGAGAGAGAGAGAGGCTTCACAATGATATATGACGAGTAAAAAAATATGTGAATTTGTTTAGGTTACATAGCAAACAATGCCTTAGGGACTGACCATATATAAATGTGATCAGCGCCCAAGCCCACTCTTCATCAACCTTGGACCAGGGAAAGCCAGGCAATGGCTGCTGATGACTCAGCAGGTAGACATAGCTCCCAGAAACCCGCCAACGCTTCCCTATCTCACAAGGATGGTGAGGTGTAGACACTGCAAGTATTGATCTAGCTTAGGCTTGTTTCGAATCCCAGTCCAGTAGATTGCCAGGCAAGGACGTTTCCAGCATCCTACCACAACCCTAAGTTGGTATTGTTATTTGCCTGAATATAATCGTAGCGTTTTTTTTTCTTCCCCCCCCTCTCTCTCTCTCTCTCTCTTTCTTTTTTTTTCTTTTTTTTTTTTGCATTGACTTTGAGTGGAAACACCTGTAATTAATTTATAGGTAAAATCGTTTTGAATTTCACTGTATTTCCCAATTCCTGGTTATATTTTTATATTTGTTTTAAGGCCGTATAACTGTCATTTTATATACTGAACAATTTTTTTTTCGTTAAATTTCGAAAGTTTTGAGCAAATTTATTCTTTTATTGCGAGTTTATTTTTTATTTATTTTATTTTTTTTTTATTTTAGTAGAGTGACATTGCATACACTACAAGAAACTATTGAGCTAGATAGTGTCTCGAACCCTAGTCCAGCAGATCGCGAGGCAGGGTATCAGAAAACTAATTTATGATTGCTGTTTTCCTGAATTGAATCTCAACAAAACTCAAATTTTTCTTATTCCTGTATTTTTTTTCTTTCTTTTTTTCCGTATCTTGGCATTGACTTTTTGACTTGAAAAACATGAAATTCTCTTTCAGATCAAGATTCTTTTGAATTTGACATTTTTTCTCCTTTTCCGAGTTATATTTTTATATTTGTTTTAGGAATGTATAACTGTCACATTTGACACTGGAAAAAAATTCAATTTCCGTTAAATTTCGAAAGTTTCGAGCAAAAATGTTCTCTTATTGCTAGTTTATTTATTTTTTCCTTTTTTAGGTTTAGTGCAGTGACTTTTTTTTTAATAAAAAAAAAATTCTTTTCAAGATCAAAATGGTTTCGAGTCTATTTTATTATTTTTTTTCTAATTCCGGGTATTTTTTTCCCCTGAAAAAGAAATTCCTTTCAAGTTCAGCTTGTTTTTTATGCTCCATTTCTTCTTATTCATTTCTTCCTTTTTTCCCAACGTTCGTGCACTGACATGACGGGCATGTTTGATACGCAAAAAAAGGGCCAGATTTTTTTTTTTCCTCCTTCAAAATGTATCCGAGTCAATCTTTTGAGTCCTTAGGATACCTATTTCTGCTTCTTCTGAGATTCCTTTCACCCTCGTCTTTATAAATTGTTGTTTTCTTTGCTCTCTTCTCCTTTGACTGTTGGAGAACCTATTCAGTTATTTCTTGCAAGGAAGAAATCTCCTGTATATATATATATATATATATATATTTACATATACAGTATATATATATACTGTTTATATATATAAATATATATATATATATATATATACTGTTTATATATATATATATATATATATACTGTTTATATATATATATATATATATATTACACCTATATATATGGGTGTGTGTATATATATAATATATATATATATATATACATATATATACATATATACATATATATATACTGTATTTATATATATATATAAAATATATACACGCAAAGTTATATACGCCTATGTTATATATATATATATATATATATACATACATACGCAATATATATATTATATATATATATTCTGTTTTCTGTCACGTTCAGTAGCACTGACAGACGTATGTCTATTCGGTCTCTCCCCGTCCCAGAGGTAGTGTAAGAGGGAGTAGTCATACCCTGGTGAGAGGGGGAGGGTTTACCCGTAGGGGTACACTCGGAAACCACAATCTCCCATTAATGGCCGAAACTGCCGTGTTGTAGTTAGGAAAGGGGAAGGTGTTGCGAAGGGTTAAATCTGTGTTTGTGTGTGTACATATCTGTCTAAATATTGAGACCAATTTTGACGGGTCGCTTACACTAGTAATAGAATAATAGACCACATTAATTCTTATAACATCTCTTTTACTAGGCAACAAGCATTCATATCAAAGAATTCATCATCATTATATGAGAAACTTTCTGTGGTGGAATTTCATATTTATAATTTTCCCTTTTCCCTCAATTCCTGAAATTATATTCCGATAACTAAATATACATCTGGCAGCCACAACAACATCTGGACAAATAAAGTACCGGCATTTTCAACAATTTCAACTGTAATCAACATCAAAAGTTTCAAAAGCAATTGTCAATCATTCTTGGGATAAGATGCGCACCTCTATGCACCTGTTATTATTATTTTTGTTATTATTATTATTATTATTATTATTATTAGTAGTAGTAGTAGTAGTAGTAGTAGTAGTAGTAGTAGTAGTAGTAGTAGTATTATTTTTATTGTTTTTATTAATATAAGTTTTGTTATTTTTTTTATTATTTTTATTTTTATTATTATTATATTATTATTTTTTTTATTTTATTATTATTTTTATCATTATGATTTTATTATTATTATCATTACTATTCTTATTATTATTATTGTTATTTTTATTGTTTTTATTATTGATTTTATTATTAATACTATTTTTGTTATTATTATTTTTATTATTATTATTTTTATCATTATTATGAATTTTATTATTATTATTATTTTTATCATTATTATGAATTTTATTATTATTATTATTATTATTATTATTATTATTATTATTATTATTATTATTATTATTATCATCATCATCATTATCACTAGCTAAGCTACAACCCTAGTTGGAAAAGCAGGATGCCATAAGCCCACGGGCTCCAACAAGGAAAAATACCGCAGGGAAGAGAGGAAATAAGTAAATAAATAAACAATATGAAAAGTAATAAAAAAGAAGATTTCCCAGCCACAGATTGTCTTGATTCAAGTTGTTTACACTCTGGGTTTTGCTTTTGCGTGAAAATGTAGCGGATCTAAATTCTAAGTTCGCTTTCATGGTTGGTAATTAGATAATAGATATATAACTCTTCCTGAATTGGTGGGAGAAAGGTTTTGATGAGGTGGGTTGCTGAATATATTTTGTCTTAGATGCATATGTATAAGTATGTATGTATGTGTATATATTTATATATATATATATATATATATTTATATATATATATATATACATGTATATTTATATGCGTATATATATATATATATATATATTTATATGCTTATATATAAATGTGTGTGTATATATATATATATATATGTGTGTGTGTGTGTGTGTATACACACAAAGGGTACTAAGGTGTATGATACATATTTATATACAGTACATATGTATATGTATATACACACATGTACTTATATATATATATATATATATAAAGTATATATATATATATATATAATTCCATAACTGTAAAAATAAACACTGACTTGACACAGCCCACAATGAAGTTTCCCTAACTAGACTTTAATCATATTTAATGACGAAATCACGGTAACGTAGAGTGACTGTCAGACAGACATACATTCCAACGACCATCTCCTTCTCCGAGAACCTCTGTGGCGACTGTGGTTTTTCTCCGAACTTCAGGATGACCAGAGCTGTGAAAGGCTAACTTTACCTGGTGTCGTTTTCCCTTGACACGCCGACCACACCGGTGATAAAACTCATTCGTGTAATCATCTTTTTTACAGCCTCCGGGTACACGAGAGATTTTGCACGCGAGACCAGGTAGCATCCTTGTGTCTGAAGGGGGATGCAGTAGAATGAATTCACTATCCACTTTAGTCAATACTTTTTAGTGAGACAGATCTGTACCGACTCGCAGGGGTGCCTTTTAGATAGAAGGAAACTTTTCTGAACTTAAAGGGCACCGCTGCGAGTCGGTGCAAATGCGCCTCATTAAAAAAGGATTGAGTATAGATATAGGTACACTTAAAAAATTGCTGGAAAAAAAACGGTAAATGCATGGCAACATTTATTCCAGGATTTTTACCTTTTTAAAAAACGGACAAATTATTATTATTATTATTATTATTATTATTATTATTATTATTATTATTATTATTATTATTACTTGCTAAACAACCCTACACTGTTAAAAAAACCGTAATTTTAATCGGAAATTCTCCGTAGAAATATACTGTCCTCAGCTTTATTTCAGTAAAATATAGAAGACCGTAATTTTACCGTATTTTTTATTATCTTTTACGGGTTGGTGACCATAACAACACTCGTTAACGTTGGTCAATATATCCGTTTTTTAAAGCGGTAAATGCCTGGCAACATTTATTCCTAGATTTGTACCGTTTTTTACGGCAAATTTTTAACAGTGTAGATATAGGTACTGTTAAAAATTTGCAGAAAAACGGTAAATGCTGGCAACATTTTTACCGTTTTAATAACAGATATATTGACGTAAAAGAGAGAGATTACGATTACCAATCCGTAAAAGATAGTAAAACCGATACCTAGTTGCAGTTCTTGAAATATTTTACTTTTGTTGTTAATTATTTGTAATTTCCTTATTTCCTTCCTTCACTGGGCTATTTTCCCTGTTGGAGCCTTTGGGCTTATAGAATCCTGATTTTCTAACTAGGGCTGTGGCTTAGCAAGTAATAATAATAATAATAATAATAATAATAACAATAATGATTTCCCTCTTATTTCTCGATCAGTATTTCTTTCCCAACTGACTTTCGTAAGCATAGGACTGCCCTTGCGTGTTCTTAATTAACCCCTGAAAACAATGGGAGCCAAACCCAAAAGGAGGAAAGGTGGTTTTTAAAGACATGCATTTCTTTTTTATAATTGCTTCCCACGTCAGCAGTTCCTGAAATGCCGTTTCATCATTCCTTGCATTCAAGGATACAGAAAGGAAGATGGTATAATCAGGTAACGTGGGATTACTAAGTCAGCGGGGAAGTGGTGAGCTTTTATGGATTGTTGAACCAACTATCCTTTATGAAATACAGTTTGTAACCGATTCAAATGGTTTAGATGTAGAAGTTGGGATGAGGATTTTGTCGTAGGCTAACGTAGGATTTTTAAGTCAGCTGGTAAGTGAGGCTCCGTTATGGATTGTTGAGCCAACTTTCCTTTATGAAATACAGTTTGGAACCGAATACAAATGGTTTAAATATTGAAGTTAGTATGAGGATGTTGTCTGTGGCTAACGTGGGTTTTTTTAAGTCTGCTGGGAAATGAGGCTCCGTTATGTATTGTTGAGCCAGCTATCCGTTATGAAATACAGTTTGTAACCGATTCAAATGGTTTAGATGTAGAAGTTGCGATGAGGATTTTGTCGTAGGCTAACGTAGGATTTTTAAGTCAGCTGGGAAGTGAGGCTTCTGATGGATTGTTGAACCAACTATCCTTTATGAAATACAATTAGTAATAGATTCAAATGGTTTAAATGTAGAAGTTGGGATGAGAATATTGTCGTCGGGTAAATTGGGATTTTTAAGTCAGCTGGGGAGTGAGGCTCCGTCATGGATTGTTGAACCAATTATCCTTTATGAAATACAGTTTAGAATTTAATTCAAATGTTTTAAATGTAGAAGTTGAGATGATAATTATAAGAATTATTATTATTATTATTATTATTATTATTATTATTACTAGTTAGCTACAATCCTAGTTAGAAAAGCAAGATGATATAATCCCAAGGGCTCCAACAGTGAAACAATAGCCCAGCGAGGAAATAAATAAACGATATGCGAAATACCAAACAATTAAAATAGAATATTTAAAAACAAGAACATCAAAACAAATATTCCTTATATAAACTATAAAAAGACTTATGACAAATCCTCTAAAAAAAATTATGCAAAAATAACACCATTTAATAACGCCACTCCTTCACGTACTAAATGGCGCATGACGCTTACGCAATACGCGAGACGTTACGCCGCCGCGACGAACTCGTAACTTACGCGCGCCGGATAGGAAGATCGCTTTCTTGAATGATGAGAAGGAGAGATGGCCATTTATTTCCCAATGATGAAACCGCTTCATTTGCATAGCGGGGCGTTAGGGGAACCTTACTTCTATTACTCAAGTTGCACCGAAGAGAGAGAGAGAGAGAGAGAGAGAGAGAGAGAGAGAGGTGGGGTTAGGGCCGCAGTTTAATGTTTAACCATACAAAATAGAAAATAGTTGCGAAATATGTGTATGAAGTAGAACATAATAAATATATATATATATATATATATATACATATATATATATACACATATATATATATATTTATATATACATAAAATGTATATATATATATATATATATATTTATATATATACACACACATATATATACATAAAATGTATATATATATATATATATATTTATATATATACACACATATATATATATATATATAAATGCACATACACACACATATATATATATATATATATAGAGAGAGAGAGAGAGAGAGAGAGAGAGAGAATTGAAAGATATTCAGTTCCTAGAATATGAACTCATTGGGTTTAATGGATTAATCTGGTATTGTTAAGTCTTATTATTCGGTTTTATATGTTTAGCGTGATGATGTAATGCATGCCTTTTATCGTTTGATTCATTTATTACCGATCATTCATTGTCTATATCTCTGTCATATACAGTATATATATATATATATATATATACAGTATATATATATATATATATATATTTATATATATATGTGTATATATATGTATATATAGGCGTGTTATTAATTCATTTCTAATATATATACATATATATATATATATATATACTGTATATATAGTGTGCATATATAGGCGTGTTATTAATTCATTTCTAATATATATATATATATATATATATACACGTATATATCAATATACACAGGAAAATCACAAAACAAAAATATTCCTCTAGAACGTTAATCATTGGCCCTCTATAATAATTTCCAAGGTAACCCACGAACGGGGGAAAAAAAGAATTCCCCATACCATTTTTCCCTAAATCTCCTGCTGGAGGGAAATTAGAGCTTCAGGCTACGTAGAAACAACCCCCTTTCCCTCTCTCTCTCTCTCTCTCTCTCTCTCTCTCTCCCTCCCTCCCTCTCTTACCTGTTTTGCAATCACCTGTCTGAAGAATGAGGAATGAAATGCTAACTGTTAATGAAGGGGAACGGATTGAAGGTTTTAAATAGATATGTGTATATTTGATTGGAGAGAGACATGAGGACTGTTAATTTTATTTTTTTCTTAATTTTTTCATTTTATCCCTAAGTTTTTTTTTTTATTTTATCCATAATGTTTTCTCCTCAAGAATGTTGGTATTAGTGGTAGTAGTCGAAGTTACATAGTGTGGTTGGATTTTTTTTTTCATATTTGGCAGTAGGAAGGGGATCAGGAAAATGGTTTTTGGGTCCAAATGTACATACAGTTTATGTATGTGTGTATATATATATATATATATATATACACTTACACACACATACATAAACTGTGTGTACATTTGGACCCAAAAACCATTTTCCTGATCCCCTTCCTACTGCCAAATATGAAAAAAAATCCAACCACACTATATATATATATATATATATATGTATATATATATATATGTATATATATATATAAATGGATTTATTGGTTTGAAACTGATCAAAAAGTTTTGGTATCTATTTTGAAATATATATATATATATATATATATATTATATATATATATATAATATATATATTATATATATATATATATATATATATTTTAAAATAGATACCAAAACTTTTTTATCAGTTTCAAACCGATAAATGCAAATAAGCAAGTGATTATTTTTTCTCCTGACAAATTCCAAACTCATTTTAAAAGATACAGTCCCTGCTAGCGGGAAGGGGGAAACCCCGCCCTGCCAGCAGGAAGAGGGGAGCCCCGCCCTGCCAGCGGGAAGGGGGGAGCCCCGCCCTGCCAGCGGGAAGGGGGGAGCCCCGCTCTGCCAGCGGGAAGGGGGGAGCCCCGCTCTGCCTGCGGGAAGGGGGGAGCCCCGCCCTGCCTGCGGGAAGGGGGGAGCCCCGCCCTGCCAGCGGGAAGGGGGGAGCCCCACCCTGCCAGCGGGAAGGGGGGAACCCCGCCCTGCCAGGGGGAAGGGGGAGCCCCGCCCTGCCAGGGGGAAGGGGGGGGGAGCCCCACCCTGCCAGCGGGAAGGGGGGGAGCCCCACCCTGCCAGCGGGAAGGGGGGGAGCCCTGCCCTGCCAGCGGGAAGGGGGGGGAGCCCCGCCCTGCCCTGCCAGCGGGAAGGGGGGGGAGCCCCGTCCTGCCCTGCCAGCGGGAAGGGGGGGGGGAGCCCCGTCCTGCCCTGCCAGCGGGAAGGGGGGGTAGCCCCGCCCTGCCAGCGGGAAGGGGGGGGAGCCCCGCCCTGCCAGCGGGAAGGGGGGAGCCCTGCCCTGCCAGCTGGAAGGGGGGAGCCCCGCCCTGCCAGCGGGAAGGGGGGAGGCCCTCCCCGCCAAGCCA
>NC_090747.1:102395841-102400199 GCF_036898095.1 Palaemon carinicauda | reverse complement strand
GTTATTTCAGACTATGTCGTGCTCTAATGAAGCCAGTCTGTTGACGCAACAGAGATAAGGGAGACCTTCCAACTTCCACGAATCTGCTTCGAATGGGAAATACTATGAATAAAACTATGTGGTAACGTCCCTGACTGGTGATTGCCATGCTTGGGATCAAGTCCCGCTGAAACTCATTAGTTCCTTTGGTCGCTGAAACCTTACCATCCTTGTGAGCTAAGGATTGGTGGGGGGGGGGGGAGCCTATAGTTCTATCTACTGAGTCATCCGCAGCCATTGCTTGGCCCTCCTTGGTCAGTCTGTAGGGCATTGTCCTGCTCGATAGGGCAATGTCAATGTCCCTTGCCTCTGCCATTCATGAGCGGTCTTTAAATCTTTAAACCTACGCATGGATACTGCGGATAGAACATCTACCGAGATCCACGATAGGATCCGTATTGTATACGTACTGCTAGCGTGGTATCCTTGTATCCTTTTGTATGTCCGCTCCTATCCACTGTGATCCTTCGGCAGCTGCAGACAAATTTTTGAAGTGATTTACACGCTCCAGACGTCCAGTGGATTGCCTAGACCGTGCGGATGAGCAAAATCCTTGTTGTATACGCCGCCATCCTTACTCTCTCCGTACTTCCTCCGCCACGATCCGTACTCTCTACCGATCCCCATTATCAATACCATTCCATAAACTGTAGCTTAAGAAAGACTAGAAGTCGATCATCATATCACCATTACACCATTCATTCTTTAAAATCAAACATGGTTATGCATAAATATTTAAAGTATAAATATTCAAAGGAGTGATTTAAAATCCGAAAGTATAGATTTGAGATTACCCTTTAGTTTAGTTTTTAGATGGAGTATTCCTTAAAATCTAAATATAAATATTTGATAACCCTCTTGTTCATTTTTAAGAAGGAGTATTCATTCTCCCTAATGTTCTATGATTCATAAGATCTCAATCAGTTGTAGTTGCTTGGTGCGTTATATATATTTTCGGGAAAATTACTTTGGCTGGATTGCTACAGTTTAGTTCACCTAGGTTCCAGAACATTAGATAATATAAGAGCATATAAGTGCGTATTGCATCTATATATATATATATATATATATATATATATATATATATATATATATATATATATATATATGTATGTATATATATTTACATATATATATATATATATATATATATATATATATATATATATATATATATATATATATATATATTTGTATGTATGAAATATATATACAAAATATGTATATACACACGCACACACACACACATATTATATTATATATATATATATATATATATATATATATATATATATATATATACATATGTCTATGAATATATATGTATGCATATGTAAATGGCTTTCGGAAGATTATTACAGAACCAACATACACACATATCTACACAGAGGAGTCTTATAACCTACGCGCACAATGGCGCATTGTGTTTAGAGTACTCAGAGCACGGCTGACGAGCCAAGTGCATTTAGTGTTCAGTGTGGAAGTTTTATCCTTTCTGATGTTTCTCATGACATTGTTTTAACACAAAACTTTGAATTTTATGAAATCGGTAAGTCCTGAGTGACATGATATAATTACAGTTTAATGTTATTGATGAATGTTAATTACACACGCCAGCGAAGTTGGAAGGAGGTTATGTTTTACACCATGTTTGTTCATTTATGATGTTTCTCATGAAATTGTTTTAACACAAAACTTAGAATCTTATGACATCGGTAAGTCCTGAGTGACATGATAAAATTACAGTTAATGTTATCGATGAATGTTAATTACACACGCCAACGAATTTGGAAGGAGGTTATGTATTACACCATTTTTGTTTATGTGTTTGCTTATGAACAGCTTCTAGGCCACAATTTAAATCGTAGAGTAATGAAACTTGCAGGGATTAACTGTTATGTAAAAAGTTGGAAATGATTAAATTTTGGAAGGTCAATGCCAAAGGTCAAGGTCACGATCAACGATAATGTCAAATTCACGTAATCAACCATAAGTTTGGACATCTTTGTCGCAGAGATTTCAAACCTGGTTCATATTTGAGTGAACGGAAATCCACGCCAGTTAATGCATGTTAAGGTCAAGGTCAAGGTCAAGCAAAAAAAATCGAGAAATAAGCTGCCACGGTGAAGGTCTGCGCTCTAATGAGTGAATTTGAGAGAGAGAGAGAGAGAGAGAGAGAGAGAGAGAGAGAGAGAGAGAGAGAGAGAGAGAGAGAGAGAGAGAGAGAGAGAGAGAGAGCGCTAGCTACGATATATGAATCAAATGAGGGTTAGATGGCGATGTTTTCGGATAAGCGCGTGAGAGAGAGAGAGAGAGAGAGAGAGGAGAGAGAGAGAGAGAGAGAGAGAGAGAGAGAGAGAGAGAGAGAGAGAGCTACGATATCTGAATCAAATGAGGGTTAGGTAGCGATGTTTTCGGATAAGCGAGAGAGAGAGAGAGAGAGAGAGAGAGAGAGAGAGAGAGAGAGAGAGAGAGAGAGAGAGAGAGAGAGAGAGAGAGAGAGAGCCTGTATTTTTTTTAAACCAATCAAGACGAACAAACTTGTATCTTCGCCTTAATCATGTAATCACTCTTCTTTTCCATTTTACTTTTCTCCCATTGAAGTTGCCTTCAGCACTCTTCATTAGCTTACGAAACATTCCAATTATGCTTGCGGTTGCAAAGGTTCCTGCTATTGTTACTGGAAGTCACTTAATGCTGAGACTAACCCTCTTGGCAAGATGCTGAAGGCCTGCCATCAACGCTGATTATTTTGATCTTGTCTGGGGAATTTTCATCAGTGTTCCATTATACTTTCGTTAGAGGAACTCTAACTCATATTTTGAAATGTGAGATTTCCTTGCTAAGCTCTGAAATGAAATGAGATAACTCTGTTGAATTTTGAAATGTGAAATGTCCTTGTCAAGTTTTGAAATGACATGAAATTTTCCTGTCATGTTTTGAAATGGCATGAAATGTCCATGTCAAGTTTTGAAATGGCATGAAATGTACCTTTCAAGTTTTGAAATGACGTGAAATATTCCTGTCAAGTTTTGAAATGACATGAATTATCCCTGTCAAGTTCTGAAATGGTTTTTGAAGTGACACGGAATGTCCATGTCAAGTTTTAAAATGGCATAAAATGTCCCTGTCAAGTTTTGAAATGACTTTAAATATTCCTGTCATGTTTTGAAATGACATAAAATTTCCCCGTCAAGTTTTGAAATGAAATGAGATAACCCTGTAAAGCTATGAAGTGACATGAAGTGTCCCTATAAGGTTTTGAAATGACGTGAAACTCCCCAGTCTGAAAAGTTTTGAGATAATTCTTTCAAGCTATGAAATGTCCCTGTCCAAGTTTTGAAATGAAAGGAGATAACTCTGTCAAGCCTTGAAATGACCTGAAATGTCTCTGTCAGGTTTTGTAATGACGTGAAATATTCCTGTCATGTTTTTGAAATAACATGAAATTTCCCTGTCAAGTTTTAAAATGACGTGAATTTCCCTGTCAAGTTTTAAAATGGGAAATTTTCCCTGTCAAGTTTTAAAATGACATGAAATTTCTCTGACAAGTTTCGAAATGAAATGAGATAACTCGGTTAGGTGTTGAAATGGCATGAAATGTCCCTTTTAAGACATGAAACGACATGAGATACCTCTGTCAAAGTTTGAAATAACATAACATATCCTGTGTAGGTTTTTTCATGACGAGATATTCCTGTCAAGATTAGAAACGACATGAGATATCCCTGTCAAGTTATGAAATGACTTGAGATATCCCTGTTAAGATTTGAAACAACATGAGATATCCTTATCAAGATTTGAAACAACATGAGAAATCTTTATCAAGATTTGAAAACAACATGAGAAATCTTTATCAAGATTTGAAACTACATGAGAAATCTTTATCAAGATTTGACAGAACATTAGATATCCCTGTCAGGATTTGAAAACGACATGAAATATCCCTGTCAAGATTTGAATCGACATGAGATATCCTTATCAAGTTTTGAAATGCCTTGAGATATCCCTATCAAGATTTGAAAACCCCATGAGATATTTTTATCAAGATTTGAAACAACATGAGAAATCCCTGTCAGGAATTTGAAACGACATGAGAAATCTTTTATCAAGATTTGAAACATGAGATATTCTTATCATGATTTGAAACGACATGAGATATCCTTATCAAGATATGAAACGACATGAGATATCCTTATCAAGATATGAAACGACATGAGATATCCTTATCAAGATTAGAAACGACGTGAGATATCCCTATCAAGATTTGAAAAGACATGAGCTATCTTTATCAAGGTATTTCCTATCTCGTTCCTTGT
>NC_090747.1:102373341-102380841 GCF_036898095.1 Palaemon carinicauda | reverse complement strand
GTCTTTAACATTTTGAATTCGATAAATACCTTTGAATTGGATTAGATGGTGCTTTGAGTATTTTGAATTATGTTAAATGCGTTTGAATTCGGTTAGATGCCTTGGAATTCACGTGAGTAGATTCATTGCTTTGAATATTCTGAATTTCATTACATGCTTTTGAATTTGATTATATGCTTTGGTCTAAAGGTCACTCATGAATGGTAGGGGCAAGGGTCAGTTACATTGCCATCGCAAAGGTTAAAGGTTAAAGGTGTCTGGTTTCAGTTCCTGTTCCATCAGAATAGATGCTCACCAGAATGTCAGCCGGGCAAGCCCAACCCCCCACTGTGGTGCCCTACCACAGCAGTAGCCTCCCCAGTAAACAGCTTAAACTCACGGTCCTGGGCGGGGATCGATCTCTTGCCATGCGTAATGCTAGGCAAACACGTTACCACTGTACTAGCCAGGACAATTCCCTGGAGACTGACCATATCTTATATGATCAGCGCCCAAGCCTCATCTCACCCAAGCTGGGACCAGGGAGGGCCTGGCAATGTCTGTTGATGACTCAGCAGACAGATTTATAGGCTTCCTCAAACCCCTATCCTTAGTTGAGGTTGTAGACACTACAAGAAACTATCGAGTTAACACCAGTCTGGCAGATCAGGAGGCAGGGACGTTTCCAATAGGCCATCATCATTCCGAATTCATGTAAGCCCGTTTTGGAATTGTAGTAAAGACTTCGGAATTTATCATAGCAGATTTGGATTGCTTCCAAATGATTCAGAATGAATTCTGCCCTCAAAGTACTTCAGAATTTTAGCTAATTCTTAAAAAAATTCATCCCTCCGAAATTATCAGAATTTGCTCAGGCAAGAATAGTTATTCCAAAACCACTTGAAATTCGGGTAAAAAAGATTCGAATAAATTGACATTGAGTTCTAAAACCATCCATCTTTCCCTATAAGTTTTATTACTCTTATCTTGGGATTGTTGCCAGGAAGCTGTTCATAAACACACAAACAGGGGGTAGATAAAACATAACATCCTTCCAACTTCGTTGGCGGAGGCAATTATAGATAATTCTTAGAAAATATCCATCTTTCAGAATTTTTCATAATTTGCTCAGGCAAGAATAGTTATCCCAAACGCCTTGAAAGTTGGGTAAACATTGTTGGCGGAGGTAATTATAGATAATTCTTAAAAAATCCATCACTCCGAAATTTTCAGAATTTGCTCAGGTAAGAATAGTTATCCCAAACGCCTTAAAATTCGGGTAAACATTGTTGGCGGAGGTAATTATAGATAATTCTTAAAAAAATTCATCACTCCGAAAATTTCAGAATGTGCTCAGGCAAGAATAGTTATCCCAAACGCCTTGAAATTCGAGTAAAAAAGATTCGAATACATTGACGTTGAGTTCTAAAACCATCCATCTTTCCCTGCAAGTTTTATTACTCTTATCTTAAGATTATTGCCAGGAAGCTGTTCATAAACACACAAACAGGGGTAAATAAAACATAACATCCTTCTAACTTCGTTGGCGGAGGCAATTATAGATAATTCTTAGAAAATATCAATCTTTCAGAATTTTTCAGAATTTGCTCAGGTAAGAATAGTTATCCCAAACGCCTTGAAATTCGGGTAAAAAATATTCGAATACATTGACGTTAAACTGTAAAGACCATCTATCTTTCATGCGCCAAATATACTTCAAATCACTATGCGTCACAAAGTCCTCTCTTTTCCGAGCTACTGATCTGCATCCGACATTGTATCCTGCAGGAGACAGTATCACATATTTTTCTTCTATTCAATACTGTGTATTACTCATCCTGAGTTTCTGAATCATAGGTTCCATCTCCGTTTCCCGTGACAAGACTGGCTATTATGCAATCATTCCGCTTTGCAGTATGTTGTATAGTCCTTGAAGTGTATATTATAATCTTGGAGAAAAGATTGGAAAAGATAGGGTAATGTTTTCGATTATTATTATTATTTTAACTGAGCATTCAATAAGATTCAAGCCTAAAAGAACATTGATTCAAAAGCCCATTTTTCATTTAATAAATATCCTTACGTGATAAAAGAGTATATGAGAAAATAGCATATAACATATAATGTAGATTGCAGAATCCACCAGAAAAATTCAGGTTTATTAATTTTTCACTTCAACATTTCCCATTATTATTATTTTAATTCCGGATTCAATAAGATTCAAGCCTAAAAAAACATTGATTCACATACCTATTTCTTATGGAATTAATATCATTACGTTGATAAGAATAAATGTTTATAAGAAAATAGTATATAGTGTATACTGTACAGTAGACTTGCACAGTGCGTCAGAAAAAAATCAGAATTTATTAATTTTTCATTTTAACTGTCTATTTAGGCTTGGTGGAAAACTGAAGTACATTAAAGGAAATAACTAATGTCTCCTAAGCCTTTTGACACAAAGGACATCCAATTAGATTCTTAAACTCATCCTTGTCTCTTGATATTTTTGGCACAACATTCCAGTTAATTTTCGACTCTCGGAAGCGACTGGTTGCAGCCCATAATCTTTAATATGATCCGCCTACAAACCTCGTGATTGACCGTCACCCTTTCACAATTCATGTAAACATAACAGTAATGATAACAAAACAGAATATAGGTAATTAAGATACTTTGATAGTGACCCACGCTGCTGGCGTGCGCAGCACATTCATGTACTGCTACCAGAACAGAGGAGCAGTGAGATAATGTTTATTTGCGGGTGAAGTGAGCCACGGCGTAGCAAAGACCATTTCAGTGGCGGCCAATATGAATCTTGCGGGTAGAGCATATTCAAGGTTATGAGCTACACCCTGCTAATTCTCTACTATTTCAACCTAATTCTTATTCACTTGGGTCACGGCCTTCCCCCTCTCGTCTAGAACCTTGAGGTGCCCAGATGGTATCCAGCTCTCTAGAATGAATGACAGACGAGGTCCAAAGAAAATAGTGCTTGTAAAAATGCAATTATGGTTGCAAGAAAATTAGACGTCAAGTCTATACCCAGGCCATGCTTCTAAAGACATGAGCTGTGTTGGTGGGTAGCAGGAGGTGTGAAAAAGTTGTGTACATATTATTAGTAATGGTCGATGGAACTTAGTTGGGGTAGTAGTAATAGTAATGATAATAGAAATCGTAGTATTGAAATTCTGGGAAAATAAACATGCAATGTTGAAATTCGCTTTTGAATAAAAAGGCACTAAAAGAAAAACAAGGGAAAGCGAAAAATCATACAAAAGGGGAAAGAACTAAGCTACACTGTCAAAATAAAAAAAAAAACCGTAATTTTAATCGGAAATTCTCTGTAATTATATACTGTTCTCAATCGTAGTTCAGTAAAATACAGGCGACTGTAATTTTACCTTACTTTGTTATTATCTTTTACGGGTTGGTGACCTTAATATCACTTCTTTACGTCAATATATCCGCTTTTAAAACGGGAAAAATCCTGGAATGTTGCCAGACATTTGCCGTTTCATTAATGCATATTTTTAATTGTGTAGGGACTAGAAAGGTGATTATTTTTAATGCAGTTTTGTTTACTACCTAAACCGCATCCGTTTTAACTACTCAGGGAATTTGCTGAAACGGAAAATAACATAAGTATGACGAACTTTAATGATTCATTATCAAATGCTGTATCTCACAAACAGGAGATAGTCAACACGATAACGATCCAGTGTATTATGAGACACATGATTTGGTGTGACATAATCCTAATGATTGATTGATTGATTGATTTTGAGTATTCTGGCATCCTGGCATCGAAGGTCATTGACGTCAATATTGTTTGTTATACATCAAGAATACAAGGAAATTAAATTTAAATCTATAAGTTAAATAGCTTTTAGAAGACCTGTTTCTAAAATAAATTTTAATACACCGTTAGCATCGTACAACACATCCTGCCCAAGAATCTTGGCAAGGATGAACATGCCATTTTATTGCCCACTGTTAAAAACTTGCCATAAAAAACGATAATTATCCTGGAATATATGTTACTAGGCATTTACCGTTTTAAAAACGGATATGTTGACATAAAGGAGTGATATTACGGTCACCAACTTTTAAAAGATAATAACAAAGTGGGGTAAAAATAACGATCACCTATATTTTATTGAAATACGGATGTGAACAGTATATTTTAACGGAGAATTTCCGATTAAAAACTACGGTTTTTTAACAGTACAAAGAAACGGAATTGGTGTAGCTTCACATATATTCTTAAGGTTACGAGAAAAACTGGTATGAATTTTCATACACTAATAAAAATGATGAATATCACCTAACAGTAAAAAAAAAATGAAAGAATGCAATTGATGATTCTGCATTGTCTCATCATCTAAAGAAAATACACAAAATAACGCAGTGTCACATAAAAAGAAAAACGGGATTTCTGCAATGCAGCCAAATGACACGTGAGAAATACTACTCCAGGTCATTCATAAAATGATTGTCGTAATAAGCCACTTGGTAGTAATCCGTCATTGTTTCTCGTCTTGTTTGGTGACAATTTTTACAATGGAGAAAGAAGAATTTTGATTGGATAGCCAACGAAAGACAACATAGTCAAGTATGTCTTTGTTTTACCGTCTCTTTTCTTAGGTGAACTCATATATTGATAACTAATATGTCTTTTTGTCGATATATATATATATTTATATATATATATATATTTATATATATATATATTTATATATATATATTTATATATATATATATATATATATATATATATATATATGTATATATATGTTTATATATATATATATATATATGTATATATATGTTTATATTTGTGGATATATATTTACTTGTGTATTATCTGTATGCATGTAGCCTATATGAATATACACAAATATAGTATATATATATGTATATATATATATATAATATTATATATATATATATATATATATACACATATATATATATATATTTAAGTATGTGTAGATTGAGAAAATATCTTCATGCATTTATATCAATATATGTATATGCATATACATTACACACATATATATGTCTGTATATATATATTGTCTATATATATATGTATAATATATGTATATATATATATGTATATGTATGTAAATATTACACACATACATACAGTATATGTTCTATATTTTCATATATGGGTACTTTGTTCTGTGGCACTAGCCTATATTAAGTATGCCTTTCCTTGTGGAATGAGAGTAATGATAACAACAATTAATAAAACAATTCTGATATTAGTAAAAACAACAATAATAAGGAAACCAGAGCAGCGCTTTCGAAATATCCAAGGATGAAAGGAGAAAAAAAAAGCATCCTTGGAAAATAAGGAGGAGTCCCTTAATGCACTTCCTGACTCTGTCGTGCATAGGCAATCTTCCTGATTGCCCATTGCTTGTGTAACGAGGTCGTTAATTAGTTTGTTTAAAATGCTTGCTAGTAATATGAAGATTGAAGTTGAATGGATTGATAGGTGGAAAGTCTTTAGGCCGTACAACGCATTTGTTGCCTTTGCTAAAATTGAAAATTTTTTCGAAGGGTATGCATTCACCCCCTGTCGTCGTTTTGTTTGTTTGTTTGTTAGCAACTTTACACAAAAACTACCGTACCGATTTTGGCCAAACTTGGTAGTCATGTTGGGTATGATCTAAGTATGAATGTCTAACATTTTGGATAAAGTACATCACTTATAAGTGCGCAGCAGTACTTTGAAGATAATCGTAATGTTAAGTAATTGGCAAATATTTTGTTAGTTAATTTTTTAACATTTCGCAAAAACTACTGAAACAATTTCAACGAAACTTGGTGGACATGTTGGGTATGACCCAAGGACACATCCATTAGATTTTGAAGAAAATACATCTAAGTACAGAACACAGGGGAGAATAAGAGCAAAATAAGACTTCTTGGAGTGGCTAAGGCATGCTCTCTACTGAGTGCCTTGTAGTTTAAAATGTGGTCAGTATATGGTAAAGGAATCAATGTAGAAAATATCAAAATATAAAGGGTAACCTTTTCTGAATAAACACCTTTTTGTTTGAGTGAAATATATTACACCGAAAATGAGAATAATTAATGATGAAAAGGAATTTTGATGGAATTGCGACAAAATTACTTTAAGAATTGTGAGGCTTGTAATAAAATATTATGGAAAAAATTAAAAAAAGGTATATGTATTCTGTATGAATTAATTGTGGAAAAAAATATTATAGATATTAATAAGTCAGAGATATACTTGTAGATGCAAGACCAGTGTTAATTTCTTTGGAGATTAATAATATACCTGATAGTTAGTCAACTGTGTTGAGTTGTAGCACGAATGGAAAATGGTTATATTGATACGAACAATATCACTAAATAATAAGTTGAATATTTATTTCCCTTTGAGGGAAAAAGGACACAGATTGAGAAAATTATGCATGTATAGAATCTACTATACCCGTTGGGCCAGGGTCTCTTTTCAGAATACTTCGTGTCAAACTCAAAATGCTGTGGACATATCCTTTTGAGTGAGGAACCTAATCGGCTTATCCCCAAAACCTCTTAAATGCCCTAAGCTAACCTTTGTATTGTACCTTTTTAAAGAAAGAGTCGACGATTTCATGCAGCAGATTTGATGATGAACTATTTGGTGCCGGTTTAGTATGTGGCCTACCTTTTTTTATTCTGGTTTAATATGTGGCCTTCCTTTTTTATTCTGTTTTAGTATGTGGCCCTACCTGGCTTGTTAGGTTAGTTTAGGTAAAGTTAGGTTAGGTTAGATAAGGTAAGGTTAGGTATTAACAATAATAAATTTTAAAAAATTGTATCACTACTAGTGTGCGTGCCTTATATTTTTCAAAAATATATTATATATGGTATGGAAGTATAGTTTGGAATTAGGTTGCGATAATCAATTCATAGCATTGCAATTGCCATAAAGCATCTTAATATCTCTTCACTGCAAGCCTTGAATTCAAATGAGGAAATGAAAGAAGCAGATCTTCCTTAGTGAGATTGGGAAATCAGGTCAGCACTAAAACCACTCCAACAGAGAAGGAAAGACAGATGTACCAGTTCGAATTATGATATATTTTAAATCCTCGTCCCATTAAATTGTTATATATAGAGAATTTGCTCAGTTTTCACCTGATTTAAGTACTCTTCTGACCACAATATTCATATGTTTCAGTTCAAATTAGGATATATTTTAAATCTTCGACCTATTAAATTACCATCAACAGAGATTTGGCTCAATTTTCAATAGATTTGAGTACTCTTCTGACCACAGCATCTATATTTTTTCAGTTCGAATTATGATACATTTTAAATCCTCGACCCATTAAATTAATATAAATAGAGAATCTGCCAGTTTTCACTAAATTTAAGTACTCTTATGACCACATTATCCATATGTTTCAGTTCGAATTATGATATATTTCAAATCCTCGTCCCATTGAATTATAGATAGGAAATTTGCTCAGTTTTCATTCGATTTATATGCAT
>NC_090747.1:102325850-102340850 GCF_036898095.1 Palaemon carinicauda | reverse complement strand
AGGAATCAGGTTAGTCATAGGAGATTTAGTCTCTCTCTCTCTCTCTCTCTCTCTCTCTCTCTCTCTCTCTCTCTCTCTCTCTCTCTCTCAGATCTTCTAAGGAATCAGGTTAGTCATAGGAGATTTAGTCTCTCTCTCTCTCTCTCTCTCTCTCCTCTCTCTCTCTCTCTCTCTCTCTCTCTCTCTCTCTCCTCTCAAATCTTCTAATAAATCAGGTCAGTCATAAGAGATTGTCATGGTTTTATTTTTTTTCTCTCTCTCTCTCCTCTCTCTCTCTCTCTCTCTCTCTCTCTCTCTCTCTCTCAAATCTTCTAATAAATCAGGTCAGTCATAAGAGATTGTCATGGTTTTATCTCTCTCTCTCTCTCTCTCTTCTCTCTCTCTCTCTCTCTCTCTCTCTCTCTCTCTCTCTCTCTCCTCTCTCTCTCTCAGATCTTCTAAGGAATCATGTTAGTCATAAGAGATTTAGTCTCTCTCTCTCTCTCTCTCTCTCTCTCTCTCTCTCTCTCTCTCTCTCTCTCTCTCTCTCTCAGATCTTCTAAGGAATCATGTTAGTCATAAGAGATTTAGTCTCTCTCTCTCTCTCTCTCTCTCTCTCTCTCCTCTCTCTCTCTCTCTCTCTCTCTCTCTCTCTCTCTCAGATCTTCTAAGGAATCAGGTTAGTCATAAGAGATTTAGTCTCTCTCTCTCTCTCTCTCTCTCTCTCTCTCTCTCTCTCAGATCTTCTAAGGAATCAGGTTAGTCATAAGAGATTTAGTCTCTCTCTCTCTCTCTCTCTCTCTCTCTCTCCTCTCTCTCTCTCTCTCTCTCTCTCTCTCTCAAATCCTCTAATAAATCAGGTTAGTCATAGAGATTTAGTCATGGTTTTATTTCTCTCTCTCTCTCTCTCATCTCTCTCTCTCTCTCTCTCTCTCTCTCTCTCTCTCTCTCTCTCTCTCTCTCTCTCTTTATCGGGACCTTTTTTGCTCTGAAGATCTCAAATATTGTTTTTGGAAGAAAAACGTGGTATAGAAAGCTGTGATAAGCCACTTTAATCGTTATCTCTCTCTCTCTCTCTCTCTCTCTCTCTCTCTCTCTCTATCGGGACATTTTCTGCTCTGAAGATCTCAAATATTGTTTTTGGAAAAAAACATGGTATAGAAAGCTATGATAAGCCACTTTAATCATTATCTCTCTCTCTCTCTCTCTCTCTCTCTCTCTCTCTCTCTCTCTCTCTCTCTCTCTCTCTCTCTCTCAAATCTTCTAATAAATCAGGTCAGTCATATGAGATTTAGTCATAGTTTTATTTCTCTCTCTCTCTCTCTCTCTCTCTCCTCTCTCTCTCTCTCTCTCTCTCTCTCTCTCTCTCTCTGTGAAAGAGGTAGATAATATCAACATGAGGACGAACAGCATGACAATGAGAGGACAGTAACATGAGGACCGAGGCCAGAGTCAGAAGTTCAGTCGGGGTCACCGGAAAGCAGTACAGTAGTAATGTATTTGCCTAGTATTCGCATGACCGCAGATCGATCCCCGCTGGGACCGTGAGTTTAAGCTGTTTACTGGTGAGACCACTGCTGTGGTTGGACACCACAGTGGGGAGTTGGGCTTACCCGGCTGACGTTCTGGTGAGTAACTATTCTGATGGAACTGGAACTAAATCCTGGAACCTTTAACCTTTAAGGCCTCCCCAAACCCGGTTCCTATTCACTTTTACTTTTAGGGGGTTTATTTCTCGCCTTCCATCAGACACTAAGAGTCTGTTCAGGCGGGCCTTGGTGTGTGAAAATAATTTCTTTCCAGTTAATGCTTTGCTCTGTATCTTTTCAGTTATTCGCTAGCATTTGTATTCAGGCTTATCCGCTCCTAGAGAAATTTAATTTTTCTTATTGGAGGTCTGAAGAGACTAGGATTTTTCTTATCAGTCAAAGGCTTCCGTTTATCGTCTCACATATTTCTCTATTCGCATCACAAAGGTCTCCGTCTACGATCACAAAATCGCACCATTCCTTAACAATGGGTCGCAAACGACATTTTTGAATAGTCTACCATTTTGTCAATAGGGCATCCCGTCGGTCCAATTGGGCACTATTTGGTTCCTCTCCGTTGTGAATGACGGCCGAGGACCTTCCATTTACTCTCCTTCAGAGGCTTAATGAATCCTTGGGGCTCCGGTATTGGAGATGGGTATCCTTTATTGTGTCGGTAGATTTCGCTCGATGATATGTAAATGCAATTTGCCGGGGCGAAGATTTATGGAAGACGGCCTCACTTTACTTAACTAATATTTTTCATTTCAAAATGTTATTACCTCCGCCAACGAAGTTGGAAGGTTATATTTTAACCCTTGTTTGTGTGTGTGGTTTGTGAACAGCTTCCTGGTTAAAGTTTAAATCGTAGCGTAATTAAACTTGCAGGGATTAACCGTAATGTAAAATGCTGGAAATGATTAAATTTGGAAGGTCAAGGTCAAAGATCACGACCAAGCAAAATGTCCAATTCACGTAATCAGCCATAAGTTTGGACATCATTGTCACAGAGACTTCAAACTTGGTTCATAATTCAGTGAATGAAAATTCACGCCAATTAATACATGCTAAGGTCAGTGGTCAAGATCAAGGTCGAGTAAAAGGTCGAGAAATAAGCTGCCGTAAAGGAGGTCTATGCTCTACTGGGTGCCCCTTTAGATTTACTTTTTAGTTAAGTAAACTGGTCAATAGAAGCATAACAAAAAGCAAATGAACCTTGTTGTTACTGTAGAAAGAATATATAAACAATTTAAGTATCTTATTTCTAAATGAAGAAATACCCAAATGCCCCAGTATAGAATTTATGCAAGATTAAACATTCAAAGAATATTATAGATTTGTTTTAATATGTATAATTGAGTTTTTTTTTTTTTATAACATTTCATATTCTAAAAATATTATTAAAATATCGATCATAATTTCTTCCATTCAAGTTTAGTTTAACCAACCATAACTGTATTGGATCCTAATGGATGTTTTACTGTCTTCTGGAGAGTCTTATATTAGTCTTTTTCTCTCACTCCTTTCATATTAAATGTTTTATTAAAAGGTTTTGTAACAGAAACTGGTGATGAAAAAAGATGTATTGTTTTAATATGGTCACATAATACGTAGAGTTAAAAATTAAAATCTGCAAATAAATATTTGCATCTTAATTGTGTTTAGTTTTAAACTTTTTAAGGGAAACACTTTCTAGAGAGAGAGAGAGAGAGAGAGAGAGAGAGAGAGAGAGAGAGAGAGAGAGAGAGAGAGAGAGAGATTTAAATTTACGAAAAAATACTGTCCAATTTCTCGTATCTTCTTTACATATATTTTTTTCTCTTATATTTCAGATTGACAGATAATTCCTTTGAACCTTTATAGCTATACAACAAGCTTCTCAGATACCATAGAAAGCGCTGTATAGGCCGCTTTTCATCAGACCTGTCTTGCAGTGATTTCATCAACTCACGGATGTATTGCAAGGTATATTTTTAGCAAATATTTTATTTAAATTTTTCGTTATGCATTTTTTTTCTAATTTAAAGGTAGTAGATGTATTCAGTGATCTTTTTTTTTATACTTGGTTCTGTTTCCGCATAATTTTTTCCTTATGTTATAATTTACACTTTCATAAATGTAGTAAAGATTATAGAAGTTATAAGAATATCACGACTAAGATGGTGTGGACATGTGGTGAAGTGTGGATGGTGGAGAGGAAGTGAGGAGGGCTTGCAAAGAACTTGTAAGAGGGAGAAGATTAGGACATGTTGTGAGAATGGATGGTGGAGAGGAAGTGAGGAAGGCTTGCAAGGAACTTGTAAGAGGGAGAAGATTAGAAGGGACGTATAGAATTAGATAGTGAGATAAGGTGGTGGATGATAATAGTAGTTTTTTGAAAGAGGATGCCTTTGATAGAAGGCATTGGAGAGGTTGCATCAGGCAACCGACCCCTTAATGTAAGGATAACGGTTTTGACACATTAATTATATTCTGATATAAATTGTATTTTATCAAATTTGGGTAAAAAAGTTATTAATAATTTATCGAAAAATTATCTAATAGCATAAATGTAATTACTTATATCTGTAATCAGCAAAAATTCTTCATCATGTATTTAATCTCATTGTGTTATGCGGTAATTAAAACAACGATTTATGGTGAAAATAATTCCGGTTTCCAGATCATTTTTTTATTGCTATATTCATCAAAGTGAAAGGTAAAACTGAATATTATTTTTCGAACATGAAAATATGGAGATTACCTTCCAATTTATAATCTTGATGTATAGAAATATTAGTATTCATGAATTATGAATGACTGCATACCTATGAATGTGTATGTAGATATTTTTATATATTACAGTGTATGTATATATATGTATATATATATATATATATATATATATATATATATATATATATATATATATATATATATATATATATATATATATTGTTGAAAGGCTTTGTTTCCTACCATGATCAACAAAGCTGTACTAGTTAGTCAGCGACACCCATATTAGGTTGGTTTGCTGTGAGAGATCAGGCAAAAGTGTCCCACCATCACCTATTCGCAGTGGCCAGCATGGCGATGAAAATGGCTAAACCCCATGCATGACCAAGACATTTCTGAGTCCTTTGTCCTATAGGGGATTAGAAACTGATGCATTTGATGTTGCTGTAGTATGTATGTATGTATACAATATATATGTGTGTGTGTGTGTGTATACATAATACATATGTACAGGATCATATATATATGTATATATATATGTGTATGTATGTATGTATATATATACATATATATATATACATATATATAATGCATATATATGTATGTATGTATGTATATGTATGTGTGTTTGAGTATGTGTGTATACACTAACGCAAGGGTAAAATTCCGTCCCTTAACTGAACAACAAAGGCGTATATTTAGGCGATAATGGCCCAGTCTCTTAAACATATCAAGATCAACGGATTAAGATTACTGATGGGGATCTAAGATTTCATTTCAACAAAGAGAGAGAGAGAGAGAGAGAGAGAGAGAGAGAGAGAGAGAGAGAGAGAGAGAGAGAGAGAGAGAGAGAGAGAGATTTAAATTTACGAAAAAATACTGCCAATTTCTCTTATCTTCTTTATATATATTTTTTCTTTTACATTTCAGATTGACAGATAATTCCTTTGGACCTTTATAGCTATACAAGCTTCTCAAATACCATAGAAAGCGCTGTATAGGCCGCTTTTCATCAGACCTGTCTTGCAGTGATTTCATCAACTCACGGATGTATTGCAAGGTAAGTTTTTATCAAATATTTTATTTAAACTTTTTCTTTATGCATTTTTTTCTAATTTAAAGGTAGTAGATGTATTCAGTGATCTTTTTTTTATACTTGATTCTGTTTCCGCATAATTTTTTTCTTATGTTATAATTTACACTTTCATAAATGTAGTAAAGATTATAGAGGTTATAAGAATATCACGACTAAGATGTTGTGGACATGTGGTGAAGTGTGGATGGTGGATAGGGAGTGAGGAGGGCTTGGCAGGAACCTCTTAAAGGGAGAAGATTGAGAGGGAGGCAGAGAGTTAGATAGTGAGATAAGGTGATGGCTGATATGGAGAGAAGTTTGGAGGAAGAGGATGCCTTTGATAGAAGGGATTGGAGAGGTCGCATCAGGCAACCGTCCCCCTCCAGATGCTGAAGCCTTGATGAGGATGGGGGCCTTAGGGATTAGCAGCTGGGCTCGAATGAACAGTGGGAACTACTTCCCACTGGACCTCGGTGCCCAGCTGTCGATCCAGCAAAATGAGTAAGCACTTTCTCTTTTGCTTTTGGTTATTTCTTTTTTCTCCCATCTCTTCCTTTTGGGCTCGATATTGTTGACGACTTTGGCATGTTCGATTATACTTTGGATGCTGCTTTGAATTTGGCACAGTGTGGGATGGACGGCATTCCATCTCAACCTGTGCCAATTTAGACGCCATCACCCTCTGGCAGACCCCATTGGGTGCAGACCAAGTCTGTTAAGAGTCGGGCTCCAGTGATCCGGTTTTAAGTGACCCATATTTGCGGGTAATGGGTGACGCCAAGCATTGAAATCGACGGTGGGAGGGGCTAACTACCCCCACTGACCAGTGTACGCCCACCTTAAGAGAGGCAGCCCCTCTCTAATAGAGGACTGGTCCCCGCTGAAGCCTCTTCTCGTGTTGGGCCACACGGGATAGGAGGAATGACATCCTCCGATATGAGGTGGATAACCCGGCTTGCTCATAACAAAAAACCCACCCCTCTGTTGACGACCTGGAAAATCCAAACATGGACCTCAGTACAGACAGCTCGAACTCGGGTTCTAACATTATAACATTGGAACCTTATTCACATCATGTGAATAATAAAACACTAGAGAAGAAGAGAGAGAGAGAGAGTGAAAAATTATGACAGTACAGAAAGATGTAGAAAAGTAGAAGTATTACCTGGTCACTATGAAGTAGTGTTTTATGAAAATTTTTTTATCTTGGAATTTGAAAACGGAAGAAATGAGCGTGTAAATGTTTTTAAAGCTGATAGGGAAATAGTTTCTTTATGTGGAGGGCAGCCAAAAATTCTACCCCACGGAAATGGAAGTCTTTTGATAGACACCATCCCCATTACAAGGTGAAAGGTTAAAAACACTTACAACATTGAATGGTCATAGCGAAAAATGCGTTTCTCACCCTACTTTCAACCAGAGTAGAGGTGTGATATATGCTCCAGAATTGTTGGGTATAGAGGAAAAAGAAATTAAGGATGAAATGAAAAACGAGGAGTAGTTAAAGTAGTAAGAATGAGAAAGAGAGTTGGAGAACACCGTATTCCTCTTGCTACTCTAATTATAACATTTGATCAATGCCGATTACCAAATGTTATAAAAGCTGGTTGGCTATCTTTGAAGGTAAAACCATATATCCCTTCACCATTGCGATGTTATCATAGCCAAATGTATGGCCATTTAAGCCAGAAATGTAAGGAAAAACTAAACAATAAGCCAGCTGTTTGTCCCAACTGGGGAAAAAGTAGTCATGGAGTATGTATAGAAAACCCTAATTGCATACATTGTGGGGAAGCACACCCAACTACATCTAAAAGCTGTGTTAAGTTTATTTTTGAAAAAGAAATTCAGGCCATTAGGACCATGGAAAGGGTTACTTTTAAAGAGGCTCGTGAAAGAGCTCTTGAAAAGCAGATAAGACCAGGGCAACCTTTTTCAATGGTTCTGAAGAAAAACTTGCCAAACCACACAGACGAAAATTATATCTCTACTTCTAAGATAAAGAAACAAATGAAAGTAGTTGAAGAGGTTGAAAGTCCCATCGAAAATCTATATCTAGAAATTGTAGAAAAAGCAAAACAGATACTTGAAGATATGAAAATTATTCAAAAGCCAACTACTCTGATTTTAAACAATAGTACAAACCTCTCACAGGCCACGTCCTTTCTTGATCTGATGGAGGTTCCACTTGAAACCAATTTACCTAGTGAACCTGTAGTGGGGAAGGTGCAAAAACCTGACAGATCACAACCTTTTAATCGAAAAAGAGAGAGACCTCCATCTCTCTCGCCTTCTACCATAAGAAACATTGAAGTCACAACTTCAAATAAATATGATACCTTGTATGCTGATGTTTCTGATCAACTAGAAGGTAAATTGAACCAATCAGAAATTCAAGTTGAGGTCCACCATCCTCCTCAACAATAAGATTAAAAGGACACAAAGAAAAAGAGGAACACAAAACCCACTATATAAAGATCCTCTCTAGAGATACCTCCGTGCAATATTGTTAGATCAAATATTGCCAATGGGAAGACTTCATCTAAGGTGTCTTCCAAAAAATAAACCATAGTTTTTTCCTCCATTCTGCAATGGAATTGGCAGGGTTTAAGGGCAAAATATGAACAACTTAAGCTCCTCATACGTGAACACTCCCCTATAACAGTATGTCTACAAGAAAGCAAGCTTGATGCTAATACAACTTCAAATAAATATGATACCTTGTATGCTGATGTTTCTGATCAACTAGAAGGTAAATTGAACCAATCAGAAATTCAAGTTGAGGTCCACCATCCTCCTCAACAATAAGATTAAAAGGACACAAAGAAAAAGAGGAACACAAAACCCACTATATAAAGATCCTCTCTAGAGATACCTCCGTGCAATATTGTTAGATCAAATATTGCCAATGGGAAGACTTCATCTAAGGTGTCTTCCAAAAAATAAACCATAGTTTTTTCCTCCATTCTGCAATGGAATTGGCAGGGTTTAAGGGCGAAATATGAACAACTTAAGCTCCTCATACGTGAACACTCCCCTATAACAGTATGTCTACAAGAAAGCAAGCTTGATGCTAATACTCCTTGTCTTCGAGAGTATGTTAGCTATAGGACACCATATGATCAATGAGCAGGGAGCCATGGAGGAAGTCTTATATAAGTTCGTCGAGATGTTCCCCAAATATCTTTGTCTATATATACCCCTCTGCAGGCAGTGGTTGTACAGATTGATATAGGGAGAAAATACACAATCTGTTCTCTTTACTTGCCTCCAAATGATAACATCTCATATGGTAATATAGTAGAAGTGATTAAACAACTCCCACAACCCTTTCTCTTACTAGGAGATCTTAATAGTAGACATCCTTTATGGGGTGATGTTTTGGCAAATGCAAGGGGTAATATTATATCATCAATTTTGGAGAATGAAGATGTTGGACTCCTTAATACAGGAGAACCCACACATTTTCATCTACAGACAGGTACCTTGTCCTGCATTGACCTATCAGTTGCAAGCTCTAACTGTCTTCTCGATTTTAATTGGAGAACATTAGATGATTGGCATACTAGTGATCATGCACCAATCATTATAAACACCAACAATGGTCCACCTTTACAGATATCGCCTCGATGGAATCTTGATAAGGCGGGCTGGGATAGATTTCGGGAGCTAAGTGAAATTGAAGGAAATGCAGAACAGTTTGAAAATGTTGATGATGCCATAGACTTACTCAATGGAACTCTTCACACAGCAGGAGTAAATTCCATTCCCAAAACAACAGGGATATTCAGACGACGACCAGTCCCCTGGTGGTCATCTGAACTAACTGCCCTGCACAGAGTCACAAGAAAGTCTTTTAACTCGATTGCGCATGCGCCATACTTAGGAGAATTTAGTCATATACAAGAAATGTAGAGCACAGTTCCGTTGTGCCATGAAAGAAGCTAGGCGCCAGTCTTGGATGTCATTTGTTTCCTCCATTAACAGTAGAACACCAACTTCATCTGTGTGGAGGAAAGTCAAAAATATAGCAGGCAAATTCACCCCAAACCCACCACCAGTGTTAAAGGTAAATGGCCAGTATATAACTGGAGCAACCGAAGTTAGTAATGCCCTGGCTGACCATTTTTCAAATGTATCGTGCAAGTTTGAAGCAGCTCCTGGTCACCAGTATAGGAGCATTGAAGAAAAATTTTTAAATTTTGCAACAAGAAAGCAAGAGTCATACAATTCTCCTTTTACTGAAAGAGAATTTGATTCTGCTCTTGCTACGTGTAACGATACAGCCCCGGGACCCGATGGAATTCCATATGCAATGATTAAACATGTACATTTTAATACAAGGTTATTTATTTTAAGCAATTTTAATAGAATATGGCATGATAAAAGTTATCCAAGTGTTTGGGAACTAGCCATTATTTTAGTCTTTTTAAAACCCGGTAAGGACAAGTTTTTAGCACCAAATTATAGGCCAATTGCATTGATATCTTGTTTGTGCAAAATCTTGGAGAAGATGGTCAATGTAAGACTGATGTGGTACCTTGAAAAGAAGGGTATTTTATCACCCATTCAATGTGGATTTAGGAAAAACGCACTCAACGATTGATGTGCTGATACGACTTGAGTCATTTGTGAAGCTTTTGCTTCCAAACAGCACCATGATACCACATGGAGATACGGTATACTTATAAGAATCCATGAGTTTAGATTAAGAGGAGAGCTACCATTATTTATTGTCATTTCTTTCACATAGAGTTTTCCAAGTGAGAGTTGGGGAAGCTCTATCAGAAAGTAAATGCCAGGAAGGAGGAGTTCCTCAGGGTAGTGTGCTGTGTGTAACCCTTTTTGCACTAGCAATTAATGGGATATCTTCAGTCATTCCCCGAGATATTTTCCCAACATTATTTGTGGATGATCTCTATATCATTTGCTGGAGCTAGAATGGCAATAGTTGAGAGAAAAATACAACTCTCTATCGATAAAATTATCCAGTGGGCCGATATGAATGGATTTAAGTTCTCGACAAGTAAAACTACAATTGTCCATTTCTGTCGTATCCGGGGAGTACATCCAGACCCGGATATATACATCAAAGGTCAACGGATCCCATGTGCAAGTGAATCTAAATTTTTAGGGTTGATATTTGATTGTAGGCTTACATGGGTTTCTCACTTAAAAGCATTAAAAGCTAAATGTGTTGAAGCTATGAATCTTTTAAAAGTATTGTCCCATACATCATGGGGGGCAGACCGCAATACAATTTTAAAATTATACAAGGCCTTGATATTTTCCAAAATTAGTTATGGATGTGAAATAGACTCCTCAGCAACCCCAAGCCGGTTAAAAATGTTAGATTCTATACATCATGCTAGTATTAGATTGTCCACAGGAGCGTTAAGGACCTCACCTATCACAAAGTCTCCTTGTTGATGCTGGGGAGTTGCCTCCAGACCTTTACCGAATGTCCTCTTTTATTCGGTATTGGTTTAGATTGCAAAGACTCCCTAATTCTTCAGCCTTTCAGACTGCAAGCCTTGTAAGGCACTCAACATACTTTGAGTTGCACCCAAAATCTCCTCAACCTTTTAGGTTTCTTGAACAGTCTGGATATAATTAGAATTAAGGTGCTCCCATTCAAGGTATCGTCAACACCTACATGGAAATTACCTGAGGTATCTTTTTGTAAATACTTTATTGGAGTTCAGAAGAATATGACTGACTTAGAATCCAGGTCTCTTTTTTATGGAACATGTTGCAGAACATAGGGGATCGACTTTTATATATACTGATGGCTCCAAATCTGATGCTGGTGTTGGATTTGGAGTACATAGTAATGATTTTAATTGTAGAGGTGCACTTCCTCTAACATCTTCCATATTTAATGCTAAACTGTATGGCATATTAACCACTATTGAGAAAATAGCTTTGGAAAAGGAGGGTAATTTTACATTTTATGAATAGTACTTACCTGGCAGTTATATATATATAGCTGAGTCTCCGACTGTGGCAGAATTTAATCGAAAATCGCGGCAACCGCCTTGTGGTGGTTGTGTGGTTAGATGGTTAACAACCCTTACAGGGTGGTACTTGGAATCATTCCCGTTTTCTGTTCCTCAGATTATCTCTGCCGGCTGGATCGACAACATCGTTGGTCCGCCATTTAGAGTTTTTTCGGATCGCTTTCCCTTCATCGCCTTTTTGGACTTCGTTTTTGGTGAAGTACACTGTGTTGGGATTTGGCAATCGTGTTTTTTTTTTTTTTTTGTCTTTTTGCCTTTCTTATCATGAGTGAAAAAATTTATTTTCGTATTTGTGCGAATGATATTTGCAAGGTGAGGTTGCTGAAAGTGTCGGTTGACCCTCACACTATCTGTATGGGTTGCAGGGGGTTTGAATGTGCTCTAGATAATAGGTGCAAGGAATGCGAGGTTTTAAATGATGATAATTGGTTAGCTATGAAGCGCTATGTGCGCAAACTTGAGGTTGATAGAGTTAGGAGAGCTAAATCAAAGTCAAAGTCTGCTTTACTGCTAAACTGTATGGCATACTAACCGCTATTGAGAAAATAGCTTTGGAAAAGGAGGGCAATTTTACAATTTTTAGTGATGATTTGGAGTACATAGTAATGATTTTAATTGTAGAGGTGCACTTCCTCTAACATCTTCCATATTTACTGCTAAACTGTATGGCATATTAACCACTATTGAGAAAATAGCTTTGGAAAAGGAGGGTAATTTTACATTTTATGAATAGTACTTACCTGGCAGTTATATATATATAGCTGAGTCTCCAACTGTGGCAGAATTTAATCGAAAATCGCGGCAACCGCCTTGTGGTGGCTGTGTGGTTAGATGGTTAACAACCCTTACAGGGTGGTACTTGGAATCATTCCCGTTTTCTGTTCCTCAGATTATCTCTGCCGGCCGGATCGACAACATCGTTGGTCCGCCATTTAGAGTTTTTTCGGATCGCTTTCCCTTCATCGCCTTTTTGGACTTCGTTTTTGGTGAAGTACACTGTGTTGGGATTTGGCAATCGTGTTTTTTTTTTTTGTCTTTTTTCCTTTCTTATCATGAGTGAAAAAATTTATTTTCGTATTTGTGCGAATGATATTTGCAAGGTGAGGTTGCTGAAAGTGTCGGTTGACCCTCACACTATCTGTATGGGTTGCAGGGGGTTTGAATGTGCTCTAGATAATAGGTGCAAGGAATGCGAGGTTTTAAATGATGATAATTGGTTAGCTATGAAGCGCTATGTGCGCAAACTTGAGGTTGATAGAGTTAGGAGAGCTAAATCAAAGTCAAAGTCTGCTTTACTGCTAAACTGTATGGCATACTAACCGCTATTGAGAAAATAGCTTTGGAAAAGGAGGGCAATTTTACAATTTTTAGTGATGCAAGGAGCGTTCTTCAAGCTTTAGATGTTTTTAATTCTAGTAACCCTCTAGTTTTAAAGATTTTAGAATGGCCTTTTACTATTGGACAGAGAGGTATAACAGTTCGATTTTGTTGGGTTCCAGCACATGTAGGTGTGTCTGGGAACGAGAGGGCAGATTTATTGGCGAAGAATGCGGCATCCGAGTTGCTACCAAGCAGGTATCCCATTCCCTGTAATGATTTCCTACCTACCATCAAGAAATTAGTTTTTAATAAATGGCAACAGCACTGGGATAGTCTGGATGGCAATAAAATGAGGGAAGTAACAAATATCATATTACCTTGGAGGTATAACATGATACCCCGAAAATGGGAGACGACTCTTTACCGTCTCCGTATTGGTCACACACGGTTGACACACGAGTATCTGTTGAAGGGCCAACACCAACCGTATTGCGGGGACTGTTTAGTACCTTTAACAGTGAGGCATTTGTTGACCAAATGCCCTAATTTTAATAACCTAAGAAATAAATATTTGTTTGAGGCTCGAAGTGAGGATGGCAGGTTCATCCTTGCCAAGATTCTTGGACATGATGTGTCCTACTATGCAAGCGGCATTTTTAGATTTATTTCAGAAGCAGGTCTTCCGAAAACTATTTAACTATTATAATGACTTCTGAACTTTTATGGTTTTAATTGAATTCTCTTTTATTTTTCATATATAATAAATGCTATTGGCGTCAATGACCTTAAATGTCAGGATGCCAGAAAACTTTCGATCAATCAATCAATCAGGCAACCAACCCCTTAATGTAAGGATAATGTTTTGAAAGAAGAAATGTGATGTGCTCACCCTTTAAGACTTTTATCAGATTTTGATATGAATTTGATTTGATTAAATTTGGGTAAGAATATTATTTTATATTCTATCGAAAAGTTATGTAATACCATAAATGTAATTACTTATATCTGTAATCAGCAAAAATTCTTTATCATGTATTTAATCTGATTGTGTTATGCGGTAATTAAAACAACGATTTATGGTGAAAATAATTCCGGTGTCCCGATCTTTTTTTATTGCTATATTCATCAAAGTGAAAGGTAAAACTGAATATTATTTTTCGAACATGAAAATATGGAGATTAGTTTCCATTTTATAATCTTGATGCATAGAAATATTACTATTCATTAATTATGAATGACTGCATACTTATACATGTCTGTATATGTGTTTTTATATGATACAATGCAGGTATATATGTGTTTATGAATATATTGGTGAAAAGGGTTTGTGTATCGCCATGATCATCAAAGCTGGACTAATCAGCGACACCCATACTAGGTTGGTTTGCTGTGAGAGATCAGGCAAAAGTCTCCCACCATCACCTATTCGCAGTGGTCCGCCTGGTGATGAACATGGCTTAACCCCAGACATGACCAAGACATGTCTGAGGCCTTTGACCTACAGGGGACTAGAAACTGCTGTATTTGATGTTGTTGTTGCATGTATATATATATATATATATAATCTATATATATATATATATATATATATATATATATATATATATATATATATATATGTATATATATATATATATATATATATATATATATATATATGTATATATATATATATATATATATAAATATATGTATATATAGTGTTTGTGTGTCTGATATATATATATATATATATATATATATATATATATATTATATATATATATATATATAGTGTTTGTGTGTATGATATATATATATATATATATATATATATATATATATATATATATATATATATAAGTATATATTTATATACACACAGTATGTATATATATATATATATATATATATATATATATATATATATATATATATATATATATGAATTTATATCTCTATCTATCTATCTATCTATATATATATATATATATATATATATATATATATATATATATATATATATATATATATATATACATACACATACATATATATATACACACACATATATATATATACACACACATATATATATATACACACACATATATATATATACACACACATATATATATATATATATACACACATACATATATGTATATATATACATATATATATATATACATACATACATACATATATATATATATATATATACACATATGTGTGTGTGTATGTGTATGTGTGTATACACTAACGCAAGGGAAAAATTCCGTCCCTTAACTGAACAACAAAGGCGTATATTTAGGCGATAATGGTCCAGTCTCTTAAACATATCAAGATCAACGGATTAAGATTACTGATGGGGATCTAAGAT
>NC_090747.1:102305850-102310850 GCF_036898095.1 Palaemon carinicauda | reverse complement strand
ATATATGCATATATATATATGTATAGGGTAGGGATGAGAGGGAGTAGCCATACCTGGGCGAAAAGGGGGTTCTGTGTGGGTGTTTCTGCATATCTATCGAAATATTTAGACTTCATATTTGACGGTTTGTGTACACTGTTTTGTGTATATATATTTATTTATATGTATATATATATATATATATGTATATATATATATACATATATATATATATATATATATACATATATATATATATACATGCAAATGTGTACAAACTGTACATACAATATATCTTCCCTAAAAAATCCAGCAAGCATGATTTGCCTATGAATATATAATTGCCATTTGAATAACATTTGTATTTGGCTATAATACCAAATTAATCTGTTTGGATAAAGCCGATCACAAGCATACGAGAAAATAACAGAAGCTATTAACCTGAAGAGTAATTAGCAACTTGGAATTAGATAATCTCTTGCATAATTAATTCTCTGAATTCTCTGGAGCAGTATTCTATAGTCAATTCTTTTTAGCGAGGCAATTTTGCACCAACTCGCAGCAAGCCCTTTTAGCGAGGACAATTTGCAGCAACTCGCAGCGGTGACCTTTTAGCGAGGCAGATTTGCACCAACTCACAGCGGTGCCCTTTTAGCGAGGCAGATTTGCACCACCTCGCAGCGGTGCCCTTTTAGCGAGGCAGATTTGCACCAACTCGCAGCGGTGCCCTTTTAGCGAGGCAGATTTGCACCAACTCGCAGCGGTGCCCTTTTAGCGAGGCAGATTTGCACCAACTCGCAGCGGTGCCCTTTTAGCGAGGCAGATTTGCACCAACTCGCAGTGGTGCCTTTTTAGCGAGGCAGATTTGCACCAACTAGCGAGGCAGATTTGCACCAACTCGCAGCGGTGCCCTTTTAGCGAGGCAGATTTGCACCAACTCGCAGCGGTGCCCTTTTAGCGAGGCAAATTTGCACCAACTCGCAGCGGTGCCCTTTTAGCGAGGCAGATTTGCACCATCTCGCAGCGGTGCCCTTTTAGCGAGGCAGATTTGCACCAACTCGCAGCGGTGCCCTTTTAGCGAGGCAGATTTGCACCAACTCGCAGCGGGGCCCTTTTAGCTCGGAAAAGTTTCCTGCTCTCTCATTGGTTAGAATTATCTTGTCCAACCAATCAGCGAGCAGGAAACTTTTCCGAGCTAAAAGGGCACCCCTGCGAGTTGGTACATATCTGCCTCACTAAAAAGAATTGCCTATAGGTGAATTTGAGTATTCCTTGATATGAAGGGTATTAATCATAATCATTATATTTCAGTTTCGTTTCGATTGAAATAATGTTTATATGAGTTTGATGGTGTTTTTTGTACCTCCGCCAATGAAGTTGGAAGGAGGTTTTGTTTTATGCCATGTTTGTGCGCTTGTTTTGTTTGTGAACAGCTTCCTGTCTACAATTTTAATCGTAGAGTAAGGAAACTTGCAGGGGTTAATTGTTATGTATAAAGCTGGAAATCATTAAATTTTGGAAAGTCAAGGTCAAAGGTCAAGTAAAATATCCTATTCACGTAATCAGCCATAAGTTTGGACATCGTTGTCACAGAGACTTCAAACTTGGTTCATATTTGAGTGTATGAAAACCCACGCCAATTGATACATGTTGAGGTCAAAGGTCAAGGTTACGGTCAAGTAAAATATCCAATTTACGTAATCAGCCATAAGTTTGGACATCGTTGTTACAGAGACTTCAAACTTGGTTCATATTTGAGTGTATGAAAACCCACGCCAATTAATACATGTTAAGGTCAAAGGTCAAGGTCACGGTCAAGTAAAATATCCAATTTACGTAATCAGACATAAGTTTGGACATCGTTATCACAGAGACTTCAAGCTTGGTTCATATTTGAGTGTATGAAAACCCACACCAATTAATACATGTTAAGGTCAAAGGTCGAGCAAAAGTTCGAGAGATAAGCTGCTGGGGCGGAGGTCTGCGCTCTACTGAGTGCCCCGCTAGTATATGATATATTAATGAGCTTTGAACTTGGGAAATTTATGCTAGACACTCAAATCAGTTATGCTTATTTTGAAGAAGAAATATTTAGCGAAGATTAATGTTATTGTTAAATTAATGAGCGGTGAATTATTCGAATTTTTGCTGTAAATTGTAATCAGTGATGCTTATTTCAAAGATAAAATACTTATCGAAGAATTATGTTATTGTTAAGCTAATGAGCTTTGATATAGGCGAATCTATGCTATGAATATTAACAATTTATGCTTATTTCAAAGATAAAATATTTCTCGAAGATTAGAATTATTGTTGATGCGTATATTAGAATTAAAATTGGTTGATAAAGAAGAAAACTAATCTTAATTTATTATTTTTCTTGGTTTTTCTTATTAAAGAAAATTGATTAGATAAGAAATGTATTTTTTTCTTTGAGATGGTTAGAATGCACTACTACTACTACTACTACTACTACTACTACTACTACTACTACTACTATTTTAATTGATCATTACTTCTCTTGTAGTCTATTTATTTTCTTATTTTCTTTCCTCACCGGGCTATTTTCGCTGTTGGAACCCTTGGGCTTATAGCATCCTGCTTTTCCAACTAGGGTTGTAGCTTAGCTAGTAATAATAATGATGATAATAATAATAATAATAATAATTATTATATTTTCTAAATATAGAGTATCCTTAAATAAACGTTGCAATCAATTTATGTACGAAGAAATATAGCTTCATTAAAAAAGTCATAATTTGCCATTAAAATTAAAATGAAAACAAAACATGTTCCTGCTGAGACGTAATTAGAATTCCATTTGGACTTAAACCCCTTTATATTCTGTTAAAACGTAATCGAAAGCGAATGTAATCTAGATGATAATAGATATGATATAGCAGTTGATTAGAAATGCGTTTAAAAGTGGGAAGGGATAGAAGTCGAAACATAAAGTTAAAAAAGAAAAATAATTAAGAATCTAGAGAGAGAGAGAGAGAGAGAGAGAGAGAGAGAGAGAGAGAGAGAGAGAGAGAGAGAGAGAGAGAGAGAGAGAGTTCATGTCTAATCGTTCATCTGCAGGTGTTGTAGACTGATCACGAGTGTGCTTTGGCCAAAACTGATAAGCAGCTGCCTTGCAGCTTATTTCTTGACTGATTGCTTGACCTTGACCTTTGACCTTAACGTGTATTGATTGGCGTGGATTTTCATACACTCAAATATGAACCAAGCTTGAAGTCTCTGGGACAACGATGTTAATCAATTATTCCTCTGTGTGTGTTAACTGTCTTCCTGTTATTCCTGTCTGTTGAGATCCAGTTCTGTCTTATTTTATCTGTCTTCCTGTTCTGTCAATTATTCCTGTGTTGACCGTAACATGTTCTGTTTCTTTATTTGTCTTTCTGTTCTATCAATTATTCCTGTCTGTTCAGAGCCTGTTCTGTCTCTTTGTTTATCTGTCTTTCTGTTCTGTCAATTATTCCTGTGTGTTGACAGCCTTTTCTGTATCTTTCAGCCTGTTCTAAATCTTGTGATCTGTCTTCCTGTTCTTTCAATTATACCTGTGTGCTGACAGCCTTTTCTGTATCTTTTTTAGCTGTCTTCCTGTTCTGTCAATTATTCCTGTGTGTTGACAGTAACCTGATCTGTATTTTGTTAGCTGTCAATCATTCCTATGTGTAGACATCAGCTTGTTCTAAATCTTGTGATCTGTCTTCCTGTTCTGTCAATTATACCCGTGTGCTGACAGCCTTTACTGTATCTTTTTTAGCGGTCTTCCAGGTCTGTCAATTGTTTTTGTGTTGACAGCCTTTTCTGTATCTTTTTTTATCTGTCTTCCTGTTCTGTCAATTATTCCTGGGTGTTGACAGTAACCTGATGTATATCTTGTTAGTTGTCAATTATTTCTGTGTTGACATCAGCCTATACTATATTTCTTTATCTATCTTCCGGTTCTGTCAATTTTTCCTGTCTGTTGAGTCTTTTCTGTCTTCCTGTTCTGTCAGTCATTTCTGTGTCGAAATCCGCCTCTTCTCTCTCTTATTATCTGTCCTCCTGTTATACCACGTACTCCCTCATGTTAACCTCAACTTGCTTTGAGGGTGCCTAATGAGTTACCAAAACACCACTTGACAACTTGCTTCAATTAAACATGTAAATGATTGCGACAAGCGTTGCATCGTCTTGTTTATATTGGGAAGGAAGGGGCGATGTTATTCTCTGGGTCTTGGGTAAGGGATTTCCAGTTTGGAGTTTAGCACTAAGAATAATCTAAGCATTATTATTTTTGTTAGTATTACCTTGTTTCTGTGTGTGTTTGTTTGTGAACAGCTTCCTAGCCACACTTTTAATCGTAGAATAATTAAACTTGCAGGGATTAACTGTGATGTAAAAAGCTAGAAATTGTTAAATTTTGGGAGGTCAAAGTCAAAGGTCAAGGTCACGGTCAAGCAAAATGTCCAATTCTTGTAATCAGCCATAAGTTTGGTCATCGTTGTCACAGAGACTTCAAACTAGGTTCATATGTGAGTGAATGAAAATCCAAGCCAATTGATACATGTTAAAGTTAAGGTCGAAAAATAAGCTGCTTGATGGAGGTCTGCACTCTACTGAGTGCCCATCTAGTTATTATTATTATTATTATTATTATTATTATTATTATTAGTTAATTCAGTGGGATAATTAAGCCACAATTATTTTTCCCTGGGCTTGTGGTGGCCGATGTGGTAACCTCCCTGACTGGTGGTCTCCAGACTGGGGTTCGAGTCCTGCTCAAACTTGTTAGTTTCTTTGGTCACTGCAACATCACCATCCTTGTGAGCTAAGGATGGGGGGTTTGTGGGAGCCTACAGGTCTACCTGCTGAGTCATCAACATCCTTTTCCTGACCCTCCTTGGTCCTAGCTTGGGCGCTGATCATATGTACAGTATACGGTCAGTCTATAGGGCATTTTCGTACTCGATAGGGCAATGTCATTGTCCCTTGCCCCTGGCATTCATGAGCGGCCTTTAAAACTTAAACAG
>NC_090747.1:102295850-102300850 GCF_036898095.1 Palaemon carinicauda | reverse complement strand
TCCCCCTCCACATGGGGGCGAGGGGGAAGGAAGATCCCCCTTCACATGGGGGCTAGGGGGAAGGAAGATCCCCCTCCACATGGGGGCTAGGGGGAAGGAAGATCCCCCTCCACATTGGGCAAGGGGAAAGGAAGATCCCCCTCCACATGGGGGCAAGGGGGAAGGAAGATCCCCCTCCACATGGGGGCAAGGGGGAAGGAAGATCCCCCTCCATATGGGGGCAAGGGGGAAGGAAGATCCCCCTCCACATGGGGGCAAGGGGAAAGGAAGATCCCCCTCCATATGGGGGCAAGTGGGAAGGAAGATCCCCCTCCATGGGCAAGGGGGAAGTAAGATCCCCCTCCACATGGGGGCAAGGGGGAAGTAAGATCCCCCCTCCACATGGGGGCAAGGGGGAAGGAAGATCCCCCTCCACATGGGGGCAAGGGCGAAGGAAGATCCCCCTCCACATGAGGGCAAGGGGAAAGGAAGATCCCCCTCCACATGGGGGCAAGTGGGAAGGAAGATCCCCCTCCATGGGCAAGGGGGAAGTAAGATCCCCCTCCACATGGGGGCAAGGGGGAAGTAAGATCCCCCTCCACATGGGGGCAAGGGGAAAGGAAGATCCCCCTCCACATGGGGGCAAGGGTGAAGGAAGAGCCCCCTCCACATGGGGGCGAAGGAAGATCCCCCTCCACATGGGGGCAAGGGGGAAGGAAGATCCCCCTCCACATGGGGGCAAGGGGGAAGGAAGATCCCCCTCCACTTGGGGGCAAGGGGGAAGGAAGATCCCCCTCCACTTGGGGGCAAGGGGGAAGGAAGATCCCCCTCCACATGGGGGCAAGGGGGAAGGAAGATCCCTCTCCACCTGGAGTGCGGGAGCTCCAGGAAGGTCCCCCTCCACATGGGGGCAAGGGGGAAGGAAGATCCCTCTCCACCTGGAGTGTGGGAGCTCCAGGAAGGTCCTCCTCCATATGGGGGCAAGGGGGAAGGAAGATCCCCCTCCACCTGCAGTGCGGGAGCTCAGGAAGGTCCCCCACCACATGGGGGCAAGGGGGAAGGAAGGTCCCCCCGCCACTTGGGGGCCTGGGGCCCGAGGAAGGTCCCCTCCACCTGGGGTTTGATGCCCCACGAAGGTTCCCCTGCACCTGGGGGCTGGGACCAGGAATGTCCCCGCTCAGTCTGTGGGGGAAGGGACACCTGGAAGATCCCCGTCCGCCTGGGGGGCGGAGCCTCAGGAAAGTCAACCTCCACGAAGGTCCCCCTCCACCTGGGGGAGCGGGGGAGTCAATTATCATTTTTTGTTGCTATAAACGTATTACAAGGAACGCGGTTCAACCCTCGTAAGCGAGGGCCATTAAGATGTTGGGCGATGACGAATAAGCCGCAATAAATAAACCTAATGTTGTAATAAAAGTTATAACTGGTATTTATTTATGACTGTGTTCGGGGTGTCACTCTTTGGCTTTATATTTCGTCTCTACTCACTGTGTTATCAACCATCCTTCTTTTATTTATTCAATCTTCTTAGATGGAGTGATCGTGAAATAGAGAAACTAGAGGGGCACTCAGTATGGCGCAGACCTCTGCTGTGGCACTGTATTTCTCGATCTTTTGCCTCGATATTGACCTGAGCTTTGACCTTAACGTGTATTAATTGGCATGGATTTCCATACACTGAAATATGAACCAAGTTTGAAGTCTCTGTGACAACGATGTCCAAACTTATGGCTGATTACGTGAATTGGACACGTTGCTTGACCGTGACCTTGACCTTTGATCTTGACCTTTCAGAATTTAATTTTTTCCAGCTTTTTACAGGAAGCTGTTCACAAACAAACACACAACAGGGTAAAACATAACCTCTTTCCAACTTCGTTAGCGGAGGTAAATATTCTTAGATGGACTTATTATGTTATAGGCAAATAAATTGATTCATCATAAGCTCCATTGACTTTTTCTGGGGTAGTTTATGCTTTTCACGTCTGATATTTTATCAATATTTTTTTTTTTCTGATTTTCATTTATGACTAATATTCTTATATATCATCAGTTTTATTAATATTATTACTTCTTCGCGCACCTGTGGGGTTTTGTGTGTGTGTGTCTCTGTGTGTGTGTGTGGTGGTGTGGGTGTGAGAGAGAGAGGAGAGAGGAGAGAGAGAGAGAGAGAGGAGAGAGAGAGAGAGAGAGAGAGAGTGAGAGAGAGAGAGGATGTAAACAATGACTTGATCATCAAAATGAAAACAAGTCAGAGAGAGAGAGAGAGAGAGGAGAGAGAGAGAGAGAGAGAGAGAGAGAGAGATGTAAACAATAACTTGATCATCAAAATGGAAACACGTGAGAGAGAGAGAGAGAGAGAGAGAGAGAGAGAAGAGAGAGAGAGAGAGAGAGAGAGAGAGAGGAGAGAGATGTAAACAATAACTTGATCATACAAAATGGAAACACGTGAGAGAGAGAGAGAGAGAGAGAGAGAGAGAGAGAGAGAGAGAGAGAGAGAGAGAGAGAGAGAGAGAGAGAGAGAGAGATAGAGAGAGGTGTAAACAATAACTTTATCACCAGGATTTGAACAAATCTTGTGCTTTTGAGTAACAAGTAAGTTAATAAACAAACAAATGACCTCATTTCCATTCAGATGATTCGTCCCTAGGGGGCGAAGACCCTAAACCCCATTTAGATATTAATTTCCCCTTTTCCAGGTAATGACATTCTCTTGATACTGATGACCCAAACTGCAATGAAAAAGACTGGCTTTAGCTGTTGTTGTTGTTGTTTTTTTTTTGACAAGTTGTATTGGCACATTTTTTTTTTTTTTATCTTTTTGGATGTGATTTCATATGAGGGTTAATTTCATTATATAGATCATGGTGGTTGAGGGCATTGTAAGATATAGGCTTATAATTATTATTGTCATTATTGTTGTTGTTATTATATTACTGATATTAGTGGTGGTAGTTGTAGTAGCTGTAATAGGTTAGGCTTAGGTAATGGGGTAATAAGATACTTAATGTAATTATTATTATTATATTATTATAATTTTCTTGAAAAAAAGGGCCTATTTTTTGGGGTCCGAATCGAGTAAGGGCCCGGGGTCAGAGAAAATGTCCCCAAAATTTTCGGTGTCAGATTTTGTGTTAGACTACAGCATAGAGTCGTTTTATGGGTATAAGTGTGGTCATCGCATATTTTTGCTCCTCCGGCTAAAATTATAGAAGATATATGAGTTTTTATTGAAAAAGGGCCCTATTTTTGGGGTCCGAATCGAGTAGAGGGCCGGGGTCAGAGGATAATGCCCCCAAAATTTTTGGTGTCAGATTTTGTGAAAGACTAAAGCATAGAGTCGTTTTATGGGTAATAAATGTGGTCAATCGCATATTTTTGCTCTTCCGGCTAAAATTATAGAAGATATATGAGTTTTTATTGTAAAAGGGCCCTATTTTTGGGGGTCCGAATCGAATAAGGGCCGAGGTCAGAGATAATGCCCCAAATTTTTCGGTGTCAGATTTTGTGTTAGACTACAGCATAGAGTCGTTTTATGGGTATAAATGTGGTCATCGCATATTTTCGCTCTCCGGCTAAAATTATAGAAGATATGAGTTGTTATTGAAAAAGGACCCTATTTTTGGGGTCCGAAACGAGTAAGGGCCGGGGTCAGAGATAATGCCCCAAATTTTTCGGTGTCAGATTTTGGTGTTAGATTACAGCATAGAGTCGTTTTATGGGTATAAATGTGGTCATCGCAGATTTTCGCTCTCCGGCTAAAATTATAGAAGACATATGAGTTTTTAATTGAAAAAGGACCCTATTTTTGGGGTCCGAAATGAGTAAGGGCCGGGGTCAGAGATAATGCCCCAAATTTTTGGGGTGTCAGATTTTGTGTTAGACTACAGCATAGAGTCGTTTTATGGGTATAAATGTGGTCATCGCATATTTTCGCTCTCCGGCTAAAATTATAGAAGATATATGAGTTTTTATTGAAAAAGGACCCTATTTTTGGGGTCCGAAACGAGTAAGGGCCGGGGTCAGAGATAATGCCCCAAATTTTTCGGTGTCAGATTTTGTGTTAGACTACCAGCATAGAGTCGTTTTATGGGTATAAATGTGGTCATCGCATATTTTCGCTCTCCGGCTAAAATTCTAGAAGATATATGAGTTTTTATTGAAAAAAGGACCCTATTTTTGGGGTCCGAAACGAGTAAGGGCCGGGGTCAGAGATAATGCCCCAAATTTTTCGGTGTCAGATTTTGTGTTAGACTACAGCATAGAGTCGTTTTATGGGTATAAATGTGGTGATCGCATATTTTCGCTCTCCCGGCTAAAATTATAGAAGATATATGAGTTTTTATTGAAAAAGGACCCCTATTTTTGGGGTCCGAAACGAGTAAGGGCTGGGGTCACAGATAATGCCCCCAATTTTTCGGTGTCAGATTTTGTGTTAGACTACAGCATAGAGTCGTTTTATGGGTATAAATGTGGTCATCGCATATTTTCGCTCTCCCGGCTAAAATTATAGAAGATATATGAGTTTTTAATTGAAAAAGGACCCTATTTTTGGGGTCCGAAACGAGTAAGGGCCGGGTCAGAGATAATGCCCCAAATTTTTCGGCTGTCAGATTTTGTGTTGGACTACAGCATAGAGTCGTTTTATGGGTATAAATGTGGTCATCGCATATTTTCGCTCCGGCTAAAATTATAGAAGATATATGAGTTTTTATTGAAAAAGGACCCTATTTTTGGGGTCCGAAACGAGTAAGGGCCGGGGTCAGAGATAATGCCCCCAAATTTTTCGGTGTCAGATTTTGTGTTAGACTACAGCATAGAGTCGTTTTATGGGGTAAAAATGTGGTCATCCGCATATTTTCGCTCTCCGGCTAAAATTATAGAAGATATATGAGTTTTTATTGAAAAAGGACCCTATTTTTGGGGTCCGAAACGAGTAAGGGCCGGGGTCAGAGATAATGCCCCCAAATTTTTCGGTGTCAGATTTTGTGTTAGACTACAGCATAGAGTCGTTTTTATGG
>NC_090747.1:102290039-102295350 GCF_036898095.1 Palaemon carinicauda | reverse complement strand
GAATTAGAATATCGGTAAAAATTAAACTGAAAAAGACTCAGGAAGACAAAATCTAACAGATATTAAAGCATATGTTGTGTATCATCTCACTGAGGACAAAATCTGAAATAAAATATCGGTAAAAATTAAACTGAAAAAGGCTGGGGGAAGACAAAATCTGATAAATATTAAGCGTTTGTTTGTGTATGATTAGTAAAAAAAAACAATCCAAACCCAAATCAACGCTATTTCAAATTCGGAACCTACTTGCGAATGCAGTACAGCGTAGACACCACTAAAGACGAAACTATTGAACGACTCTTGGAATGAAACATCGATTGAGAGACAAAAGCAATTGTTATGGAACGGCCGCTTCATTGGTATTCATGTAGCTTTCATCTGTCTGAACTTTGGCTATTTGAATCATTAGTTATTCCTTCTAGTTTAATTGATTGGGAATATTAGTTTTTCATTAATTTAAGTTTTGGTTAATGCTGCTGGTTTAATGGTTAAAATGTCGTACATGAATGATAGAGGCAAGGGACAGTGACTATGTCCTAGAGCCTGACCAAATGTGCATACACTGTATATATATATATATATATATATATATATAAAACAGGATTTCAATCGGAAATTCTCCGTAAAAATCTACTGTTCTCCGCCGTATTTAAGTAAAATACAGGCGACTGTCATATTTACCCTACATTTTTACTATTACGGGTAGGTGACCATATCCTCAACGTCAATCTATCCGTTTTTTTAAAACGGCAAATGCCTGGCAACATTTAATCCATGATTGTTCCTACACGGAGTACTTAACTCGAACTACTTCTTAGGAGTATCTGGGATCTCCTCCCAAGAAAGTAGTTCGAGGTAAGTACTGTTAGGAAAAATACAAATTACTTGAAATTTGTGATTTTTTACCGTTTTTTAAGACCATTTTTACCGTGTACCCTATCCTACTATATGCTTGTTCTCTTCTGCGATGAAGCTACACCTCAAATAATTGTTTTTCTTCATTAAACCTTTCAGTTCCGCATTCCAATATTGATTGTGGTTATTCCCTTTTCCTACATTCGAGTTTTGACTCAAAGTCTTCCTGCTGTCCTTATGACCCCACATCGGAATTCTACTAACGCATCATCTATTCCTTCCCCTTTCTCTTGAAATACTCTTTTCATTCATTGTTAAACTCACTTTCAAGTCCGAATTTTATTTATCTTACCTTTTGCTTCAACCACATGATAGTCAGGTCTGTAACCATGCCACTTCTAACCATGATATCCATTAACTAGCTCTTCCATATATTCAGTGACAACATACTCTATCCAACTCTTCCTCATAATTTTTTCTTAAACTACATATTTTTTTTTAAGAATATATTACTGAATTTTCTTTGTGGCCTGATTGGTAACGTCTTTGCCTGGTGATCGCCAGACCGGGATTAAGGCCTGCTCAGACTTGTTAGTTCCTTTAGTGTTTGTAACCTTACTATTCTTGAGAGCAAAGGATGGGAGTTTAAGGGAGCCTATAGCTGTATCTGCTGAGTCATTAGCAGCCATAGCCTGGCACTACCTGGTCCTAGCTTGGGCGGTAATCATATATGTGGTCAGTCTCTAGGGCTTTGTCCTGCTTGCTTGGGCAATGTCACTGTCCCTTCCCTCTGCCATTCATGAGCGGCCTTTAAACCTTTAAACCATTAAAAGCAGGAAATAGCTGAAAGCTGGTATTAACAATAACCATCGCCTATATATTTGAACAGCCGTTCACTCGAGGAACCAGAAATGCAATTGCATATGCAAGGGTTTACAGAAGGTACTACTGCCCTCCCCTCCCCCCCCCTAGCAACATTGGATGTCCCTCTCAGATCCCCTTCAGCAACGAGATGAGACATATATTTCTCCTCCCCAAGGGGCCTTTGGTAATGAACACGTCCTAGGCAGGAGGCCACTTTGCCTGAAAATAGATGGATGGAAATTCAAATTCCCAAGGTGGTGTTTATTGTTAAGATCTATTTTTAAAGGATATTTTCTTGCTTATAATGTATATATCAATACATCAAACATTATTATTATTATTATTATTATTATTATTATTATTATTATTATTATTATTATTATTATTATTATTATTATTATTATTATTATTATTAGGGAGTGGTTGGGGGTTGGTGTGAGGTTCCTTGTCGCATACCCTGTATGATTACCACAACACAAAGTTTTTTTTTTTTTCTAAATGGAATTTTCAACTTTCTGATTTCATTTTTTTTTTCAACAAGGACTCTATGTAAGAAGATTATTTAATAAAGGAAAAATGTGAAGAATAGAATTTTCCTTTGAAATATTTGGTCTCGATCGAGAATGTACCTTCTGGAAAGAGATTTTGTTCAGATGTTAGATTCTCAAGTGAAGAAATTATTCTAAAACAATTGTTAATTCTGTGATATATGTGTATATATATATATATATATATATTACACACACATATATATATATATATATATATTACACACACACATATATATATATATATATATTACACATATATACATATATATATATATATATATATACACATATACATATATTTATATATATTCTTATATATACATATCTATATGCATATATGTATATATATATATATATATATATACCTATATTTATATATATATATCCTTGCGTGTGTGCATACGGAATCCAAGAAATTTAGGCAATTAGATAAGCGAAAAAGAAACATACAAAAAAAGAGAACAATTATCTTATTATCATCACTGCCACAAAGAGATAAGATAACAAACTATAAAGAAAGACTTTTAGAAACAATTTTATGAGAGATAAAAAAAACGTTCCAAACTATTATACGAAACAAGTGAGCTCTATCCGAATTTGGCGAGCGCCAGCCCTTTGATAGATTAATACGAAATAATCTTTCAGCCAACCTATAGTCAATTTTTTTAATGAGGCGCATTTGCACTGACTCGCAGCGGTGCCCCTTTAGCTCGGAAAATTTTCCTGCTATCTGATTAGTTAGAATTATCTTGTCCAACTAGTCAGCGATCAGGAACATTTTCCGAGCTAAAAGGGCACCCCTGCGAGTCGGTGCAAATCTGCCTCACAAAAAAGAATTGAATATAGAACTTCTCACTGTCAATCAAATAAATGCTGAGATGCAGTAGTTCTCTCTCTCTCTCTCTCTCTCTCTCTCTCTCGCTCTCTCCTCTCTCTCTCTCTCTCTCTCTCTCTCTCTCTGATAACGGGCCAATCTTTCAGCCAACCTAGAACCTTTCACTGTCAATCAAATCGATGCAGAGATGCAATTCTCTCTCTCTCTCTCTCTCTCTCTCTCTCTCTCTGATAACGGGCCAATCTTTCAGCCAACCTAGAACCTTTCACTGTCAATCAAATCAATGCAGAGATGCAATTCTCTCTCTCTCTCTCTCTCTCTCTCTCTCTCTCTCTGATAACGGGCCAATCTTTCAACCATCATACCAACATAGAACTTCTCACTATCAATCAAATAAGTTGCAAGCACTCCTCTCTCTCTCTCTCTCTCTCTCTCTCTCTCTCTCTCTCTGATAACCAGGCCAATCTTTCAACGATCATACCAACATAGAACTTCTCACTATCAATCAAATAAGTTGCAAGCACTCCTCTCTCTCTCTCTCTCTCTCTCTCTCTCTCTCTCTCTCTCTCTCTCTGTGAAAACGTGCCACGCTGAAATCCAATAAGTGATTGTTTGAATGAAAATCAATGTAGCTGAGGCTATTCCAGAAATTCCAACGTCATCCACGAGCAATTCCCAACTTTGCCATTTCACCCCCAAAATTCTTGCATTAATTGAAGGCATTTAGGGGCTTCGGGAATTCCGAATTTCCGCAGCGAAATTTCTAAGAGAGAGAGAGAGAGAGAGAGAGAGAGAGAGAGAGAGGAGAGAGAGAGACTGGAATCTGGAATGTGAAGAACTCCTTCACTGAATGATTGGTGTTAAGATAAACTCAAAAGTCCTTTCTTGTAGGACCGTCGGTAGACTTGTGTTTATAAACATACATTTTTTGTTTATATGATTTCATCTACGTTGATTCCTATTACATAATTATACTCATGATGTATATATATATATATATATATATATATACATAAATTCTATCTTATTTTTTTCACACGATCATTTTGCAGTTTTTATTTTTTTTCATACGTTCATTTCCATTTAGGATTTAAGTTTCTGTTCCCAAACATTAACTCTAAATTCACCGTCCGGTGTTTAGCTGTCAGTCAAATACTCCATTTTTTAAACCTTAATATATGTTAATATTACTTTCCTTTTACTTAAATGAAGTAATACCATAATGGTCTCTCTGGAACTTAGTTTTAATATTTCCTTTTAGATATGACATTTCATTATATTTTTACAATTAAATCTGTAACTCAGTCTTCTTGTTACAAGACGACGGTAATAACTTACGCAAATTGATTATATGAAAAGATACATTTCTTATTTGCTCATTTTTATATGTATCCATTTGGCCCAATTTTTTTTTATTCTGTTATTGTCATTAGAGCAAAAAATTATATGTACGGAAGTAATTGCCTGATAGTTTCTTCTTTCGTATAAAACGCAGACCTCCGCCGTGGCACCTTATTACTTGACATTTTACTCGACCTTGACCTTGACCTTTGGTCTTAACATGTATTAATTGGCTTGGATTTTCCTTTACTCAAATGTTAACTAATTTTGAAGTCTCTGTAACGACGATGTACAAACGTATGGCTGATCGTGAATTGGATATTTTGCTTGACCTTTGGCCTTGACCTTCCCAAATTTAATAATTTCCATCTTTTTACATGACAGCTAATCCCTGCAAGTTTTATTACTCTACAATTAGAATTATGGCCAGGAAGTTGTTCACAAACAAACAAACTCACAAACAGATTGTAAAATATAACCTCCTTCCATTTTTTTTTGCGTATGTAATTAGATATTAACAAGGCAGAAATAATTGTTTATAAGAGTATTAAAGGTTAAGGTTAAAGGTGTCTGGTTTTAGTTCCAGTTTCATCAGGATAGATGCTCACCAGAACGTCAGCCGGGCAACCCAACCCCCCACTGTGGTGCCCAACCACTGCAGAGGCTTCCTCAATAAACACCTTAAACTCTCGTCCCCGTTCTGGGATCGATCTACTGCCATGCGAATGTACTTTACTTTACTTTGATGGCTGCTTTTCCGGTCCCATACAGCAGGAGAACCCCACTCTCTACAGGACCTCCACTGTCGTTTTACCTTGTTCGTTCACAATATTTATCTTTTCAAGTCACATATTGTTCATTTACT
>NC_090747.1:102280039-102285039 GCF_036898095.1 Palaemon carinicauda | reverse complement strand
GCAGATTTGCACCAACTCGCAGCGGTGCCCTTTTAGCGAGGCAGATTTGCACCAACTCGCAGCGGTGCCCTTTTAGCGAGGCAGATTTGCACCAACTCGCAGCGGTGCCCTTTTAGCGAGGCAGATTTGCACCAACTCGCAGCGGTGCCCTTTTAGCGAGGCAGATTTGCACCAACTCGCAGCGGTGCCCTTTTAGCGAGGCAGATTTGCACCAACTCGCAGCGGTGCCCTTTTAGCGAGGCAGATTTGCACCAACTCGCAGCGGTGCCCTTTCAGCTCGGAAAAGTTTCCTGCTCTCTCATTGGTTAGAATTATCTTGTCCAGCCAATCAGCGAGCAGGAAACTTTTCCGAGCTAAAAGGGCACCCCTGCGAGTTGGTACATATCTGCCTCACTAAAAAGAATTGACTATAGGTGAATTTGAGTATTCCTTGATATGAAGGGTATTAATCACAACCATTATCCTTCAGTTTCGTTTCGATTAGAATAATGTTTATATGAGTTTGATGGTGTTTTTTGTACCTCCGCCAATGAAGTTGGAAGGAGGTTTTGTTTTATCCCATGTTTGTGCGCTTGTTTTGTTTGTGAACAGCTTCATAGCTACAATTTTAATCGCCGAGTAAGGAAACTTGCAGGGGTTAATTGTTATGTATAAAGCTGGGAATTATTAAATTTTGGAAAGTCAAGGTCAAAGGTCAAGCAAAATATCCTATTCACGTAATCAGACATAATTTTGGACATCGTTGTCACACAGACTTCAAACTTGGTTCATATTTGAGTGTATGAAAACCCACGCCAATTGATACATGTTAAGGTCAAAGGTCAAGGTTACGGTCAAGTAAAATATCCAATTCACGTAATCAGCCATAAGTTTGGACATCGTTGTCACAGAGACTTCAAACTTGGTTCATATTTGAGTGTATGAAAACCCACGCCAATTGATACATGTTAAGGTCAAAGGTCAAGGTTACGGTCAAGTAAAATATCCAATTCACGTAATCAGCCATAATTTTGGACATCGTTGTCACAGAGACTTCAAACTTGGTTCATATTTGAGTGTATGAAAACCCACGCCAATTAATACATGTTAAGGTCAAAGGTCAAGGTTACGGTCAAGTAAAATATCCAATTTACGTAATCAGACATGAGTTTGGACATCGTTATCACAGAGACTTCAAACTTGGTTCATATTTGAGTGTATGAAAACCCACACCAATTAATACATGTTAAGGTCAAAGGTCGAGCAAAAGTTCGAGAGATAAGCTGCTGGGGCGGAGGTCTGCGCTCTACTGAGTGCCCTGCTAGTATATGATATATTAATGAGCTTTGAACTTGGGAAATTTATGCTAAACTCTCAAATCAATTATGCTTATTTTGAAGAAGAAATATTTAGCGAAGATTAATGTTATTGTTAAATTAATGAGACGTGAAATAAGCGAATTTTTGCAGTAAATTGTAATCAGTGATGCTTATTTCAAAGATAAAATACTTATCGAAGAATTATGTTATTGTTAAGCTAATGAGCTTTGATATAGGCGAGTCTATGCTATAAATTGTAATAATTTATGCTTATTTCAAAGATAAAATATTTCTCGAAGATTAGAATTATTGTTGATGCGTATATTAGAATTAAAATTGGTTGATAAAGAAGACAACTAATCTTAATTGATTATTTTTCTTGGTTTTTCTTATTAAAGAAAATTGATTAGATAAGAAATGTATTTTTTTCTTTGAGAGGGTTAGAATGCACTACTACTACTACTACTACTACTACTACTACTACTACTTAGATAATAATATGTTCATAAAAAAAGTTATTTTAATTGATCATTACTTCTCTTGTAGTCTATTTATTTTCTTATTTTCTTTCCTCACCGGGCTATTTTTGCTGTTGGAACCCTTGGGCATATAGCATCCTGCTTTTCCAACTAGGGTTGTAGCTTAGCTACTACTACTACTACTACTACTACTACTACTACTACTACTACTACTACTACTACTACTACTACTAATAATAATAATTATTATTATATTTTCTAAATATAGAGTATCCTTAAATAAACTTTGCAATCTATATATGTACGAAGAAATATAGCTTCATTAAAACAGTCATAATTTTCCATCACAAGTTAAAATGAAAACAAAACATGTTCCTGCTGAGACGTACAGTAATTAGAATTCCATTTGGACTTAAAACCCTTTATATTCTGTTAAAACGTAACCAAAGGCGAAAGTAATTTAGATGATAATAGATGGAATATAGCAGTTGATTAGAAATGCGTTTAAAACAGGGAAGGGATAGAAATCGAAACAAGAAAAAGAAAAATATCTACTGTAGAGGGGAACTCAGTAGAGCGCAGACCTCCGTCGTGGCAGCTTATTTCTCGATATTTTGCTCAACCTTAATTTTGACCTTTGACCTTAACATATATTAATTGGCGTGGATTTTCATACACTCAAATATGAACCAAGCTTGAAGTCTCTGTGACAACGATGTCCAAATGTATGGCTAATTACGTGAATTGGACATTTTTGTTTGACCGTGGTAACCTTTGACTTTGATCTTCCAAAATTTAGTTATTTCCAGCTTTTTATATAACAGTTAATCCCTGCAAGTTTCATTACTCTACGATTAAAATTGTGGTCAGAAAGCTGTTCACAAACACACAAACAGGCGGGTAAAACATAACCTCCTTCCAACTTCGTTGGCGGAGATAATAAATTGTAAATGGTCAAATTGTTGTTATTGAGTATATTTTTATAGATTTTAATTTCAATTGATATAATCTTCTATCGTCACTTATTCCCACATATTAACTCGTTCAATTTCTTTACCGATAACTGTCTCATTTCTCTGTCTTATTCCTCTATGTTCACAGAATCCTGTTCTGTTAATTATTCGTGTGTGTTTACAGCAGCCTGTTCTGTATTTTTTTAATTGCCTTCCTGTTCTGTCAATTATTCCTGTGTTGACACTTCCCTGTTCTGTCAATTATTTTTGTGTTGATAGCAGACTGTTCTGGATCTTTATAATTGTCTTCCTGTTCTGTCTGTTATTCCTGTATGTTGACAGTAGTCTGTTTTATATCATGTTATTTATCTTCCTGTTCTGTCAATTATTCATGTGTTGACAGTATCCAATTGATTGGATAAGGATAGGGAAGTGGGGAATATGGGGAAAGGAAGAGTACCCCTGGATATAATCCAGTTTATAGCCCGAAGGCAGGTACTCAGGATGGGAAAGAATAAGGAAAAAGGGAGAAAGAGAAGTACAGGAGAAGAATAAAAGAGAGGGGCAGACCCTCATGCGATGTTAGATAGTATTAGAAGCAGTTTGAGAAAAGAAAAAAACAGGCAGGAGGCTGCTCTTATGGCACCTATTTTGATTGTTAAAAAAGGTATGATTGTACAGTAGCCTGTTCTGTCTATTATTCCAGTATGTTGACTTCAGCATGTTCTTTATCTTGTGAACTGTCTTCGTGTGTATACTTCAGTCTGTTCCTTATCTTGTGAATTGTCCTCTTGTTCTGTCAATTATTTCTCTGTAGACTTCAGCATGTTCTATATCTTATTATCTGTCCTCCTGTTATAACACGTACTCCCTCATGTTAACCTCAACTTGCTTTGAGGGTGCCTAATGAGTTACCAAAACACCACTTGACAACTTGCTTCAATTAAACATGTAAATTATTGCGACAAGCGTTGCATCGTCTTGTTTATATTGGGAAGGAAGGGGCGATGTTATTCTCTGGGTCTTGGGTAAGGGATTTCCTGTTTGAAGTTTAGCACTAAGAATAATCTAAGCATTATTATTTTTGTTATTAGTATTACCTTGTTTCTGTGTTTGTTTGTTTGTGAACAGCTTCCTGGCCACACTTTTAATCGTAGAATAATTAAACTTGCAGGGATTAACTGTTATGTAAAAAGCTAGAAATTGTTAAATTTGGGAGGTCAAAGTCAAAGATCAAGGTCATGGTTAAGCAAAATGTCCAATTCTTGTAATCAGCCATAAGTTTGGACATCGTTGTCACAGAGATTTCAAACTTGGTTCATATTTGAGTGAATGAAAATCCTAGCCAATTGATACATGTTAAGGTCAAAGGTTAAGGTTAAGGTCGAAAAATAAGCTGCCTTGATGGAGGTCTGCACTCTACTGAGTGCCCCTCTAGTTATTATTATTATTATTATTATTATTATTATTATTATTATTATTATTATTATTAGTATTAGTTAATTCAGTGGGATAATTAAGCCACAATTATTTTTCCCTGGGCTTGTGGTGGCCTATGTGGTAACCTCCCTGACTGGTGGTCGCCAGACTGGGGTTCGAGTCCTGCTCAAACTTGTTAGTTTCTTTGGTCACTGCAACATCACCATCCTTGTGAGCTAAGGATGGGGGGTTTGGGGGAGCCTACATGTCTATCTGCTGAGTCATCAACATCCTTTTCCTGACCCTCCTTGGTCCTAGCTTGGGCGCTGATCATATGTACAGTATATGGTCAGTCTATAGGGTATTTTCGTACTCGATAGGGCAATGTCACTGTCTCTTGCCCCTGGCATTCATGAGCGGCCTTTAAAACTTAAACAGTTAGATGAGTAAAATTATACAGGGAATGAAAAATGAATATTATTATTATTATTACTATCCAAGCTACAACCCTAGTTGGAAAAGCAAGATGCTATAAGCCCAGGGCCCCAACAGGGAAAAATAGCCTAGTGAGGAAAGGAAATAAGGAAGTAAATAAATGAAGAGAACAAATTAACAATAAATCATTCTAAAATAAGTAACAACGTCAAAACAGACATGTCATATATAAACTATTAACAACAGCAAAAACAAATGTCATAAATAAACTATAAAAAGACTCATGTCCGCCTGGTCAACAAAAAAGCATTTGCTCCAACTCTGAACTTTTGAAGTTCTACTGATTCAACCACCCGATTAGGAAGATCATTCCACAACTTGGTCACAGCTGGAATAAAACTTCTAGAGTACTGTGT
>NC_090747.1:102250039-102275039 GCF_036898095.1 Palaemon carinicauda | reverse complement strand
CCCCCTCCATATGGGGGCAAGGGGGAAGGAAGATCCCCCTCCACATGGGGGCAAGGGGAAAGGAAGATCCCCCTCCATATGGGGGCAAGTGGGAAGGAAGATCCCCCTCCATGGGCAAGGGGGAAGTAAGATCCCCCTCCACATGGGGGCAAGGGGGAAGGAAGATCCCCCTCCACATGGGGGCAAGGGGGAAGGAAGATCCCCCTCCATATGGGGGCAAGGGGGAAGGAAGATCCCCCTCCACATGGGGGCAAGGGGAAAGGAAGATCCCCCTCCATATGGGGGCAAGTGGGAAGGAAGATCCCCCTCCATGGGCAAGGGGGAAGTAAGATCCCCCCTCCACATGGGGGCAAGGGGGAAGGAAGATCCCCCTCCACATGGGGGCAAGGGCGAAGGAAGATCCCCCTCCACATGAGGGCAAGGGGAAAGGAAGATCCCCCTCCACATGGGGGCAAGTGGGAAGGAAGATCCCCCTCCATGGGCAAGGGGGAAGTAAGATCCCCCTCCACATGGGGGCAAGGGGGAAGTAAGATCCCCCTCCACATGGGGGCAAGGGGAAAGGAAGATCCCCCTCCACATGGGGGCAAGGGTGAAGGAAGAGCCCCCTCCACATGGGGGCGAAGGAAGATCCCCCTCCACATGGGGGCAAGGGGGAAGGAAGATCCCCCTCCACATGGAGGCAAGGGGGAAGGAAGATCCCCCTCCACTTGGGGGCAAGGGGGAAGGAAGATCCCCCTCCACTTGGGGGCAAGGGGGAAGGAAGATCCCCCTCCACATGGGGGCAAAGGGGAAGGAAGATCCCTCTCCACCTGGAGTGCGGGAGCTCCAGGAAGGTCCCCCTCCACATGGGGGCAAGGGGGAAGGAAGATCCCTCTCCACCTGGAGTGTGGGAGCTCCAGGAAGGTCCTCCTCCATATGGGGGCAAGGGGGAAGGAAGATCCCCCTCCACCTGCAGTGCGGGAGCTCCAGGAAGGTCCCCCACCACATGGGGGCAAGGGGGAAGGAAGGTCCCCCGCCACTTGGGGGCCTGGGGCCCGAGGAAGGTCCCCTCCACCTGGGGTTGATGCCCCACGAAGGTTCCCCTGCACCTGGGGCTGGGACCAGGAATGTCCCGCTCAGTCTGTGGGGGAAGGGACACCTGGAAGATCCCCGTCCGCCTGGGGGGCCGGAGCCTCAGGAAAGTCAACCTCCACGAAGGTCCCCCTCCACCTGGGGAGCGGGGGAGTCAATTATCATTTCTTTGTTGCCATAACGTATTACAAGGAACGCGGTTCAACCCTCGTAAGCGAGGCCATTAAGATGTTGGCGATGACGAATAAGCCGCAATAAATAAACCTAATGTTGTAATAAAAGTTATAACTGGTATTTCTTTATGACTGTGTTCGGGGTGTCACTCTTTGGCTTTATATTTCGTCTCTACTCACTGTGTTATCAACCATCCTTCTTTATTTATTCAATCTTCTTAGATGGAGTGATCGTGAAATAGAGAAACTAGAGGGGCACTCAGTATGGCGCAGACCTCTGCTGTGGCACTGTATTTCTCGATCTTTTGCTCGATATTGACCTGAGCTTTGACCTTAACGTGTATTAATTGGCATGGATTTCCATACACTGAAATATGAACCAAGTTTGAAGTCTCTGTGACAACGATGTCCAAACTTATGGCTGATTACGTGAATTGGACACGTTGCTTGACCGTGACCTTGACCTTTGATCTTGACCTTTCAGAATTTAATTTTTTCCAGCTTTTTACAGGAAGCTGTTCACAAACAAACACACAAACAGGGTAAAACATAACCTCTTTCCAACTTCGTTAGCGGAGGTAAATATTCTTAGATGGACTTATTATGTTATAGGCAAATAAATTGATTCATCATAAGCTCCATTGACTTTTTCTGGGGTAGTTTATGCTTTTCACGTCTGATATTTTATCAATATTTTTTTTTTTCTGATTTTCATTTATGACTAATATTCTTATATATCATCAGTTTATTAATATTATTACTTCTTCGCGCACCTGTGTTTGTGTGTGTGTGTCTCTGTGTGTGTGTGTGTGTGTGTGTGAGAGAGAGAGAGAGAGAGAGAGAGAGAGAGAGAGAGAGAGAGAGAGAGAGAGAGAGATGTAAACAATAACTTGATCATCAAAATGAAAACAAGTCAGAGAGAGAGAGAGAGAGAGAGAGAGAGAGAGAGAGAGAGAGAGAGAGAGAGAGAGAGAGAGAGAGATGTAAACAATAACTTGATCATCAAAATGGAAACACGTGAGAGAGAGAGAGAGAGAGAGAGAGAGAGAGAGAGAGAGAGAGAGAGAGAGAGAGAGAGAGAGAGAGAGAGAGATGTAAACAATAACTTGATCATCAAAATGGAAACACGTGAGAGAGAGAGAGAGAGAGAGAGAGAGAGAGAGAGAGAGAGAGAGAGAGAGAGAGAGATAGAGAGAGGTGTAAACAATAACTTTATCACCAGGATTTAAACAAATCTTGTGCTTTGAGTAACAAGTAAGTTAATAAACAAACAAATGACCTCATTTCCATTCAGATGATTCGTCCCTAGGGGGCGAAGACCCTAAACCCCATTTAGATATTAATTTCCCCTTTTCCAGGTAATGACATTCTCTTGATACTGATGACCCCAACTGCAATGAAAAAGACTGGCTTTAGCTGTTGTTGTTGTTTTTTTTTTTTTTGACAAGTTGTATTGGCACATTTTTTTTTTTTATCTTTTTGGATGTGATTTCATATGAGGGTTAATTTCATTATATAGATCATGGTGGTTGAGGGCATTGTAAGATATAGGCTTATAATTATTATTGTCATTATTGTTGTTGTTATTATATTACTGATATTAGTGGTGGTAGTTGTAGTAGCTGTAATAGGTTAGGCTTAGGTAATGGGGTAATAAGATACTTAATGTAATTATTATTATTATATTATTATAATTTTCTTGAAAAAAGGGCCTATTTTTGGGGTCCGAATCGAGTAAGGGCCGGGGTCAGAGAAAATGTCCCAAAATTTTCGGTGTCAGATTTTGTGTTAGACTACAGCATAGAGTCGTTTTATGGGTATAAGTGTGGTCATCGCATATTTTTGCTCTCCGGCTAAAATTATAGAAGATATATGAGTTTTTATTGAAAAAGGGCCCTATTTTTGGGGTCCGAATCGAGTAAGGGCCGGGGTCAGAGATAATGCCCCAAATTTTTCGGTGTCAGATTTTGTGATAGACTACAGCATAGAGTCGTTTTATGGGTATAAATGTGGTCATCGCATATTTTTGCTCTCCGGCTAAAATTATAGAAGATATATGAGTTTTTATTGAAAAAGGACCCTATTTTTGGGGTCCGAAACGAGTAAGGGCCGGGGTCAGAGATAATGCCCCAAATTTTTCGGTGTCAGATTTTGTGTTAGACTACAGCATAGAGTCGTTTTATGGGTATAAATGTGGTCATCACATATTTTCGCTCTCCGGCTAAAATTATAGAAGATATATGAGTTTTTATTGAAAAAGGACCCTATTTTTGGGGTCCGAAACGAGTAAGGGCCGGGTCAGAGATAATGCCCCAAATTTTTCGGTGTCAGATTTTGTGTTAGACTACAGCATAGAGTCGTTTTATGGGTATAAGTGTGGTCATCGCATATTTTTGCTCTCCGGCTAAAATTATAGAAGATATATGAGTTTTTATTGAAAAAGGGCCCTATTTTTGGGGTCCGAATCGAGTAAGGGCCGGGGTCAGAGATAATGCCCCAAAATTTTTGGTGTCAGATTTTGTGATAGACTACAGCATAGAGTCGTTTTATGGGCATAAATGTGGTCATCGCATATTTTTGCTCTCCGGCTAAAATTATAGAAGATATATGAGTTTTTATTGTAAAAGGGCCCTATTTTTGGGGTCCGAATCGAATAAGGGCCGAGGTCAGAGATAATGCCCCAAATTTTTCGGTGTCAGATTTTGTGTTAGACTACAGCATAGAGTCGTTTTATGGGTATAAATGTGGTCATCGCATATTTTCGCTCTCCGGCTAAAATTATAGAAGATATATGAGTTTTTATTGAAAAAGGACCCTATTTTTGGGGTCCGAAACGAGTAAGGGCCGGGGTCAGAGATAATGCCCCAAATTTTTCGGTGTCAGATTTTGTGTTAGACTACAGCATAGAGTCGTTTTATGGGTATAAATGTGGTCATCGCATATTTTCGCTCTCCGGCTAAAATTATAGAAGATATATGAGTTTTTATTGAAAAAGGACCCTATTTTTGGGGTCCGAAACGAGTAAGGGCCGGGGGTCAGAGATAATGCCCCAAATTTTTCGGTGTCAGATTTTGTGTTAGACTACAGCATAGAGTCGTTTTATGGGTATAAATGTGGTCATAGCATATTTTCGCTCTCCGGCTAAAATTATAGAAGATATATGAGTTTTTATTGAAAAAGGACCCTATTTTTGGGGTCCGAAACGAGTAAGGGCCGGGGTCAGAGATAATGCCCCAAATTTTTCGGTGTCAGATTTTGTGTTAGACTACAGCATAGAGTCGTTTTATGGGTATAAATGTGGTCATCGCATATTTTCGCTCTCCGGCTAAAATTATAGAAGATATATGAGTTTTTATTGAAAAAGCACCCTATTTTTGGGGTCCGAAACGAGTGAGGGCCGGGGTCAGAGATAGTGCCCCAAATTTTTCGGTGTCAGATTTTGTGTTAGACTACAGCATAGAGTCCTTTTATGGGTATAAATGTGGTCATCGCATATTTTCGCTCTCCGGCTAAAATTATAGAAGATATATGAGTTTTTATTGAAAAAGGACCCTATTTTTGGGGTCCGAAACGAGTAAGGGCCGGGGTCAGAGATAATGCCCCAAATTTTTCGGTGTCAGATTTTGTGTTAGACTAGAGCATAGAGTCGTTTTATGGGTATAAATGTGGTCATTGCATATTTTCGCTCTCCAGCTAAAATTATAGAAGATATATGAGTTTTTATTGAAAAAGGACCCTATTTTTGGGGTCCGAAACGAGTAAGGGCCGGGGTCAGAGATAATGCCCCAAATTTTTCGGTGTCAGATTTTGTGTTAGACTACAGCATAGAGTCGTTTTATGGGTATAAATGTGGTCATTGCATATTTTCGCTCTCCGGCTAAAATTATAGAAGATATATGAGTTTTTATTGAAAAAGGACCCTATTTTTGGGGTCCGAAACGAGTAAGGGCCGGGGTCAGAGATAATGCCCCAAATTTTTCGGTGTCAGATTTTGTGTTAGACTACAGCATAGAGTCGTTTTATGGGTATAAATGTGGTCATCGCATATTTTCGCTCTCCGGCTAAAATTATAGAAGATATGAGTTTTTATTGAAAAAGGACCCTATTTTTGGGGTCCGAAACGAGTAAGGGCCGGGGTCAGAGATAATGCCCCAAATTTTTCGGTGTCAGATTTTGTGTTAGACTACAGCATAGAGTCGTTTTATGGGTATAAATGTGGTCATCGCATATTTTCGCTACGGCTAAAATTATAGAAGATATATGAGTTTTTATTGAAAAAGGACCCTATTTTTGGGGTCCGAAACGAGTAAGGGCCGGGGTCAGAGATAATGCCCCAAATTTTTCGGTGTCAGATTTTGTGTTAGACTACAGCATAGAGTCGTTTTATGGGTATAAATGTGGTCATCGCATATTTTTGCTCTCCGGCTAAAATTATAGAAGATATATGAGTTTTTATTGAAAAAGGACCCTATTTTTGGGGTCCGAAACGATTAAGGGCCGGGGTCAGAGATAATGCCCCAAATTTTTCGGTGTCAGATTTTGTGTTAGACTACAGCATAGAGTCGTTTTATGGGTATAAATGTGGTCATCGCATATTTTCGCTCTCCGGCTAAAATTATAGAAGATATATGAGTTTTTATTGAAAAAGGACCCTATTTTTGGGGTTCGAAACGAGTAAGGGCCGGGGTCAGAGATAATGCCCCAAATTTTTCGGTGTCAGATTTTGTGTTAGACTACAGCATAGTCGTTTTATGGGTATAAATGTGGTCATCGCATATTTTCGCTCCGGCTAAAATTATAGAAGATATATGAGTTTTTATTGAAAAAGGACCCTATTTTTGGGGTCCGAAACGAGTAAGGGCCGGGGTCAGAGATAATGCCCCCAATTTTTCGGTGTCAGATTTTGTGTTAGACTACAGCATAGAGTCGTTATATGGGTATAAATGTGGTCATCGCATATTTTCGCTCTCCGGCTAAAATTATAGAAGATATATGAGTTTTTATTGAAAAAGGACCCTATTTTTGGGGTCCGAAACGAGTAAGGGCCGGGGTCAGAGATAATGCCCCAAATTTTTCGGTGTCAGATTTTGTGTTAGACTACAGCATAGAGTCGTTTTATGGGTATAAATGTGGTCATCGCATATTTTCGCTCTCCGGCTAAAATTATAGAAGATATATGAGTTTTTATTGAAAAAGGACCCTATTTTTGGGGTCCGAAACGAGTAAGGGCCGGGGTCAGAGATAATGCCCCCAATTTTTCGGTGTCAGATTTTGTGTTAGACTACAGCATAGAGTCGTTTTATGGGTATAAATGTGGTCATCGCATATTTTCGCTCTCCGGCTAAAATTATAGAAGATATATGAGTTTTTATTGAAAAAGGACCCTATTTTTGGGGTCCGAAACGAGTAAGGGCCGGGGTCAGAGATAATGCCCCAAATTTTTCGGTGTCAGATTTTGTGTTAGACTACAGCATAGAGTCGTTTTATGGGTATAAATATGGTCATCGCATATTTTCGCTCCGGCTAAAATTATAGAAGATATATGAGTTTTTATTGAAAAAGGACCCTATTTTTGGGGTCCGAAATGAGTAAGGGCCGGGGTCAGAGATAATGCCCCAAATTTTTCGGTGTCAGATTTTGTGTTAGACTAAAGCATAGAGTCGTTTTATGGGTATAAATGTGGTCATCGCATATTTTCGCTCTCCGGCTAAAATTATAGAAGATATATGAGTTTTTATTGAAAAAGGACCCTATTTTTGGGGTCCGAAACGAGTAAGGGCCGGGGTCAGAGATAATGCCCCAAATTTTTCGGTGTCAGATTTTGTGTTAGACTACAGCATAGAGTCGTTTTATGGGTATAAATGTGGTCATCGCATATTTTCGCTCTCCGGCTAAAATTATAGAAGATATATGAGTTTTTATTGAAAAAGGACCCTATTTTTGGGGTCCGAAACGAGTAAGGGCCGGGGTCAGAGATAATGCCCCCAATTTTTCGGTGTCAGATTTTGTGTTAGACTACAGCATAGAGTCGTTTTATGGGTATAAATGTGGTCATCGCATATTTTCGCTCTCCGGCTAAAATTATAGAAGATATATGAGCTTTTATTGAAAAAGGACCCTATTTTTGGGGTCCGAAACGAAAAGGGGGTCAGAGATAATGCCCCAAATTTTTCGGTGTCAGATTTTGTGTTAGACTACAGCATAGAGTCGTTTTATGGGTATAAATGTGGTCATCGCATATTTTCGCTCTCCGGCTAAAATTATAGAAGATATATGAGTTTTTATTGAAAAAGGACCCTATTTTTGGGGTCCGAAATGAGTAAGGGCCGGGGTCAGAGATAATGCCCCCAATTTTTCGGTGTCAGATTTTGTGTTAGACTAAAGCATAGAGTCGTTTTATGGGTATAAATGTGGTCATCGCATATTTTCGCTCTCCGGCTAAAATTATAGAAGATATATGAGTTTTTATTGAAAAAGGACCCTATTTTTGGGGTCCGAAACGAGTAAGGGCCGGGGTCAGAGATAATGCCCCAAATTTTTCGGTGTCAGATTTTGTGTTAGACTACAGCATAGAGTCGTTTTATGGGTATAAATGTGGTCATCGCATATTTTCGCTCTCCGGCTAAAATTATAGAAGATATATGAGTTTTTATTGAAAAAGGACCCTATTTTTGGGGTCCGAAACGAGTAAGGGCCGGGGTCAGAGATAATGCCCAAAATTTTTCGGTGTCAGATTTTGTGTTAGACTACAGCATAGAGTCGTTTTATGGGTATAAATGTGGTCATCGCATATTTTCGCTCTCCGGCTAAAATTATAGAAGATATATGAGTTTTTATTGAAAAAGGACCCTATTTTTGGGGTCCGAAACGAGTAAGGGCCGGGGTCAGAGATAATGCCCCAAATTTTTCGGTGTCAGATTTTGTGTTAGACTACAGCATAGAGTCGTTTTATGGGTATAAATGTGGTCATCGCATATTTTCGCTCTCCGGCTAAAATTATAGAAGATATATGAGTTTATTGAAAAAGGACCCTATTTTTGGGGTCTGAAACGAGTAAGGGCCGGGGTCAGAGATAATGCCCCCAATTTTTCGGTGTCAGATTTTGTGTTAGACTACAGCATAGAGTCGTTTTATGGGTATAAATGTGGTCATCGCATATTTTCGCTCTCCGGCTAAAATTATAGAAGATATATGAGTTTTTATTGAAAAAGGACCCTATTTTTGGGGTCCGAAACGAGTAAGGGCCGGGGTCAGAGATAATGCCCCAAATTTTTCGGTGTCAGATTTTGTGTTAGACTACAGCATAGAGTCGTTTTATGGGTATAAATGTGGTCATCGCATATTTTCGCTCTCCTGCTAAAATTATAGAAGATATATGAGTTTTTATTGAAAAAGGACCCTATTTTTGGGGTCCGAAATGAGTAAGGGCCGGGGTCAGAGATAATGCCCCAAATTTTTCGGTGTCAGATTTTGTGTTAGACTAAAGCATAGAGTCGTTTTATGGGTATAAATGTGGTCATCGCATATTTTCGCTCCGGCTAAAATTATAGAAGATATATGAGTTTTTATTGAAAAAGGACCCTATTTTTGGGGTCCGAAACGAGTAAGGGCCGGGGTCAGAGATAATGCCCCAAATTTTTCGGTGTCAGATTTTGTGTTAGACTACAGCATAGAGTCGTTTTATGGGTATAAATGTGGTCATCGCATATTTTCGCTCTCCGGCTAAAATTATAGAAGATATATGAGTTTTTATTGAAAAAGGACCCTATTTTTGGGGTCCGAAACGAGTAAGGGCCGGGGTCAGAGATAATGCCCCAAATTTTTCGGTGTCGGATTTTGTGTTAGACTACAGCATAGAGTCGTTTTATGGGTATAAATGTGGTCATCGCATATTTTCGCTCTCCGGCTGAAATTATAGAAGATATGAGTTTTTATTGAAAAAGGACCCTATTTTTGGGGTCCGAAACGAGTAAGGGCCGGGGTCAGAGATAATGCCCCAAATTTTTCGGTGTCAGATTTTGTGTTAGACTACAGCATAGAGTCGTTTTATGGGTATAAATGTGGTCATCGCATATTTTCGCTCTCCGGCTAAAATTATAGAAGATATATGAGTTTTTATTGAAAAAGCACCCTATTTTTGGGGTCCGAAACGAGTAAGGGCCGGGGTCAGAGATAGTGCCCCAAATTTTTCGGTGTCAGATTTTGTGTTAGACTACAGCATAGAGTCGTTTTATGGGTATAAATGTGGTCATCGCATATTTTCGCTCTCCGGCTAAAATTATAGAAGATATATGAGTTTTTATTGAAAAAGGACCCTATTTTTGGGGTCCGAAACGAGTAAGGGCCGGGGTCAGAGATAACTCCCCAAATTTTTCGGTGTCAGATTTTGTGTTAGACTACAGCATAGAGTCGTTTTATGGGTATAAATGTGGTCATCGCATATTTTCGCTCTCCGGCTAAAATTATAGAAGATATATGAGTTTTTATTGAAAAAGGACCCTATTTTTGGGGTCCGAAACGAGTAAGGGCCGGGGTCAGAGATAATGCCCCAAATTTTTCGGTGTCAGATTTTGTGTTAGACTACAGCATAGAGTCGTTTTATGGGTATAAATGTGGTCATCGCATATTTTCGCTCTCCGGCTAAAATTATAGAAGATATATGAGTTTTTATTGAAAAAGGACCCTATTTTTGGGGTCTGAAACGAGTAAGGGCCGGGGTCAGAGATAATGCCCCCAATTTTTCGGTGTCAGATTTTGTGTTAGACTAGAGCATAGAGTCGTTTTATGGGTATAAATGTGGTCATTGCATATTTTCGCTCTCCGGCTAAAATTATAGAAGATATATGAGTTTTTATTGAAAAAGGACCCTATTTTTGGGGTCCGAAACGAGTAAGGGCCGGGGTCAGAGATAATGCCCCAAATTTTTCGGTGTCAGATTTTGTGTTAGACTACAGCATAGAGTCGTTTTATGGGTATAAATGTGGTCATCGCATATTTTCGCTCTCCTGCTAAAATTATAGAAGATATATGAGTTTTTATTGAAAAAGGACCCTATTTTTGGGGTCCGAAACGAGTAAGGGCCGGGGTCAGAGATAATGCCCCAAATTTTTCGGTGTCAGATTTTGTGTTAGACTAAAGCATAGAGTCGTTTTATGGGTATAAATGTGGTCATCGCATATTTTCGCTCCGGCTAAAATTATAGAAGATATATGAGTTTTTATTGAAAAAGGACCCTATTTTTGGGGTCCGAAACGAGTAAGGGCCGGGGTCAGAGATAATGCCCCAAATTTTTCGGTGTCAGATTTTGTGTTAGACTACAGCATAGAGTCGTTTTATGGGTATAAATGTGGTCATCGCATATTTTCGCTCTCCGGCTAAAATTATAGAAGATATATGAGTTTTTATTGAAAAAGGACCCTATTTTTGGGGTCCGAAACGAGTAAGGGCCGGGGTCAGAGATAATGCCCCAAATTTTTCGGTGTCAGATTTTGTGTTAGACTACAGCATAGAGTCGTTTTATGGGTATAAATGTGGTCATCGCATATTTTCGCTCTCCGGCTAAAATTATAGAAGATATATGCGTTTATTGAAAAAGGACCCTATTTTTGGGGTCTGAAACGAGTAAGGGCCGGGGTCAGAGATAATGCCCCCAATTTTTCGGTGTCAGATTTTGTGTTAGACTACAGCATAGAGTCGTTTTATGGGTATAAATGTGGTCATCGCATATTTTCGCTCTCCGGCTAAAATTATAGAAGATATATGAGTTTTTATTGAAAAAGGACCCTATTTTTGGGGTCCGAAACGAGTAAGGGCCGGGGTCAGAGATAATGCCCCCAAATTTTTCGGTGTCAGATTTTGTGTTAGACTACAGCATAGAGTCGTTTTATGGGTATAAATGTGGTCATCGCATATTTTCGCTCTCCTGCTAAAATTATAGAAGATATATGAGTTTTTATTGAAAAAGGACCCTATTTTTGGGGTCCGAAATGAGTAAGGGCCGGGGTCAGAGATAATGCCCCAAATTTTTCGATGTCAGATTTTGTGTTAGACTAAAGCATAGAGTCGTTTTATGGGTATAAATGTGGTCATCGCATATTTTCGCTCTCCGGCTAAAATTATAGAAGATATATGAGTTTTTATTGAAAAAGGACCCTATTTTTGGGGTCCGAAACGAGTAAGGGCCGGGGTCAGAGATAATGCCCCAAATTTTTCGGTGTCAGATTTTGTGTTAGACTACAGCATAGAGTCGTTTTATGTGTATAAATGTGGTCATCGCATATTTTCGCTCTCCGGCTAAAATTATAGAAGATATGAGTTTTTATTGAAAAAGGACCCTATTTTTGGGGTCCGAAACGAGTAAGGGCCGGGGTCAGAGATAATGCCCCAAATTTTTCGGTGTCAGATTTTGTGTTAGACTACAGCATAGAGTCGTTTTATGGGTATAAATGTGGTCATCGCATATTTTCGCTCTCCGGCTAAAATTATAGAAGTTATATGAGTTTTTATTGAAAAAGGACCCTATTTTTGAGGTCCGAAACGAGTAAGGGCCGGGGTCAGAGATAATGCCCCAAATTTTTCGGTGTCAGATTTTGTGTTAGACTACAGCATAGAGTCGTTTTATGGGTATAAATGTGGTCATCGCATATTTTCGCTCTCCGGCTAAAATTATAGAAGATATATGAGTTTTTATTGAAAAAGGACCCTATTTTTGGGGTCCGAAACGAGTAAGGGCCGGGGTCAGAGATAATGCCCCAAATTTTTTGGTGTCAGATTTTGTGTTAGACTACAGCATAGAGTCGTTTTATGGGTATAAATGTGGTCATCGCATATTTTCGCTCCGGCTAAAATTATAGAAGATATATGAGTTTTTATTGAAAAAGGACCCTATTTTTGGGGTCCGAAACGAGTAAGGGCCGGGGGTCAGAGATAATGCCCCCAATTTTTCGGTGTCAGATTTTGTGTTAGACTAGAGCATAGAGTCGTTTTATGGGTATAAATGTGGTCATTGCATATTTTCGCTCTCCGGCTAAAATTATAGAAGATATATGAGTTTTTATTGAAAAAGGACCCTATTTTTGGGGTCCGAAACGAGTAAGGGCCGGGGTCAGAGATAATGCCCCAAATTTTTCGGTGTCAGATTTTGTGTTAGACTACAGCATAGAGTCGTTTTATGGGTATAAATGTGGTCATCGCATATTTTCGCTCTCCTGCTAAAATTATAGAAGATATATGAGTTTTTATTGAAAAAGGACCCTATTTTTGGGGTCCGAAACGAGTAAGGGCCGGGGTCAGAGATAATGCCCCAAATTTTTCGGTGTCAGATTTTGTGTTAGACTAAAGCATAGAGTCGTTTTATGGGTATAATGTGGGTCATCGCATATTTTCGCTCCGGCTAAAATTATAGAAGATATATGAGTTTTTATTGAAAAAAGGACCCTATTTTTGGGGTCCGAAACGAGTAAGGGCCGGGGTCAGAGATAATGCCCCAAATTTTTCGGGTGTCAGATTTTGTGTTAGACTACAGCATAGAGTCGTTTTATGGGTATAAATGTGGTCATCGCATATTTTCGCTCTCCGGCTAAAATTATAGAAGATATATGAGTTTTTATTGAAAAAGGACCCTATTTTTGGGGTCCGAAACGAGTAAGGGCCGGGGTCAGAGATAATGCCCCAAATTTTTCGGGTGTCAGATTTTGTGTTAGACTACAGCATAGAGTCGTTTTATGGGTATAAATGTGGTCATCGCATATTTTCGCTCTCCGGCTAAAATTATAGAAGATATATGAGTTTTTATTGAAAAAGCACCCTATTTTTGGGGTCCGAAACGAGTAAGGGCCGGGGTCAGAGATAGTGCCCCAAATTTTTCGGTGTCAGATTTTGTGTTAGACTACAGCATAGAGTCGTTTTATTGGGTATAAATGTGGTCATCGCATATTTTCGCTCTCCGGCTAAAATTATAGAAGATATATGAGTTTTTTATTGAAAAAGGACCCTATTTTTGGGGGTCCGAAACGAGTAAAGGGCCGGGGTCAGAGATAACTCCCCAAATTTTTCGGTGTCAGATTTTGTGTTAGACTACAGCATAGAGTCGTTTTATGGGTATAAATGTGGTCATCGCATATTTTCGCTCTCCGGCTAAAATTATAGAAGATATATGAGTTTTTATTGAAAAAGGACCCTATTTTTTGGGGTCTGAAACGAGTAAGGGGCCGGGGTCAGAGATAATGCCCCCAATTTTTCGGTGTCAGATTTTGTGTTTAGACTAGAGCATAGAGTCGTTTTATGGGTATAAATGTGGTCATTGCATATTTTCGCTCTCCGGTTAAAATTATAGAAGATATATGAGTTTTTATTGAAAAAGGACCCTATTTTTGGGGTCCGAAACGAGTAAGGGCCGGGGTCAGAGATAATGCCCCAAATTTTTCGGTGGTCAGATTTTGTGTTAGACTACAGCATAGAGTCGTTTTATGGGTATAAATGTGGTCATCGCATATTTTCGCTCTCCTGCTAAAATTATAGAAGATATATGAGTTTTTATTGAAAAAGGACCCTATTTTTGGGGTCCGAAACGAGTAAGGGCGGGGTCAGAGATAATGCCCCAAATTTTTCGGTGTCAGATTTTGTGTTAGACTAAAGCATAGAGTCGTTTTATGGGTATAAATGTGGTCATCGCATATTTTCGCTCCGGCTAAAATTATAGAAGATATATGAGTTTTTATTGAAAAAGGACCCTATTTTTGGGGTCCGAAACGAGTAAGGGCCGGGGTCAGAGATAATGCCCCAAATTTTTCGGTGTCAGATTTTGTGTTAGACTACAGCATAGAGTCGTTTTATGGGGTATAAATGTGGTCATCGCATATTTTCGCTCTCCGGCTAAAATTATAGAAGATATATGAGTTTTTATTGAAAAAGGACCCTATTTTTGGGGTCCGAAACGAGTAAGGGCCGGGGTCAGAGATAATGCCCCAAATTTTTCGGTGTCAGATTTTGTGTTAGACTACAGCATAGAGTCGTTTTATGGGTATAAATGTGGTCATCGCATATTTTCGCTCTCCGGCTAAAATTATAGAAGATATATGAGTTTTTATTGAAAAAGGACCCTATTTTTGGGGGTCCGAAACGAGTAAGGGCCGGGGGTCAGAGATAATGCCCCAAATTTTTCGGTGTCAGATTTTGTGTTAGACTACAGCATAGTCGTTTTATGGGTATAAATGTGGTCATCGCATATTTTCGCTCCGGCTAAAATTATAGAAGATATGAGTTTTTATTGAAAAAGGACCCTATTTTTGGGTCCGAAACGAGTAAGGGCCGGGGTCAGAGATAATGCCCCAAATTTTTCGGGTGTCAGATTTTGTGTTAGACTACAGCATAGAGTCGTTTTATGGGTATAAATGTGGTCATCGCATATTTTCGCTCTCCGGCTAAAATTATAGAAGATATATGAGTTTTTATTGAAAAAGGACCCTATTTTTGGGGTCCGAAACGAGTAAGGGCCGGGGTCAGAGATAATGCCCCAAATTTTTCGGTGTCAGATTTTGTGTTAGACTAGAGCATAGAGTCGTTTTATGGGTATAAATGTGGTCATCGCATATTTTCGCTCTCCGGCTAAAATTATAGAAGATATATGAGTTTTTATTGAAAAAGGACCCTATTTTTGGGGTCCGAAACGAGTAAGGGCCGGGGTCAGAGATAATGCCCCCAATTTTTCGGTGTCAGATTTTGTGTTAGACTACAGCATAGAGTCGTTTTTATGGGTATAAATGTGGTCATCGCATATTTTCGCTCTCCGGCTAAAATTATAGAAGATATATGAGTTTTTATTGAAAAAGGACCCTATTTTTGGGGTCCGAAACGAGTAAGGGCCGGGGTCAGAGATAATGCCCCAAATTTTTCGGTGTCAGATTTTGTGTTAGACTACAGCATAGAGTCGTTTTATGGGTATAAATGTGGTCATCGCATATTTTCGCTCTCCGGCTAAAATTATAGAAGATATATGAGTTTTTATTGAAAAAGGACCCTATTTTTGGGGTCCGAAATGAGTAAGGGCCGGGGTCAGAGATAATGCCCCAAATTTTTCGGTGTCAGATTTTGTGTTAGACTAAAGCATAGAGTCGTTTTATGGGTATAAATGTGGTCATCGCATATTTTCGCTCTCCGGCTAAAATTATAGAAGATATATGAGTTTTTATTGAAAAAGGACCCTATTTTTGGGGGTCCGAAACGAGTAAGGGCCGGGGTCAGAGATAATGCCCCAAATTTTTCGGTGTCAGATTTTGTGTTAGACTACAGCATAGAGTCGTTTTATGGGTATAAATGTGGTCATCGCATATTTTTGCTCTCCGGCTAAAATTATAGAAGATATATGAGTTTTTATTGAAAAAGGACCCTATTTTTGGGGTCCGAAACGAGTAAGGGGCCGGGGTCAGAGATAATGCCCCCAAATTTTTCGGTGTCAGATTTTGTGTTAGACTACAGCATAGAGTCGTTTTATGGGTATAAATGTGGTCATCGCATATTTTCGCTCTCCGGCTAAAATTATAGAAGATATATGAGTTTTTATTGAAAAAGGACCCTATTTTTGGGGTCCGAAACGAGTAAGGGCCGGGGTCAGAGATAATGCCCCAAATTTTTCGGTGTCAGATTTTGTGTTAGACTACAGCATAGAGTCGTTTTATGGGTATAAATGTGGTCATTCGCATATTTTCGCTCTCCGGCTAAAATTATAGAAGATATATGAGTTTTTATTGAAAAAGGACCCTATTTTTGGGGTCTGAAACGAGTAAGGGCCGGGGTCAGAGATAATGCCCCCAATTTTTCGGTGTCAGATTTTGTGTTAGACTACAGCATAGAGTCGTTTTATGGGTATAAATGTGGTCATCGCATATTTTCGCTCTCCGGCTAAAATTATAGAAGATATATGAGTTTTTATTGAAAAAGGACCCCTATTTTTGGGGTCCGAAACGAGTAAGGGCCGGGGGTCAGAGATAATGCCCGAAATTTTTCGGTGTCAGATTTTGTGTTAGACTACAGCATAGAGTCGTTTTATGGGTATAAATGTGGTCATAGCATATTTTCGCTCTCCGGCTAAAATTATAGAAGATATATGAGTTTTTATTGAAAAAGGACCCTATTTTTGGGGTCCGAAACGAGTAAGGGCCGGGGTCAGAGATAATGCCCCAAATTTTTCGGTGTCAGATTTTGTGTTAGACTACAGCATAGAGTCGTTTTATGGGTATAAATGTGGTCATCGCATATTTTCGCTCTCCGGCTAAAATTATAGAAGATATATGAGTTTTTATTGAAAAAGCACCCTATTTTTGGGGTCCGAAACGAGTAAGGGCCGGGGTCAGAGATAGTGCCCCAAATTTTTCGGTGTCAGATTTGTGTTAGACTACAGCATAGAGTCCTTTTATGGGTATAAATGTGGTCATCGCATATTTTCACTCTCCGGCTAAAATTATAGAAGATATATGAGTTTTTATTGAAAAAGGACACCTATTTTTGGGGTCCGAAACGAGTAAGGGCCGGGGTCAGAGATAACTCCCCAAATTTTTCGGTGTCAGATTTTGTGTTAGACTACAGCATAGAGTCGTTTTATGGGTATAAATGTGGTCATCGCATATTTTCGCTCTCCGGCTAAAATTATAGAAGATATATGAGTTTTTATTGAAAAAGGACCCTATTTTTGGGGTCCGAAACGAGTAAGGGCCGGGGTCAGAGATAATGCCCCAAATTTTTCGGTGTCAGATTTTGTGTTAGACTAGAGCATAGAGTCGTTTTATGGGTATAAATGTGGTCATTGCATATTTTCGCTCTCCAGCTAAAATTATAGAAGATATATGAGTTTTTATTGAAAAAGGACCCCTATTTTTGGGGTCCGAAACGAGTAAGGGCCGGGGTCAGAGATAATGCCCCAAATTTTTCGGTGTCAGATTTTGTGTTAGACTACAGCATAGAGTCGTTTTATGGGTATAAATGTGGTCATCGCATATTTTCGCTCTCCGGCTAAAATTATAGAAGATATATGAGTTTTTATTGAAAAAGGACCCTATTTTTGGGGTCCGAAACGAGTAAGGGCCGGGGTCAGAGATAATGCCCGAAATTTTTCGGTGTCAGATTTTGTGTTAGACTACAGCATAGAGTCGTTTTATGGGGTATAAATGTGGTCATCGCATATTTTCGCTCTCCGGCTAAAATTATAGAAGATATGAGTTTTTATTGAAAAAGGACCCTATTTTTGGGGTCCGAAACGAGTAAGGGCCGGGGGTCAGAGATAATGCCCCAAATTTTTCGGTGTCAGATTTTGTGTTAGACTACAGCATAGAGTCGTTTTATGGGTATAAAATGTGGTCATCGCATATTTTCGCTCCGGCTAAAATTATAGAAGATATATGAGTTTTTATTGAAAAAGGACCCTATTTTTGGGGTCCGAAACGAGTAAGGGCCGGGTGTCAGAGATAATGCCCCAAATTTTTCATTGTCAGATTCTGTGTTAGACTACAGCATAGAGTCGTTTTATGGGTATAAATGTGGTCATCGCATATTTTCGCTCTCCGGCTAAAATTATAGAAGTTATATGAGTTTTTATTGAAAAAGGACCCTATTTTTGGGGTCCGAAAACGAGTAAGGGCCGGGGTCAGAGATAAGGCCCCAAAATTTTTCGGGTGTCAGATTTTGTGTTAGACTACAGCATAGAGTCGTTTTATGGGTATAAATGTGGTCATCGCATATTTTCGCTCTCCGGCTAAAATTATAGAAGATATATGAGTTTTTATTGAAAAAGGACCCTATTTTTGGGGTCCGAAACGAGTAAGGGCCGGGGTCAGAGATAATGCCCCAAATTTTTCGGTGTCAGATTTTGTGTTAGACTACAGCATAGAGTCGTTTTATGGGTATACATGTGGTCATCGCATATTTTCGCTCTCCGGCTAAAATTATAGAAGATATATGAGTTTTTATTGAAAAAGGACCCTATTTTTGGGGTCCGAAACGAGTAAGGGCCGGGGTCAGAGATAATGCCCCAAATTTTTCTGTGTCAGATTTTGTGTTAGACTACAGCATAGAGTCGTTTTATGGGTATAAATGTGGTCATCGCATATTTTCGCTCTCCGGCTAAAATTATAGAAGATATATGAGTTTTTATTGAAAAAGGACCCTATTTTTGGGGTCCGAAACGAGTAAGGGCCGGGGTCAGAGATAATGCCCCAAATTTTTCGGTGTCAGATTTTGTGTTAGACTACAGCATAGAGTCGTTTTATGGGTATAAATGTGGTCATCGCATATTTTCGCTCTCCGACTAAAATTATAGAAGATATATGAGTTTTTATTGAAAAAGGACCCTATTTTTGGGGTCCGAAACGAGTAAGGGCCGGGGTCAGAGATAATGCCCCAAATTTTTTGGTGTCAGATTTTGTGTTAGACTACAGCATAGAGTCGTTTTATGGGGTATAAATGTGGTCATCGCATATTTTCGCTCTCCGGCTACAATTATAGAAGATATATGAGTTTTTATTGAAAAAGGACCCTATTTTTGGGGTCCGAAACGAGTAAGGGCCGGGGGTCAGAGATAATGCCCCAAATTTTTCGGTGTCAGATTTTGTGTTAGACTACAGCATAGAGTCGTTTTATGGGTATAAATGTGGTCATCGCATATTTTCGCTCTCCGGCTAAAATTATAGAAGATATATGAGTTTTTATTGAAAAAGGGACCCTATTTTTGGGGTCCGAAACGAGTAAGGGCCGGGGTCAGAGATAATGCCCCCAAATTTTTCGGTGTCAGATTTTGTGTTAGACTACAGCATAGTCGTTTTATGGGTATAAATGTGGTCATCGCATATTTTCGCTCCGGCTAAAATTATAGAAGATATATGAGTTTTTATTGAAAAAGGACCCTATTTTGGGGTCCGAAACGAGTAAGGGCCGGGGTCAGAGATAATGCCCCAAATTTTTCGGGTGTCAGATTTTGTGTTAGACTACAGCAATAGAGTCGTTTTTATGGGTATAAATGTGGTCATCGCATATTTTCGCTCTCCGGCTAAAATTATAGAAGATATATGAGTTTTTATTGAAAAAGGACCTATTTTTTGGGGTCCGAAACGAGTAAGGGCCGGGGTCAGAGATAATGCCCCAAATTTTTCGGTGTCAGATTTTGTGTTAGACTACAGCATAGAGTCGTTTTATGGGTATAAATGTGGTCATCGCATATTTTCGCTCTCCGGCTAAAATTATAGAAGATATATGAGTTTTTATTGAAAAAGGACCCTATTTTGGGGGTCCGAAACGAGTAAGGGCCGGGGTCAGAGATAATGCCCCCAATTTTTCGGGTGTCAGATTTTGTGTTAGACTACAGCATAGAGTCGTTTTATGGGTATAAATGTGGTCATCGCATATTTTCGCTCTCCGGCTAAAAATTATAGAAGATATATGAGTTTTTTATTGAAAAAGGACCCTATTTTTGGGGTCCGAAACGAGTAAGGGCCGGGGTCAGAGATAATGCCCCAAATTTTTCGGTGTCAGATTTTGTGTTAGACTACAGCAGAGTCGTTTTATGGGTATAAATGTGGTCATCGCATATTTTCGCTCTCCGGCTAAAATTATAGAAGATATATGAGTTTTTATTGAAAAAGGACCCTATTTTTGGGGTCCGAAACGAGTAAGGGCCGGGGTCAGAGATAATGCCCCAAAATTTTTCGGGTGTCAGATTTTGTGTTAGACTAAAGCATAGAGTCGTTTTATGGGTATAAATGTGGTCATCGCATATTTTCGCTCCGGCTAAAATTATAGAAGATATATGAGTTTTTATTGAAAAAGGACCCTATTTTTGGGGTCCGAAACGAGTAAGGGCCGGGGTCAGAGATAATGCCCCAAATTTTTCGGTGTCAGATTTTGTGTTAGACTACAGCATAGTCGTTTTATGGGTATATAATGTGGTCATCGCATATTTTCGCTCTCCGGCTAAAATTATAGAAGATATATGAGTTTTTATTGAAAAAGGACCCTATTTTTGGGGTCCGAAACGAGTAAGGGCCGGGGGTCAGAGATAATGCCCCAAATTTTTCGGTGTCAGATTTTGTGTTAGACTACAGCATAGAGTCGTTTTATGGGTATAAATGTGGTCATCGCATATTTTCGCTCTCCGGCTAAAATTATAGAAGATATGAGTTTTTATTGAAAAAGGACCCTATTTTTGGGGTCCGAAACGAGTAAGGGCCGGGGTCAGAGATAATGCCCCAAATTTTTTCGGTGTCAGATTTTGTGTTAGACTACAGCATAGAGTCGTTTTTATGGGTATAAATGTGGTCATCGCATATTTTCGCTCTCCGGCTAAAATTATAGAAGTTATATGAGTTTTTATTGAAAAAGGACCCTATTTTTGGGGGTCCGAAACGAGTAAGGGGCCGGGTCAGAGATAATGCCCCAAATTTTTCGGGTGTCAGATTTTGTGTTAGACTACAGCATAGAGTCGTTTTATGGGTATAAATGTGGTCATCGCATATTTTCGCTCTCCGGCTAAAATTATAGAAAGATATATGAGTTTTTATTGAAAAAAGGACCCTATTTTTGGGGTCCGAAACGAGTAAGGGCCGGGGTCAGAGATAATGCCCCAAATTTTTCGGTGTCAGATTTTGTGTTAGACTACAGCATAGAGTCGTTTTATGGGTATAAATGTGGTCATCGCATATTTTCGCTCTCCGGCTAAAATTATAGAAGATATATGAGTTTTTATTGAAAAAGGACCCTATTTTTGGGGTCCGAAACGAGTAAGGGCCGGGGGTCAGAGATAATGCCCGAAATTTTTCGGTGTCAGATTTTGTGTTAGACTACAGCATAGAGTCGTTTTTATGGGTATAAATGTGGTCATAGCATATTTTTCGCTCTCCGGCTAAAATTATAGAAGATATATGAGTTTTTATTGAAAAAGGACCCTATTTTTGGGGTCCGAAACGAGTAAGGGCCGGGGTCAGAGATAATGCCCCAAATTTTTCGGTGTCAGATTTTGTGTTAGACTACAGCATAGAGTCATTTTATGGGTATAAATGTGGTCATCGCATATTTTCGCTCTCGGCTAAAATTATAGAAGATATATGAGTTTTTATTGAAAAAAGCACCCTATTTTTGGGGTCCGAAACGAGTAAGGGCCGGGGTCAGAGATAGTGCCCCAAATTTTTTCGGTGTCAGATTTTGTGTTAGACTACAGCATAGAGTCCTTTTATGGGTATAAATGTGGGTCATCGCATATTTTCGCTCTCCGGCTAAAATTATAGAAGATATATGAGTTTTTATTGAAAAAGGACCCTATTTTTGTGGGTCCGAAACGAGTAAGGGCCGGCGTCAGAGATAACTCCCCAAATTTTTCGGTGTCAGATTTTGTGTTAGACTACAGCATAGAGTCGTTTTATGGGTATAAATGTGGTCATCGCATATTTTCGCTCTCCGGCTAAAATTATAGAAGATATGAGTTTTTTATTGAAAAAAGGACCCCTATTTTTGGGGTCCGAAACGAGTAAGGGCCGGGTCAGAGATAATGCCCCAAATTTTTCATTGTCAGATTCTGTGTTAGACGTACAGCATAGAGTCGTTTTATGGGTATAAATGTGGTCATCGCATATTTTCGCTCTCCGGCTAAAATTATAGAAGTTATATGAGTTTTTATTGAAAAGGGGACCCTATTTTTGGGGGTCCGAACGAGTAAGGGCCGGGGTCAGAGATAATGCCCCCAATTTTTCGGTGTCAGATTTTGTGTTAGACTACAGCATAGAGTCGTTTTATGGGTATAAATGTGGTCATCGCATATTTTCGCTCTCCGGCTAAAATTATAGAAGATATATGAGTTTTTATTGAAAAAGGACCCTATTTTTGGGGTCCGAAACGAGTAAGGGCCGGGGGTCAGAGATAATGCCCCCAAATTTTTCCGGTTGTCAGGATTTTGTGTTAGACTACAGCATAGAGTCGTTTTATGGGTATAAATGTGGTCATCGCATATTTTCGCTCTCCGGCTAAAATTTATAGAAGATATATGATTTTTTATTGAAAAAGGACCCTATTTTTTGGGGTCCGAAACGAGTAAGGGCCGGGGGTCAGAGATAATGCCCCGAAATTTTCGGTGTCAGATTTTGTGTTAGACTACAGCATAGAGTCGTTTTATGGGTATAAATGTGGTCATCGCATATTTTCGCTCTCCCGGCTAAAATTATAGAAGATATATGAGTTTTTATTGAAAAAGGACCCTATTTTTGGGGTCCGAAACGAGTAAGGGCCGGGGTCAGAGATAATGCCCCAAATTTTTCGGTGTCAGATTTTGTGTTAGACTACAGCATAGAGTCGTTTTATGGGTATAAATGTGGTCATCGCATATTTTCGCTCTCGCGCTAAAATTATAGAAGATATATGAGTTTTTATTGAAAAAGGACCCTATTTTATGGGTCCGAAACGAGTAAGGGCCGGGGTCAGAGGATAATGCCCCAAATTTTTCGGTGTCAGATTTTGTGTTAGACTACAGCATAGAGTCGTTTATGGGTATAAATGTGGGTCATCGGCATATTTTCGCTCTCCGGCTAAAATTATAGAAGATATATGAGTTTTTATTGAAAAAGGACCCTATTTTTGGGGTCCGAAACGAGTAAGGGCCGGGGTCAGAGATAATGCCCGAAATTTTTCGGTGTCAGATTTTGTGTTAGACTACAGCATAGAGTCGTTTTATGGGTATAAATGTGGTCATCGCATATTTTCGCTCTCCGGCTAAAATTATAGAAGATATATGAGTTTTTATTGAAAAAGGACCCCTATTTTTTGGGGTCCGAAACGAGTAAGGGCCGGGGTCAGAGATAATGCCCCAAATTTTTCGGTGTCAGATTTTGTGTTAGACTACAGCCTAGAGTCGTTTTATGGGTATAAATGTGGTCATCGCATATTTTCGCTCTCCGGCTAAAATTATAGAAGATATATGAGTTTTTATTGAAAAAGGACCCTATTTTTGGGGTCCGAAACGAGTAAGGGCCGGGGTCAGAGATAATGCCCCAAATTTTTCGGTGTCAGATTTTGTGTTAGACTACAGCATAGAGTCGTTTTATGGGTATAAATGTGGTCATCGCATATTTTCGCTCTCCGGCTAAAATTATAGAAGATATATGAGTTTTTATTGAAAAAGGACCCTATTTTTGGGGTCCGAAACGAGTAAGGGCCGGGGTCAGAGATAATGCCCCCAATTTTTCGGTGTCAGATTTTGTGTTAGTCTACAGCATAGAGTCGTTTTATGGGTATAAATGTGGCCATCGCATATTTTTGCTCTCCGGCTAAAATTATAGAAGATATATGAGTTTTTATTGAAAAAGGACCCTATTTTTGGGGTCCGAAACGAGGTAAGGGCCGGGGTCAGAGATAATGCCCCCAAATTTTTCGGTGTCAGATTTTGTGTTAGACCTACAGCATAGAGTCGTTTTATGGGTATAAATGTGGTCATTGCATATTTTCGCTCTCCAGCTAAAATTATAGAAGATATATGAGTTTTTATTGAAAAAGGACCCTATTTTTTGGGGTCCAAAACGAGTAAGGGCCGGGGTCAGAGATAATGCCCCAAATTTTTCGGTGTCAGATTTTGTGTTAGACTACAGCATAGAGTCGTTTTATGGGTATAAATGTGGTCATCGCATATTTCGCTCTCCTGCTAAAAATTATAGAAGATATATGAGTTTTTATTGAAAAAGGACCCTATTTTTTGGGGTCCGAAACGAGTAAGGGCCGGGGTCAGAGATAATGCCCCAAATTTTTTCGGTGTCAGATTTTGTGTTAGACTACAGCATAGAGTCGTTTTATGGGTATAAATGTGGTCATCGCATATTTTCGCTCTCCGGCTAAAATTATAGAAGATATGAGTTTTTTATTGACAAAGGACCCTATTTTTGGGGTCCGAAACGAGTAAGGGCCGGGGTCAGAGATAATGCCCCAAATTTTTCGGTGTCAGATTTTGTGTTAGACTACAGCATAGAGTCCTTTTATGGGTATAAATGTGGTCATAGCATATTTTCGCTCTCCGGCTAAAATTATAGAAGATATATGAGTTTTTATTGAAAAAGGACCCTATTTTTGGGGTCCGAAACGAGTAAGGGCCGGGGTCAGAGATAATGCCCCAAATTTTTCGGTGTCAGATTTTGTGTTAGACTACAGCATAGAGTCGTTTTATGGGTATAAATGTGGTCATTGCATATTTTCGCTCTCCAGCTAAAATTATAGAAGATATATGAGTTTTTATTGAAAAAGGACCTTATTTTTGGGGTCCGAAACGAGTAAGGGGGCCGGGGTCAGGAGATAATGCCCCAAATTTTTCGGTGTCAGATTTTGTGTTAGACTACAGCATAGAGTCGTTTTATGGGTATAAATGTGGTCATCGCATATTTTCGCTCTCTCGGCTAAAATTATAGAAGATATATGAGTTTTTATTGAAAAAAGGACCCTATTTTTGGGGTCCGAAACGAGTAAGGGGCCGGGGTCAGAGATAATGCCCCAAATTTTTCGGTGTCAGATTTTGTGTTAGACTACAGCATAGAGTCGTTTTATGGGTATAAATGTGGTCATCGCATATTTTCGCTCTCCGGCTAAAATTATAGAAGATATGAGTTTTTATTGAAAAAGGACCCTATTTTTGGGGTCCGAAACGAGTAAGGGCCGGGGTCAGAGATAATGCCCCCAAATTTTTCGGTGTCAGATTTTGTGTTAGACTACAGCATAGAGTCGTTTTATGGGTATAAATGTGGTCATCG
>NC_090747.1:102248398-102249539 GCF_036898095.1 Palaemon carinicauda | reverse complement strand
CATCCTGTTAAGTCATCAGCAGCCATTGTCTGGTCCTCCTTGATCCTAGGTTGGGTAGAGAGGGTTCTTGGGCGCTGATCATATGTATATATGGTCAGTCTCTTGGGCATTGTCCTGCTCGATAGGGTAATGTCACTGTCCCTTGCCTTGTCTATTTGCTGAGTCATCAGCAGCCATTGCCTGGCCCTCCCTGGTCCTAGGTTGGGAAGAGAGGGTTCTTGGGTGCTGATCACACACACACACACACACACACACATATATATATATATATATATATATATTTATATATATATATATTTATATATATATAGTCAGTCTCAAGAACATTGTCCTGCTTGCTGAGGCAATGTCACTGTCCCTTGCTTCTGCCATTCATGAGCGGCTTTTAAACCTTTAAATATAATATTATTTGTAGCAATGAATTACAATGTAGGTTAAACCTACGCAGAATGAATAGCTATAATTCTAAGCCATTGTTTATCTGCAAACAATAAGCAGTACAATTTTAGTACCATGTCGCGCTTTAGTTTATGGTATAGACAATGCATCAGTCAAGAATAAAATATTCTTTGTATTGTTTATAACGACATCAGTCATGAATAAATTTCTCTTCATAACGAGGTAATTTTTATTATATATGAAATGTATAATAGATGGGATCTTTATCCTTCTCATGCATGAATCCTCTTTCAATGTATCGCCTTTAAATTCTGTAAATACATAAGTTTGATAGTTGTTTTATTGGAGAATGTAAAATGTGTAAACTGATGTTAACTCCCTGTGCATCTGTGTACATCATTATATGAATGTACATTTTTTTTACTAAAACATGTAGAGCCCTCTGAAGCTCGCTTGTCAAATTCCCCTATAAAGTACAATAGTTAAGAGATTTATTAACAATTCTAACGATATTTAAAGGCATTTAAGATTAATTCCCTTTAACAATTTTATATCCTTTATACTTTGATACTTTATTCCCATGACCTAAACTATAATTTCTGGCATTGGATAGTGCCATAACCTCTGTACCGTGGTCTTCCACTGGTGTAGAGTTCTCTTGCTTGAGGGTACACTCGGGCGCACTACTCCATTCTATTTCTCTTCCTCTTTTTCAAGTTTTTATAATTTATATATGGGAGAT
>NC_090747.1:102215898-102243398 GCF_036898095.1 Palaemon carinicauda | reverse complement strand
TAAAATAATTTAGAACAGTATATTAAGTAGTTACATGATCAATTAATTGTCAAGGCTCTTTTAAATGCTAATTAAATATCATAAATAGAATATTCATAGGTAAAAAAGTGCTTTTAACAATTCCTCTTCTAAGGACCGAATGCAAACTCTCCCGTTGTTGCCAACCGAACAGCAGTGAATTTAGGGCTCAAGAAATTTATTCACCTGGCTCAATACGCATATTCTCTCTCTCTCTCTCTCTCCTCTCTCTCTCTCTCTCTCTCTCGGGGCTATTATGGAATGGGAGATTAAGATTCACTTGTAAGGAACAAATGAAAACTTCAGTTGTTGCCATTCAAACCGCAATGAATTTAGCACCCAAAATATTTATTCATCTGGTCCAATACACATATTCTCTCTCTCTCTCTCTCTCTCTCTCTCTCTCTCTCTCTCTCTCTCTTGCAAGGAACAAGTGGAAACACCAGTTGTTGCCATCCGAACAGTAGTGAATTTAGCAGCCAAGAAATTTATTCACCTGTTTCAATACGCATATTCATTTCTCTCTCTCTCTCTCTCTCTCTCTCTCTCTCTCAAGGAACAAATGAAAACCAGTTGTTGCCATCGGAACGGCAATGAATTTAGCTCTCAAGAAATTTATTCACCTGCTCCAATACTCATATTCATTTCTCTCTCTCTCTCTCCTCTCTCTCTCTCTCTCTCTCTCTCTCTCTCTCAAGGAAAAAATGAAAACACCACTTGTTGCCAACGGAACGGCAATGAATTTAGCACCCAAGAAATTTATTCACCTGTTTCAATACGCATATTCATCTCTCTCTCTCTCTCTCTCTCTCTCTCTCTCTCTCTCTGTCAAGGAACAAATGAAAACCCCAGTTGTTGCCATCCAAACAGCAATGAATTTAAGCCAAAAAATTTATTCACCTGGTCCAATACGCATATTCATTTCTCTCTCTCTCTCTCTCTCTCTCTCTCTCTCTCTCTCTCTTGCAAGGAACAAGTGAAAACACCAGTTGTTGCCATCCAAACAGCAATGAATTTAGCACCCAAAAAACTTATTCACCTGGTCCAATACGCATATTAATTCTCTCTCTCTCTCTCTCTCTCTCTCTCTCTCTCTCTCTCTCTCTCTCGGAAGAAATGAAAACACCAGTTGTTGCCAACGGAATGGCACTGAATTTAGCACCCAAGAAATCTATTCACCTGTTTCAATACGCATATTCATATTCTCTCTCTCTCTCTCTCTCTCTCTCTCTCTCTCTCTCTCAGGCATCGAACGCGATTTCCTCAGTCAATGCTTTGGTGAACTGGGCACACAAAGCTTGAGTCAGATAGCACAGATAGGCTTACACGGGTAGATGCGTCCGTGGTTGTGTGCTCCAGGGATCCGTCTTTGTCTTCGGTTGCGCTCCTGTAATTATCTTGGCCTTCGTTTTGCTTAATGTTGAAGACAGAGGGATGCTCTTATATTGATTGTTATATTTCTCTCTCTCTCTCTCTCTCTCTCTCTCTCTCTCTCTCTCTCTCTCTCTCAGGCATCGAACGCGATTTCCTCAGTCAATGCTTTGGTGAACTGGGCACACAAAGCTTGAGTCAGATAGCACAGATAGGCTTACACGAATAGATGCGTCCGTGGTTGTGTGCTCCAGCGATCCCGTCTTTGTCTTCGGTTTGCGCTCCTGTAATTATTTTGGCCTTCGTTCTGCTTAATGTTGAAGACAGAGGGATGTTCTTATAACGATTGGTTATATTCTCTCTCTTTCTCTCTCTCTCTTGCAAGGAACTAATGAAAACACCAGTTATTGCCATCCAAACAGCAACGAATTTAGCACCCAAAAAATTTATTCACTGCTCCAATACGCATATTCATTTCTCTCTCTCTCTCTCTCTCTCTCTCTCTCTCTCTCTCTCAAGGAACAAATGAAAAAACCAGTTGTTGCCAACGGAACGGCACTGAATTTAGCACCCAAGAAATTATTCACATACTCCAATACGCATATTCCATTCTCTCTCTCTCTCTCTCTCTCTCCTCTCTCTCTCTCTCTCTCTCTCAAGAAACAAATGAAAATACCAGTTGTTGCCATCGGAACGGCAATGAATTTAGCACCCAAGAAATTTATTCTCCTGTTTCAATACGCATATTCATTTCTCTCTCTCTCTCTCTCTCTCTCTCTCTCTCTCTCTCACTTGCAAGGAACTAATGAAAACACCAGTTGTTGCCATCCAAACAGCAATCAATTAGCACCCAAGAAATTTATTCACTTGCTCCAATACGCATATTCATTTCTCTCTCTCTCTCTCTCTCTCTCTCTCTCTCTCTCTCCCAGGCATCGAACGCGATTTCCTCAGTCAATGCTTTGGTGAACTGGGCACACAAAGCTTGAGTCAGATAGCACAGATAGGCTTACACGGGTAGATGCGTCCGTGGTTGTGTGCTCCAGGGATCCCGTCTTTGTCTTCGGTTTGCGCTCCTGTAATTATCTTGGCCTTCGTTTTGCTTAATGTTGAAGACAGAGGGATGCTCTTATATTGATTGGTTATATTTCTCTCTCTCTCTCTCTCTCTCTCTCTCTCTCTCTCTCTCTCTGCTTTCGATTTGATTGCGTCTATCACTTTTATTTATGCTGAAAATATTTTTATTTTTTCTTCAGTAACTCTCTCTCTCTCTCCCTCTCTCTCTCTCTCTCTCTCTCTCTCTCTCTCTCTCTCTTGCAAGGAACAAATGAAAACACCATTTGTTGCCATCCGAACAGCAGTAAATTTAGCAGCCAAGAAATTTATTCACCTGTTTCAATACGCATATTCATCTCTCTCTCTCTCTCTCCTCTCTCTCTCTCTCTCTCTCGTCGAGAGAAACAAATGAAAACACCAGTTGTTGCCATCCAAACAGCAATGAATTTAGCACCCAAAAAATTTATTCACTACTCCAATACGCATATTCATTCTCTCTCTCTCTCTCTCTCTCTCTCTCTCTCTCTCTCTCTCTCTCAAGGAAAAAATGAAAACACCAGTTGTTGCCAACGGAACGGCACTGAATTTAGCACCCAAGTAATTTATTCACATGCTCCAATACGCATATTCATTTCTCTCTCTCTCTCTCTCTCTCTCTCTCTCTCAAGGAAAAAATGAAAACACCAGTTGTTGCCAACGGAACGGCACTGAATTTAGCAGCCAAGAAATTTATTCACCTGCTCCAATACGCATATTCATCTCTCTCTCTCTCTCTCTCTCTCTCCTCTCTCTCTCTCTCTCAAGGAAAAAATGAAAACACCAGTTGTTGCCCAACGGAACGGCACTGAATTTAGCACCCAAGTAATTTATTCACATGCTCCAATACGCATATTCATTTCTCTCTCTCTCTCTCTCTCTCTCCTCTCTCTCTCTCTCTCTCTCAAGGAAAAAATGAAAACACCAGTTGTTGCCAACGGAACGGCACTGAATTTAGCACCCAAGTAATTTATTCACATGCTCCAATACGCATATTAATTTCTCTCTCTCTCTCTCTCTCCTCTCTCTCTCTCTCTCTCTCAAGGAAAAAATGAAAACACCAGTTGTTGCCAACGGAACGGCACTGAATTTAGCAGCCAAGAAATTTATTCACCTGCTCCAATACGCATATTCATCTCTCTCTCTCTCTCTCTCTCTCTCTCTCTCTCTCAAGGAAAAAATGAAAACACCAGTTGTTGCCAACGGAACGGCACTGAATTTAGCACCCAAGTAATTTATTCACATGCTCCAATACGCATATTCATTTCTCTCTCTCTCTCTCTCTCTCTCTCTCTCTCTCTCTCTCTCAAGGTACAAATGAAAACACCAGTTGTTGCCATCCAAACTGCAATGAATTTAGCACCCAAAACATTTATTCACCTGGTCCAATACGCATATTCATCTCTCTCTCTCTCTCTCCTCTCTCTCTCTCTCTCAAGGAACAAATGAAAACACCAGTTGTTGCCAACGGAACGGCACTGAATTTAGCACCCAAGAAATTATTCACTTGCTCCAATACGCATATTAATTTCTCTCTCTCTCTCTCTCTCTCTCTCTCTCTCTCTCTCTCTCTCTCAGGAATCGAACGCGATTTCCTCAGCCAATGCTTTGGTGAACTGGGTACACAAAGCTTGAGTCAGATAGCAGATAGGCTTACACGGGTAGATGCGTCCGTGGTTGTGTGCTCCAGCGATCCCGTCTTTGTCTTCGGTTTGCGCTCTGTAATTATCTTGGCCTTCGTTTTGCTTAATGTTGAAGACAGAGGGATGCTCTTATATTGATTGGTTATATTTTTTTCTCTCTCTCTCTCTCTCTCTCCCTCTCTCTCTCTCTCTCTCTCTCTGCTTTTGATTTGATTGCGTCTATCACTTATTTATACTGAAAATATTTTTAATTTTTCTTCAGTAACTCTCTCTCTCTCTCTCTCTCTCTCTCTCTCTCTCTCTCTGCCTTTGATTTGATTGTCTCTCACTTTTATCTAAATTTAATATATTTAATGTATCTTGTTCAGTAACACACACTCTCTCTCTCCTCTCTCTCCTCTCTCTCTCTCTCTGCCTTTGATTTGATTGCCTGTCACTTTTATTTAAAGATTATGGATATTTTTTATATCTTGTTCAGTAACTCTCTCTCTCTCTCTCTCTCTCTCTCCTCTCTCTCTCTCTCTGCCTTTGATTTGATTGTCTCACTTTTATCTATAGTTAATATATTTAATGTATCTTGTTCAGTAACACACACACACACTCACTCTCTCTCTCTCTCTCTCTCTCTCTCTCTCTCTCTGCCTTTGATTTGATTGCCTGTCACTTTTATTTAAAGATTATGGATATTTTTTATCTCTCTCTCTCTCTCTCTCTCTCTCTCTCTCTCTCGGGATAAGAATAAATCAACTTATGTTAATAAAACCTTTACTTACAAACTAGTCACACTTTTAAGTTACAATTATATTTTCCAAGAGACACCTCCACATCTTCACAAAAAAAATCCTTATTAAAAAAATTGGAAATCATTTTCTTAATCTATGTCTAAGGAGGTCTCCAAAGATCATTTCATGTACAGAATGAAATCACAGTATTGATAAAAGAATTTTTTTAACATATAAATTTGGTCTTTGGACAATATTTAGGTATCTTTTCACAAAAAGTCTACGTTAAATAAAATTGAAAATTGTTTTCGAAAATAGTTTGTCTAACGATTCCTCCAAATATCATTTCATTTACAGAATAAAATCACAGTATGGATAAAAGTTTTTTTTTTTTATATATAAAATACGTCTTTGGATATTATTTAGGTATCTCTGCACAAAAAAGCCTCCTTAAAAGAAAATGGAAACAATTTTCGAAAATAGTTTATGTCTAAGGAATCCTCCCAATATTTCATGTACATACTGAAATCACAGTATCAATAAAAAAACGTTTTGTATATTAATTTGTCTTTGGACAATATTATTCATTTATCTCTTCACAAAAAGTCCACTATAAAAAATGGAATAATTTTCCGAAATTATTTTGTCTAAGATTCCCCAAATATTTCATTTACACAATTGTTTTTTTTTAATCAGTTGTAGCTACATTTCTCCAACAGTAATTATTTTTTTTTTAGTTTATATCTTGTACCAAAAAAACATTGTATAATATGTAATACCCTCCCTTGTGAACACTGTCTGCGACTCTTCCACCACAGACTAGGACTTAACAGCCACACCAGACATAAGCACCCACCCCAAAGATAGGAGGCTGATGGCTAACGACAGAACCAAATACTCGGACACGAGTGGGCGCCGACGATGTATCTTAATTCCATATAGATTTCATAGATTCAATGTACCATTGAAATATTCTATTTCAAATTGATATGTCAAGGTGATAGTATAACAAATAAATATTCTTATTAGCTCGTATTATAAATAGTTTTCTGTATTTAATCAACATATATTTTCTCGGCTTACATGCTGTATTCCAAACGATACAGTGCTCACTGTAAATTGATACTGTATAACAGGCAATATTGTTTGTCTTGATACATTCTGCAATTCAATCAATGTATTTATTTCAATAAATTAATGCTGTAACAGGAAAATTTGCTGTATTTCTTACAATGGTCAATAATAGCAAAATTAAAATCATACATTTAGTCATGGGCTTTCCTGTAATATAAGTAAACTACTTAATTTTCTCATATAAATACAGATATTATGATCGAATTCTGTTCAAAGTCAATATTTGTACAGCCCATTTATAATTAATATTTTGTCATATATATTTTTTCACCGTGCTCATATGTTCATTATTTTCATGAAAAAATTATATTAACAAAACCGTATTGGCCTTTGTTTTCATTTCTAACATTTTGAAATATGAAAGTGTGTAGGTCACAATAAACTTGCTTTTAATTAACTAATGTTTTCTGTAAGCTGAATATTACAGTATTATCGACATGAATTCTGCACCGATATCATAAAGTAATTACTGACGTTTGACAATAGTGTTATGAATTATATTGTTATATCGTTAAGGGTGTTAATCTTATACAAACGCAGACGAGCCATGCTTTGACACATACACACACACACACACACACACACTCATATATATATATATATATATATATATATATATATATATATATATATATATATATATATATATATATATATATATATATATATATAAATGATTATCCACATAAGGAAAATTATAAGATAATGTGTATTTGTAGAAATGCTCTACAATTTCGTCTGCCATTTTTTTTCTTAATAAATGCTCTAAGAAGAGGTCCAGTGGCGGACGAAACTCTAAGCATTTCTACATATACACCTTATCTTTTGATTTTCCTTATATGGACTACCATATAAGTTATCTTCGTGCTAAGGAAGATTACATCCGTTATATATACAGTATATAAATGTGTATATATATATATATATATATATATGCGTATGTGTGTTAATAGTGGGTGGATGGGTGTGTATATACCAATGATAATATGGATATTTATCTGCGTATACGTAAATATTGATTTATTTTTACGCATTTGTATATCGGTCTCATGAGTATTTAGTGGTTATTTCTGCTTGTTATTTTGTGAGGAATGGTTTTCTGTTATTAATGAATAGGAAGCGTTCGATTGCTTGTAATTTTAAACGCGAAAGATGTTTACATAGTCTTGTGTATATGTATGTATGTATATATATATACATATATATATATAGATATATATATATATATATATATATATATATATATATATATATATATAGTCACAGCACACCATTAACTGGCAATTTTTACCTCATTTTCTAAAACAGAATTTACTTAGATTTTCCAGAAGATAACTATTTTCGTTCACAGTATGGAGTACCTTTTTAACTAGATTCCTATATATCTTTGTCATTAATGTACCTCGTAGATATTTTCACAAACTAAATCGAGGTGTGTATTTTTCACAGAGCTTGAACACAACCAGGTATCTAAGAAAACCTACAAATAGTGATAAAAGGAAGTTTCTGTATTTGAACAGCACAGCGCCTGTATGAAATTCTGTTTGTACATAATATGAAAAATGGTTTGGCCCTCCAGCTATTTCATATTTTACACTATTTCGAAAATACTATGGAAGGAAATCACTCTTTCAAGAGAAAAGAATATCAATAGAGTGAATCACAAGGCCATCGTTATGTCTAGTCTTGTTTTCGTAAGCTGCTCTTTTCTCTCAGAGCGCATCGGGTATCGCATCATGGTCATTTTGAGTCAGAAGCGCTCTCGACAGTACAGCCTCTAGACTCCCTGTTCTCCCTTGCACCAACCATATGAGACACCCCAACGCCCAGACTAAACAGCTGAAGAGAAGAGCAGGTATTGGCAAATTTAGCATCAGTAAGATGTTTGTAAATATGGCCACCAGGGGTAAGGCTGGCACTAGGTCCCTTTGGCTCGGCTCGGGCAGAGGGTGCTTTGGCTGTAGCCATAGGCCAAAGCTGCACACTAAGCATCCACACACGCACAGGGCTACTCCTGCCCACACCCAGTTTCCGATTTGGAGTTCCTTGGCGCCTCTTATGGTCCCGACACCGGCCAGGCAGTTGATGATGAAAGTAATGACCAGGAACCTCGATGTCGTCCAAGAATTCCAAGACGGCAGCTGTGGCGGCTCTACCACAGCCGTTGTCCAGCTGCCGGATTCCCACTCGACGGATAACTGTCTGGGGTGAGTTTCATCAAAGGCTTGGTAAGGCCTTTGGTGAGATTCAGTCAAAGCAGTCATCTCCTTGGGGCTGTCACTACGAGAAGTCGTAGATGTGGCGGGGTTGGTGTGAGTAGCTTCTTTGGAGTGCATGGACACAGGGCGATACCTTCGCGATAGCACAACTGTCGCCCCGGCTAGTCCTGCACCCAAACTCCCAGTACCCAGTGTTCGTAGGAGTAGCCAGGAAGAACAAATTGCTGCTGTTGTGCCTGACAAGATACCACAGATGAGTATTGACACCCAAGGTGTGGCGGTGTGCGGAGATATCACCCTGAGCCATCGAGGAGCTAGCCCGTCGCAAGCTAGGCGGTGTAGCAGTCTAGAAGCTCCCAATAGACTGCTCAGTATGGTAGCCCATAGGCCTAGGATGCCCCCCACGCCAACCAGTGCTCTCATGGCCATGAGTGAAGCCCCTGGGAATAAATTACCCAAGGGAGCTGCAGTTTCGAAGGATGGGGAAGCTAAGGTGAAAGCCACGGCACTTGGGAATAGAGACAAAAGAAACACTATTCCTATGGCCATTCCAATACGACTTAGGGTATCCTTGGAATGTTGGCATTCGTCCATCAAGAAGGATGAGGTGTGGGTTCCCATTACTCCAATGCTCATTATGGCGCCTCCGTTCACGACCTGAAAATAGGAAAACGACGTTACTATTGATAATCAAGATCCAGCTAGTGTACAGGTTATGGGGGAAGCAGGTGTTTTATGGTAGTTCAGATCTAGTTACAGCTCTTATGAAGAATGAATATCTTACGTGGAATTTCTTTTGAACACTACTGACTTAATACCTGTCACTGTGTGTATATATATATATATATATATATATATATATATATATATATATATATATATATATATATATATATATATATATATATAAATATATATATATATATATATATATATATATATATGTATATATATGTATATATATGTATATATATATATACAGTATATATATATATATATATATATATATATATATATATATATATATATATATATATATATTATATACAGTATATATATATATATATATATATATATTTATATATATATACAATATATATATATATATATATATATATATATATATACATGTGTTTGTTATGCATGCAACAACAATAACAACAACAACAAATGCAGCCGTTTGTAGTTCACTGCAGGAAAAAGGCTTCAGACATGTCGTTATTCATGTCTAGGGATTAGCCAGACTATTTTCATCACCACGCTGGCTATTGCTGATTGGTGATGATGGAAGACTTTTGTCTAATCGTTCACAGCAAACCAACCTACAATGGATGGTCCTGACTAGTACAACTTTGCTAATTATGGCGATACACAAACCTTTTCACCACGTTAAGGTATTTATTCAGTATACATGTTTGTGTTTGTATGTATGAGAGTATATGCAAAATGTATGTGCAAGTATAGAAATACATAACTATATATATGAACAAACATATACAGTTTACAGATATCTATGTAAGTTTATTATCTACACGGGATATCAGCAGAGAAATTACCCACTGTAACCTCCTACATTCCCTGTAACAATTATTCGATCGAGTTAGTGTTACAGCAAACCGGAGTAATGTTACAGAAACGTGTTACTGTGCAAATCTACAATGAACTGGCTTGCATGCTCGATTCACGAGGACAGATAAACCAAATTTTACATGACTGTGCATACGTAAAGAGATATACATAACCATAACGCATGCGTATTGCGTACATCGATCTGTTTGTATACATATAAGAATATTAATCCTGTTTTTATATGTTTGTATATTAGAGATATCAGTAACTGACTTAAAATTTCGTTAGAATAGGTAAATATGGCTACATATATATAGTTTAATCCTGGTTTTATGTGTTTGTATATTCGAGTTATCAGTAATAGACTTGAAATATCGTTAAGATAGGTAAACATTGTTCATGTCTAGAATTAATTTTGTGTAGTTTTATTATTTTACGAGATTTGCGTTTAGGATGTTACGTTATATGTTATACAGGACATTTGCCTGACAATTTTATGGACATTGAAGAATATATAAATAAGGGAAGAGAGGTAAACGAAAACTGCATGAATGAAATAAACGGTAGAAGAAATTTATTAAAATTTTGATAAAACTATTATTATTATTATTAATATTATTATTATTATTATTATTATTATGACTACTACTACTACTACTACTACTGCTACTGCTACTGCTACTGCTACTGCTACTACTACTACTACTACTACTACTACTACTACTACTACTAGCTAAGCTACAACACTAGTTGGAAAAGCAAGATCCTATAAGCCCAAGGGTTCCAACATCGTAAAATAGCCTAGTGAGGAAAGGAAATAAAGAACCAAATGAATGATATGAGAAATAGTGAATAATCAAAATTAAATATTTCAAAAAACTTTGATAATATTCAAACAGACATTTCATATATAAACTATAAAAACACTTTTGTCAGTCTGTTCAACATAAAAACATTTGCTGCAAGTTTGAACTTTTGAAGTTCTACCGATTCAACTAAAGAAACTTAAAAATCCATGAATGAGAGACAAAAAAAGTTAGAGGAAAGATTATGAAATCACACGAATGATATTAATGGCAAAATAACTTCACAAAAGTAGATACTGAAAAGTCCAAGATTGAAAGAGACAAAAAATGCTACTGAAAAAAAAAAATCCCGGAAATTAAACGCATGACGAAGACAAATGAATAATGATAAAGTCAGAAAATGAATAATTTAGAAAACTGCAAGAATGAAAGAGTAAAAAATGTGACAGAATCAAATTCTGAAAAAAATTACGAAAACTTGACCAATGAAAGGAAAAAAATTAATAATAATAAAGTCACAGAAAAACATAGTTTTGAAAACTGCTGGAATGAAAGAATAGGAGGGACAAAAAAAAAAAAAAAAAAAAAAAAAAAAAAAAACTTAATGAAGGAAAAAAACAAAATGAAAAAATGAGAAAGTCACAGGAATAAAAAACAATATAAAAAACTGCTGAAATAAATCAATGAAGAGGAAAAAGTCAACTGAAAAACTCCAAAAACTGAATAAATGAAAGAAGCAAAATGAATAATGATAACATCACAGAAAAAAAAGTAATTCCTAAAACTGCTAAAATAAAAGAATGAAAAGAAACAAAAAACTACAGAAAAAAAATGCCAAAAACTTTACGAATGAATAAAAAACGAATAATAATAAAGTCACAGAAAAAAAATAATTTCGAAAACTGCCGAAATGAAATTCCTGCCACAGACCCCATGAAATCCATGAGGGAAAAATCCCTGGTGTTGGGTCCAATGCTTGAGGTCAGCTCTGACGAAGGCGGTGCAGGAGATGGCGGACAGTACCAGGAGTGACACGCCAACGGCTATGCCTCCTATCTGGCACACGACCTGCGAAAGTACAAATTTAATGTCCTTTTAGGTTTACGTATAGGGTCATGTATATACTGTATATATATATATATATATATATATATATATATATATATATATATATATATATATATATATATATATATATATATATATAACATATGATATACATATATACATGTATATTTATGTATACAAATATAGGACACGCATATATATATATATATATATATATATATATGTATATATATATATATATATATATATATATATATATATATATATATATATATATATATATATATATATATATATATATATTGTATATGTGTGTGTTTTAAATATATATTAAGCAATTTATACTTCATAACTTTTATCTGCTTATTGAATAGTAATAAAAAGATCTGGCAATATTATTATTATTATTATTATAATTATTGTTATTATTAAAAACGACATATCGACCTCATAGAGATTTATTTCTAGTTAGCCTTTCCCCTGCATAACCTGTTGTATAGGTCTACTTCGTTGTCCGTATCATTATTACTTCATCGTTACCTTTGCCTATTATTTATTTTTTAAGGGTCTGTCTCACACTCCAGTTTTTAGCAGTTCCTGTAACTTCACTGTCCCTGTGAGCTTGGGATTATGGGTTTAGAGGTAGCCCATAGACCTACCTGCTGAATCATCAGCAGCCATTGCCTGGCTCTCCCTGGTCCTAGCTTGGATGGAAAAGAGGTTTAGGATACGGTTGGTGTGTGGTACATTGCCCTATCCCTTGCCTTTGTAGCTTAAAAGATACCTTTAATCTATGAGGTCCTTGTCCTGTAGTGGACTAGAAACGGCTGCTTTTATATATATATATATATATATATATATATATATATATATATATATATATATATATATATATATATATATATATATATATATATATATATATATATATATATATATATATATATATATATGTATATATATATATATATATATATGTATATATATATATATATATATATTCGATTTAAAAGGCCACTGCTTCCTCTTCAGCACTATATATAAAATTATTGTAATTTCCATTACCTTTATTACTCTCCGGGAGCCTTAACAAGTCAGTTACTAACCCTTTTCAAGATGTTCTCATTGATATGATGAACAATTTGTTCTGCCTTTGTTCATTAAACCGAAGAACATTCAAACGATTGTTTCTCTTAACTAGTTTTGGATATATAGTCGATTTTTTTAAACCTGGCAAACTTGCACTAAACTTGCACTTAGCTGGTTGTCGCTGATTGGATGAGTGTCGTGTTGTCCGAATATCTCAGTTTGGTTTTCACACTGTTTTAGAATTGTGATTATACGGCCATAGATTGAGATAAGAGGCAAATTATGTAATGTTATGTAAATACCAGTTGTAATAAACGTAATTATTAAGAAGTTACATACCAAATTATTATATAATAGTTAACAGTTATGAAACAACACTCTTCGAAGCTGTAGACTTGAAATATGTTTCAAACGCATGAAGTTTAATGTTTAAATTTCTAGCTAGATTTTTAGCGCAAACGTGCCATTGGTGGTTTGGAAAAAAGCAAAACGTATTGATTATACATTGCTGAAGGTTGTATAACGCCTAAGAACAAAATACTATCGTAGAAATGTAAGCTTGCCGAAACATTTGGGGTGGAGGAGTTGAGAAAGGAACAGCCGGCGAGTTGTCGTCTGCACACACCGCCACCATCAATCAGCTTAGAATCTGCTATCGAGCAATTGGCTCACTGTCGATTTCACCTATTTCAGCCATGGCCACAAGAGACGATATGGAACAAAGCAAAGATGAAGGCACTTCAAACACCAGGCATATACATGCTGCTGGCAGTAGGCTTACCAGTCAGTGCCGTAATATAATAATGAATGTTTTTCAATATTTCAATTCACATGGCCCTAGCAAGACAATGAAAGAAATCATTAAGGAGACAGCAACAGCAACTCAAGTTTCAGAGAGAACTATCTATCGCATCAAATCTGAGAAGATGAAATCTTCAGACGGTATAATTCATTCACCCTTGCCCCGGAAAAGGAAATCGACTGTTGTTGATAATCTTGATAGTTTCGACAGAGATTGTGTTAGGAGAGAGATCCTATCCTTTTATGACAGAGGAGACCTTCCTACATTAGCAAATTTGTTGGCAAAAGTTCGGGAACCTCCTACTAATTTTACTGGTTCGAGAAGTTCCCTGTACAAAATAGTCAGGAATCTTGGTTTTAGGTACAAGAAAGTCACAAGCGGAAGAAAGATACTCATGGAGAGACAGGACATCATTATAACAAGGAACAAGTATCTTAGAGAACTGAAGAGAAATCGAGAGAGTCCAAAGCCAAGACCGGAGGTATTCGTGGACGAGACTTGGGTGAACCAGAACCTCACCGTCAAAAAGTGCTGGACTAATGAAGATGGATCAGTAGGACCGAAAACGAAGTCAGGGAGAGGCTCAAGGTTTATAATAGTACATGCAGGAAGTGATGAGGGTTTTGTACCGGGAGCATTGCTTATGTTCAAATCAAAAAACGGATCAAAGGGTGATTACCATGACTCGATGGATAACGAAAGGTTCAAAATGTGGTTAGAAGAACAACTTCTTCCTAATATCAAGAAGGAGTCCCTTATCATCATCGATAATGCTCCTTATCACTCTAAAATAATCAACAAGGTCCCGACAAGTAGCAACAGAAAAGCCCAAATCATAGACTGGTTGGTTCTAAATAACATTGACCATGACCCTTCTTTTACAAAACTCGAACTTCTTCAGCTCTGCCAGCGCCACAAGGAAATTCAAAAGTACGAAATAGATGAAATTGCTGCTCACTATGGCCATAAAGTGCTTCGTCTACCTCCCTATCACTGCATTTTCAACCCTATCGAACTTATCTGGGCCCAAGTGAAGACAGAAATAAAAAAACGTAATTCTAATAGCGACCAGTCTCTGAAAATTGTTGAAAAAATTACAAAAGAAGCAGTTGATCATGTGACGCCACAGCACTGGCAAAATGCTATAGAACATGTCAAGAGAATCGAAGAATTGTATCGTGCCAAAGATTCAACATTTGATAAGTTACTTGATGAGTTTGTAATTGACTTGAATGATAGCACTACTGATGACAGTAGTGATGAAGATGCTCTGACACTGGACTAAAATTCTAGCTGTATTTCATGTTGTTATTGATACTTCTGTTAACATGATACTGATGATACTTTATTATCATCCATGACCCTGAATACTGTTATCGATACTTTTGTTTATATAATTCTGACGCCTTTAATTGATGCATTATTATTACTACTGTTATCAATACTTAGTTGTTGTTTACTTTGTTGTGACTCTTACTGTTGTTATAATTTTTAATACTATTATTGACTTTTCTCTTCATTAATGCCATTATTGCCTAATACAGCTACTGTATTATTAAAATGAACAGTCATGAAAATATACTTAAAATTTAAGTTCCTAAGAACCTTTTGTTTCCCTGTACTATTGAAAACTGCTATAAGTTTATTGAGATGGAACAAAAGACAACATGACAGCTAACAATCTCAAATATAAGGGCTCTGCTCTTATTATTCATGGGGAGTCTTATGATTTACAAAATATAATATAATTAAGGTCTATCTAAAAATAAGATGGACGCGAGATAAAGAAAACCCAACTGTAATAGGACATATTTGAAAATTTCTACTTGAGGAACAGTAAATTTAATGTCATTTTATATAGAGAGTGGCACACCAGCCAGGAAATGGTACGAATAAATACAATTTATGTAATTTGCCTTTATACATATCCTAAAACATTAATGAAATTCCGTGAGCAGTACTTTTGAAATGCAAAAAATAAACATTATGATATATAAACATCTTAATTATTATTTTATGAAGACAAAAATACCACAACCCGCATTTGAACCTCCCGCTGAGAGTACGTCAACTTTCTGTCAAGCCCGTGGCTGTTCCTCCCACAACTCCTCCACCCCAAATTTTCTGACAAGCTTACATTTCTACGATATTATTTTGTTCTTAGGCGTTACACAACATCAGCAATGTACAATAAATATTTTTTTTTTTTCAAACAACCAATGGCATGATAGCACTAAGAATCTAGCTAGAAATTTAAACATTAAAGTTCATGCGTTTGAAACATATCTCTAGTCTACAGCTTCGGTAAGTGTTGTTTCATAACTGTTAACTATTAAATAATAATTCGGTATGTAAGTTCTTAATACTTACGTTTTATTACAACTGGTATTTACATAACATTACATAACTTGGCTCTTAACTCACTCTATGACCCTATAATCACAATTCTAAAACAGTGTGAAAACAAAACTGAGAGATTCGGACAACACGACACTCATCCAATCAGCGACAACCAGCTAAGTGCAAGTTTAGTGCAAGTTTGCCAGGTTTAAAAAAATCGACTATAGTTAATATCTTAGTCCCTAATGACCTATTAGTGGGATCCAGTTCGACTATTTTCGCCTTCAGTAATTGTGCCTAATGATGTCGTTATGTGCAACACGCTTCTTTGAGCGGTGGACACAACCTCTGGGATTTGATCTTACTTCTTGATTACTCACTGGTGGGTAGATGCAGCCGATACGGACTACGGTCTACCCCAAAGCCAAAAACAAAGTCCTTCAAACGAAGGCAACTGTGTTTACCCAATACAGATGAGAAAAAAAAAAGCATGTTAGTAGAAGAAGAATAAGATTTTCCGTGGAATTCATGGGATCACCAAAATAGACCAAAAAAGTAATTATCTGAATTTTGTGTTCTGCGATAAATTATTCTCCTTTTCCTTCCCCTCTCTTTCATCCACTGTGAGTATGGGTAGTGCTGACAGTACTCCCCTTACTTGGCACTCCTTAATCCTAGCGGTTTTAAATACCGCTCATGAATGTCAAAGGCAAGGGACAGTGACAATTCCCAATAATGACATATACATATGATCCGCACCCAAGCCCCCTCTCCACCCAAGCTAGGACCAAGGAGGGTCAGAAAATGGCTGCTTTTGACTCAGCAGGTAGACCCAGAGTCTCTCCCAAGTCTCTCATCCTTATCTCAGGAAGCCAGAGAACTTCAAATCATTCATTCTCATCCTTAGCTCACATGGATTGTGAGGTTGCAGAAACTACAAGAAACTTTCGAGCTTGAGCGTTACTCGAACCTCAGTCCAGCAGATCACCGGGTAGGGACGTTTCCAATAGGCTACTCTAGGGTCCTAGGTGTTCCCACTTTTTAGCCTTTTTGTAGTACCACTATTCCTTGTTTCTTTCTTCTGTCCAGCTACCCAATCTCTCTTAACTTTTACTTCATAGTGTAGAAACAGAGTCTCCTCCCAGGGGCATTGACTGTATTCCTTGGTTTAAAGGTTTAAAGGCCGCTCGTGGATGGAAGAGGCGAGGGACAGGGACATTACCCTATCAAACAGGACAATGCCCTAGAGACTGACCATAGATGCATATGATCAGCACCCAAGCACCCTTCTCCACCCAAGCTAGGACCAAGGAGGGCCAAGCAATGGCTGCTGTTGACTCAGCAGGTATACCTTTAATCTCCCCCTTAGGTCACAAGGATGGTGAGGTTGCCGCGACCAAAGAAACTATCGAGTTCGAGCGGGACTCGAACCCCAGTCTGGCGTTGACCAGTCAGGGACGATACCACATCAGCCACCACAACTTGATAATGACATTAAGTAATTACAATAGTAATAATACTTATTTTTTTTAATGAGGCGCATGTGCCCCGACTCGCAGCTGTGCCCTTTTAGCTCGGAAAAGTTTCCTGCTCTCTGATTGGTTACAATTATCTTGTCCAACCAAACAGCGATCAGGAAACTTCTCCGAGCGAAAAGAGCACCCCTGCGAGTCGGTGAAAATCTCTGCCTCACTAAAAAGAATTGACTATAGTATTGATAACAACCATACAATAAAAAAACTGCAAATATATAATATATGATCCCCGTTATATTCCCTTCTTATAACCAGACTAGGGCTAGCTGCCTGGCTCGTTGGTCCCTAATTTGAAGAGAAAACTGGTTTTCATTATATTATTCATACGTCAGATCTGTGAGGGTTATTCCCCTCTTTAATATATTCGGTCTGTTCCTAATTCGTTTTAATTTGTTTCCGTCACATATGGTCATTTTAGTAATTATATGAACATATTTTGATGTATTTTAATTTTGGTTATTCATTGTATTGGGATAAATTTATATTGGGGTTATCTTCTACTGTTAGCGGAATTTCAGTAGACATTAATGTGAGAAAAATATAAAGGTTTTTCATATTAAAGCTACATGTTTTTACATCCGCCAAAGAATTTGGAAGGATGTTATGTTTTCACCCGTTGGTGTGTTTGTGATTTGTGTGCGTGTGTTTGTTTGTGAACAGCTTCCTGACCACAATGTTAATCGTAGAGTAATGAAACTTGCAGGGAGTAACTGTTATGTAAATATCTGGAAATGATGAAATTTTGGAAGGTCAATGTCAAAGGTCAAGATCATGGTCAAGCAAAATGACCAATTCACGTAATCAGCCATAAGCTTGGACATCGTTGTCACAGAGACTTTAAACTTGGTTCATATTTGAGTGTATAAAAATCCACGTCAATCAATATATGTGAAGGTCAAGGTCAAGGTCGAGAAATAAGCTGCCGTGTCGGAGGTCTGCGCTCTACTGAGTGCCCCATATTCCCTTGAATTATATGTATTAACTTTGACATGAAAGATTAATATATATATATATATATATATATATATATATATATATATATATATATATATATATATACATACATATACTGTATATGTATATATATACATATATATATACTTACATAAATGTGTATATATATATATATATATATATATATATATATATATATATATATATATATATATATATATATATATACATACATACATACATACATACATACATACATACATAAATGTGTACCTTTCTCTCATGCGTAACTCCAAAACTTTACTCATTTATTTCCGAGTATGAATTCCTATATACGTACGAGGTAGCTGCATGCCCTTCCAAACTCAGTCCTTCATAAAACCATTTTCTACCTTTCTGTTGTACTTATTTTTGTTTCACACATTCCCCAACTCGTGTTTAATCCAACTTTAAAATGTTCGAAGCTCTACTTCCACGAAGGGTTGTCTGTGTCCCATGTTTGTTGCCCCATGTCTTTTGTCCCATGTCTGTGTCGTTTATTGTGAGTTCTTCATTTACATAGACGTATAATGGTATTTTGAAAAGTGTTCTTATTCATGTTTCATCCATTACTCAACTTTGACTGTCTTCAACACTAGGACACCTTGTAAAGTTGTAAGGTTGGTGTTCGTTCTGGAATATTTTTTTTTTCACTTTATGCTTATCCTCTCGATTTTATTTTCATATTTTTTTGTTTTATATCGCTTTTTTAGGTTATTATACTCAGACTTTTTAATTAAGATTAGTCTTCATCTGCTATTTATTTGTTTTGTCTTTCTAGTAGGACACTCCAAAATCATACCATTGTTCTCTAGTCTTGGGTAGTGGCATAGCCTCTATACCATGGTCTTCCACTGTCTTGGGTAATGCCATAGCCTCTATACCATAGTCTTGAACTGTTTTGGGTTAGAGTTCTCTAGCTTGAGGGTACACTCAGGCACACTATTCTATCTTGTTTCCTTATTTCCTTTAATCACTGGACTATTTTCCCTGTTGGAGCCCTTGAGCTTATAGCATCCTGCTTTTCCTAACCAGGGTTGTAGCATAACTAGTATTATTAATAATGAGATATCTCTCGTCATTGTTGTGTGTAAAAATATGGGGTCGATTTTGATACTTAAGAATTTAAGGCTTTCTTATAAGTTTATCATTTGTTAATACATTTCTAGCCTCATTACGCATCAGAATGTTACAAGGTCTTTCGAAAGGTTAGACATATGCTCAAATCTACTCTTTAATCGGGGCAAGGTAGTCGGCTGATGGTATTCGACCTAAACTATCAGATTTTTATGGTTTTTATTTTCTATTTGTTTTTAAATTGTTACCAATTTTCTTCCCTTGATGGAAGTTTAATAGCTTTGATAATGTAGTTTAATTCCAATATTGATGGTAGTTAGCTTCCTTTAAAGAATATTTTTAGGCAAGGATAGGTTTTTTATTATTATTATATCAATAAATTCTCAATAATGCGATTTATACCATACAGTTTATCAATGAAATAGGTCCTCTGTAATGTGGTTTGTACCAAACAGTTTATCAATGAAATAAATCTTCCGTAATGCGGTTTTTACCAAACAGCTTATCAATGAAATGAATCCATCATCGGATGTGCCAAAATAAATTTTGATTTTTAAATAGAATCTAATAAATATTTTAACCCAATTATAATTGTGGTGGTCTATTGGAAACGTTCCTACCTCACGTTCTGCTGGACTCAGGTTCGAGACCTTGTAACGCTCGATAGTTCCTGGTTGTGTCTGCAAGCTCACCATCCTCATGAACAATGGATGAGTGGCTAGTGGGAGTCTATAGGTCTACCTGCCTAGTCATCGGCAGCCATTGTCTGGCCCTCCCTGGTCCTAGCTTGGGTTAAGAGGGGGCTTGGGCTCTGATCATATATATATATATATATATATATATATATATATATATATATATATATATATATATATATATATATATATATATATATATATATATATATATATATGTATGGTCAGTCTGTAGGGCACTCTCCTACTAGGGCAGTGCCACTATCCCTTCCCTCTGCCATTCATAATTGTTATTATTATTATTATTATTATTGTTGTTGTTGTTGTTGTTATTATTATTGTTATTGTTATTATTATTAGCCAAGCTACAACCCTATTTGGAAAAGCAAGATGCTATAAGCCCAAGGGCTCGAACAGGGAAAAATAGCCTAGTGAGGAAAGGAAATAAGGAAATAAATAATGAGAAAAAATTAACAATAAATTATTTTAAAAACAGTAACGCCTTCAAAACAGATGTTTCATATATAAACTACAAAAAAAGATTTATGTTAGCCTGTACAACTTAAAAGCATTTTTTCGCAATTTTGAACTAGTCGCCTTTAAACCTTAAACATATCCTTTAGCGAGACATGATTATTTTAAAGGTAGATATTACAGGAAATTGAGTTTCTAGATCGTTGTTGATATCGATAAGATATCCTGGGGTGATAATAACTCATTGCCCTCGGGATAAGCATCGATATTAGAGATGAATTATGCGCTATTTTACCCTCCACCAGTTTCATTGATTGATAAGGTCGTTTGTTTGTTTACATTATCCCGTTATTTACGATTTATTGGAATTGATAAATGATATTATTTATTTTTTATATCCCTTTATATATTTACTTTATCTTTAATTTTTGCGTTATTCATATTTTTATATCAAGTAGATTATCCGATTTTATAAGATTTCAAGCATTTGGATAATGTGTTGTAGATTAAGGGATTTCATAAGAATATATTTATCTTTTTCCGTTTATTTTTTATTTTTCTCATAAGTAGAATGAAGAAGTTTTTAGCTTTCTTTTTAACATTATATTTTTATTTTTGTGAAGAAAGCATTCCAATTCTTTCATCTCTGGCGGTTCATTTTAATTTTTCTGTGAGGTAGGCTATGAAATTTAATAAGATATTATTTTCTTGTGCACTGCATTTTCTATTAAGTTATAAGCATTTCTTTTCGGGCATAATATTTTGCATATCACAAGGAGTATATTAATGAAAGAGACTCGGCACCTTACAACCTTCATGATCATCTCCACCTCCTACGTCCATGGACGCAAAGGGCCTCGGTTAGATTTCGCCAGTCGTCTCTATCTTGCGCTCTTAATTCAATACTTCTCCATTCAGCATCTACTTCACGCTCATGGTCCTCAGCCATGTAGGCCTGGGTCTTCCATCTCTTCAAGTGCCTTGTGGAGCCTAGATAAAAGTTTGGTGAACTAATCTCTCTTGGGGAGTGCGAAGAGCATGGCCAAACCATCTCTATCTACCCCTCACCAGGATTTTATTCACATATGGCACTCGAGTAATCTCTCCTATAGTTTTATTTCTAATCATGTCCTGCCATTTCAATCCCAATATTCATCTGAGGGCCTTTTTTCAAGTCATAAACAGAGCCGAAAAGATAACCTCCTTACAAGTACGTTGGCAGAGGTAACTAGATAAAAGAAAGCTTCCCATCACATACCTTGGTCCCAGCCACGACCATCACTGTGCACAGAGTCACAAGGGCCAGGGCAGCAAGATCGTAGTCCGGTGATATGTATCGAGAGTCGTGGACGAAGCTCAGACGAGGGTGGAGCATCAGGTCGCTCAGGCTACGGTTTATAGAGGACTCCATGTACTGGCTGCTGCTTCGGGCTGCTGCAAAGGGGAAAGGAAAGGGAGTGATAGAGATTTTTTTTTTTTTTTTTTTTTTTTTTGTTAAATTGAAAGAATTCAGTGGTTAGGGGGTCTATTCGGCCATTTAAAAGCGGAATTGTAATATATTGGTATTTTCTTGCTATTTAGCAATGCTGCAAGTACAAACAAATTATGATGATGATAATGATAGTTCTTTGGCTTCTAAAACAAGGGATATTAAAGAGGCAATATTTGGAATTTGTTAAAGAACTCCGTATACACACACATATATATGTTGTTATATTTATATATATATATATATATATATATATATATATATATATATATGCGTGTGTATGTGTATGTATATATATAATTTATATATACATACATATATATATATATATATATATATATATATATATATATATATATATATATATATATATATATATACACATACACATATATGTTTAAGGTACTCAAAATTCCGCAGAAGGAGTAATTTTAGTAATATTTTTATTTTGTTTTTTTTACTCGTTTTTAATACCACATTCCTCTAAAGCTTAGTTGCATTCAATCTATATTTCATGATATCCCTTTTCCCTTTCTCAATTGTTGGGGTCTAACCGCTTTTCACCAACGTATGTATAAAACCTAGCAAATAAAGAAATGCCTTTTCTTCGAAGAAAAACAAACACATCCGCTAACTTTATTTACATTTATGCTAAGTGGAATAAGCGAAAGAAAACGGGAAGAGAATTCTTTTTGAATGCGAGGGGAGACTGCGTCCACTAGACTCGAGCAGGTGGCTGGAAATGATTTTTCTGATTGGTTAAAAAGAGCCTTGATGCGTTCGTGAAGTTCTCTTTCAGTGGAGAGAGAGAGAGAGAGAGAGAGAGAGAGAGAGAGAGAGAGAGAGAGAGAGAGAGAGAGAGAGATTCTTTGAAGTTGATTTTATATTGTTGAGTAGATCAGAGAGAATGCGTGAATTGAAAACATTCAAATTGCAATGTTTAATTTGCAAGTGTTTTACAAAAGTATACATCTAATATTTTGTAGTAAATTCTAAAATTCCTGGTGGAGAAATAATTATTAAATTTTCCTCTCTGTTTTTGTCTTTTCTATTGAGATAAAGTTTACTATTGAGATAAAGTTAATCAAGTTATTATAATTATTCAACCCTTTTAAAAATCAAAACAATCATAAAAAAAAATAATCCTTACACAAAAATGTTTAGCGTGTGAGCAACAAAATAACAAAAATCTCTTCGCGAAAAGAGAGCTACTTAAAAATAAAGAATAACAGATTAAGAATTAGGGTAAAGAATCCTAAAGGAATTCCCAGAATACCTATCACTGTTGCTCCTGCACGAGATTCCTAATGAACCCGGGGGATCCCAAACAACTATTACAGCAACCCGTAATCCTGTGGCTACCTATCTCTGCCAGTCGGCAAGCCATTGTAATCGTGCGGTGCAATTACCCTCTAACGAAGTGATTAATGGAGGTAAATCTATGCCAAGCGAAGCCTTAAATGGAACAGATCATTTGCGATTAGCGTGTTTGGCTGAGTGAGCAATCAGCGGGTCTATTTTGTCTTTATTTGATATATTTACACATTTGTAATGAGGATGAGTCTGGCGTCCTTATAGAACGGGGGTTGAATTACAAGCTGTGTTTTGACATCCATGGTAAACACTGTTGAAATGTAATCTGTGTTTGGTCGTCCATGTAGAACGTGGTTGGATTATAAGCTGTGTTTTGATGTCCATGTAGAACGTGGTTGGATTATAAGCTGTGTTTTGACGTCCTTAGAGAACGGGGTTGAATTATAAGCTGTGTTTTGACGTCCATATAGAACGTGGTTGGATTATAAGCTGTGTTTTGACGTCCATGTAAAACACTGTTGAAATGTAATCTGTGTTTTGACGTCCATGTAGAACGTGGTTGGATTATAAGCTGTGTTTTGACGTCCATATAGAACGTGGTTGGATTATAAGCTGTGTTTTGACGTCCATATAGAACGTGGTTGGATTATAAGCTGTGTTTTGACGTCCTTATAGAACGTGGTTGAATTACAAGCTTTTTTGACGTCCATGTAAAACACTGTTGAAATGTAATCTGTGTTTTGACGTCCATGTAGAACGTGGTTGGATTATAAGCTGTGTTTTGACGTCCATATAGAACGTGGTTGGATTATAAGCTGTGTTTTGACGTCCATATAGAACGTGGTTGGATTATAAGCTGTGTTTTGACGTCCTTATAGAACGTGGTTGAATTACAAGCTGTTTTGACGTCCATGTAAAACACTTGAAATGTAATCTGTGTTTTGACGTCCATGTAGAACGTGGTTGGATTATAAGCTGTGTTTTGACGTCCATATAGAACGTGGTTGGATTATAAGCTGTGTTTTGACATCCTTATAGAACGTGGTTGGATTATAAGTTGTGTTTTGACGTCCCTATAGAACGTGGTTGGATTATAAGCTGTGTTTTGACGTCCATGTAGAACGTGGTTGGATTATAAGCTGTGTTTTGACGTCCATATAGAACGTGGTTGGATTATAAGCTGTGTTTTGACGTCCTTATAGAACGTGGTTGAATTACAAGCTGTTTTGACGTCCATGTAAAACACTTGAAATGTAATCTGTGTTTTGACGTCCATGTAGAACTTGGTTGAATTATAAGCTGTGTTTTGACGTCCATGTAGAACGTGGTTGGATTATAAGCTGTGTTTTGACGTCCATATAGAACGTGGTTGGATTATAAGCTGTGTTTTGACATCCTTATAGAACGTGGTTGGATTATAAGTTGTGTTTTGACGTCCATATAGAACGTGGTTGGATTATAAGCTGTGTTTTGACGTCCATGTAGAACGTGGTTGGATTATAAGCTGTGTTTTGACGTCCATATAGAACGTGGTTGGATTATAAGCTGTGTTTTGACGTCCTTATAGAACGTGGTTGAATTACAAGCTGTTTTGACGTCCATGTAAAACACTTGAAATGTAATCTGTGTTTTGACGTCCATGTAGAACTTGGTTGAATTATAAGCTGTGTTTTGACGTCCATATAGAACGTGGTGGGATTACAAGCTGTTTTGACGTCCATGTAAAACACTTGAAATGTAATCTGTATTTTGACGTCCATGTAGAACGTGGTTGAATTACAAGCTGTGTTTTGACGTCCTTATAGAACGTGGTTGGATTATAAGCTGTGTTTTGATGTCCACGTAGAACGTGGTTGGATTATAAGCTGTGTTTTGACGTCCATATAGAACGTGGTGGGATTACAAGCTGTTTTGACGTCCATGTAAAACACTTGAAATGTAATCTGTGTTTTGACGTCCATGTAGAACGTGGTTGGATTATAAGCTGTGTTTTGATGTCCACGTAGAACGTGGTTGGATTATAAGCTGTGTTTTCACGTCCATATAGAACGTGGTTAGATTATAAGTTGTGTTTTGACGTCCATATAGAACGTGGTTGGATTATAAGCTGTTTTTTGACGTCCATGTAGAACGTGGTTGGATTACAAGCTGTGTTTTGACGTCCATGTAGAACGTGGTTCAATTACAAGCTCCACTTCGATGTCCATGTAGAATGCGGTTGAACTGTTATGTTCTTCAAATATTTTGTTTTTCCTTTTCCTTTCCTCACTGGGCTATTTTCCCTATTGGAGCCCCCAGGCTTATAGCATTCTGCTCTTCCAACTAGGGTTATAACTTAGCAATTAATAGTAATAGTAACTACAAGCTGTGGTTTGATGTCGGTGTAGAACGCGATTGAATTACAAGCTGTGTTTTGACGTAGGTGTAAAACGTGCTTGAATTATAAGCTATGTTTTGACGTCCATATAGAACACGGTTGAATTACATGCTGTGTTTTGACGTCCATGTAGAACACGATTAAATTATATGCTCTTTTTTGACATTCATGTAGAACGCGATTGAATTTCATGCTATGTTTTGACGTAGGTGTAAAACGTGCTTGAATTATAAGCTATGTTTTGACGTCCATATAGAACACGGTTGAATTACATGCTGTGTTTTGACGTCCATGTAGAACACGATTAAATTATATGCTCTTTTTTGACATTCATGTAGAACGCGATTGAATTTCATGCTATGTTTTGACGTAGGTGTAAAAGGTGCTTGAATTATAAGCTATGTTTTGACGTCTATATAGAACACGGTTGAATTACATGCTGTGTTTTGACGTCCATGTAGAACACGATTAAATTATATGCTCTTTTTTGACATTCATGTAGAACGCGATTGAATTTCATGCTATGTTTTGACGTAGGTGTAAAACGTGCTTGAATTATAAGCTATGTTTTGACGTCTATATAGAACACGGTTGAATTACATGCTGTGTTTTGACGTCCATGTAGAACACGATTCCATTGCAAGCTATGTTTTGACGTCCATATAGAACACGGTTGAATTACCTGCTTTATTTTGACGTCCATGTAGAACCTGGTTAAATTTTGATATGATTGTTTGATACGAAAAGTAAGTTTTTGATAGAATTTTGTACTGATTTTTGACTCGTGATACCACCGTCTCTCCTGAATTTTATTAATCCGATAATTTATTAAAATAGATTATAAAGATTTGATTACGCCAATATTAAATAATAATGTCCAATTGGAAGGCTTTTGAAATTAGATACAGAACGAGGTATCGCAATACTCCTATATCGCTTTAGTTTTTTTTTTTTTTTTTTTTTTTTTTTTTGACAGGCATATACGTTTATGCAAGTTCACGGAAGTCGTTTAATTAATGAATACAAAGGATTAGTCGTTGATGCATTTTGTAGGGGCATACCAACTTTCTATATATAAAAAAGTTGTTATTTCTGTTATCGCCTTATAGGAAGTCAGTTACATTAACAAAATAAGTTTGTGACATCAATATTTATAACCTTTATAACAACTATAAAGTGAAACTCCATTCAATTAATTTTAATCATCATTTACATACACTGTCAAAACGTAATTTTAATCGGAAATTCGCCTTGAAAATATACTGATCTCAACCGTATTTCAGTGAAATACAGGCGACCGTAATTTTACCTTACTTTGTTATTATCTTTTACGGATTGGTGCCAGTAATATCACTCTTTGACGTCAATATATCCGTTTTTAAAAAGGTAAAAATCCTGGAATAAATGTCAGACATTTACTGCTTTTTAAAGCAAATTTTTAACAGTTTTTGTAAATTGAAGGTCATATTCTGAATATATATATATATATATATATATATATATATATATATATATATATATATATATATATATATATATATATATATATATATATATATATATATATATATATATATATAATAGTATATCCTTTAAATAAAAAAAACTGCACATACAGTAAAGTTTTAAGTAGAAAATCACACAAGCGTTCTCAGCAACAGACCAACTTTAGC
>NC_090747.1:102184369-102207898 GCF_036898095.1 Palaemon carinicauda | reverse complement strand
AACTGTCTGGGCTGAGTTTCATCGAAGGCTTGGTAAGGCCTTTGGTGAGATTCAGTCAAGGCTGTCATCTCCTTGGGGCTGTCACTACGAGAAGTCGTAGATGTGGCGGGGTTGGTGTGAGTAGCCTCTTTGGAGTGCATGGACACAGGGCGATACCTTCGCGATAGCACGACTGTCGCCCCGGCTAGTCCTGCACCCAAACTCCCAGTACCCAGTGTTCGTAGGAGTAACCAGGAAGAACAAATTGCAGCTGTTGTGCCTGATAAAATACCACAGATGAGTATTGACACCCAAGGCGTGGCTGTGTGCGGAGATATCACCCTGAGCCATCGAGGAGCTAGTCCGTCGCAAGCTAGGCGGTGTAGCAGTCTAGAAGCTCCCAATAGACTGCTCAGTATGGGTAGCCCATAGGCCTAGGATGCCCCCCACGCCAACCAATGCTCTCATGGCCATGAGCGAAGCCCCTGGGAATAAATTACCCAAGGGAGCTGCAGTTTCGAAGGATGGGGAAGCTAAGGTGAAAGCCACGGCGCTTGGGAATAGAGACAAAAGAAACACTATTCCTATGGCCATTCCAATACGACTCAGGGTATCCTTGGAATGTTGGCATTCGTCCATCAAGAAGGATGAGGTGTGGGTTCCCATTACTCCAATGCTCATTATGGCGCCTCCGTTCACGACCTGAAAATAGGAAAACGACGTTATTAGTGATAATCAAGATCCAGCTAGTGTACAGGTTCTGGGGAAAGCAGGTGTTTTATGGTAGTGCAGATTTAGTTACAGCTTTTATGAAGAATGTGTATCTTGTGTGGAATTTCTTTTGAACACAACTTATTTAATATCTGTCGCTGTATATATATATATATATATATACACACATACATATACAGTATATGTATATATATATATATATATATACTTTGTGTATATATATATATATATATATATACAGTTATAGTGTTTATTATATATACAACAGGAAAAAAAAGGAATAGTTTGTAGTTCACTGCAGGACAAAGGCTTCAGACAATTTTCATCACCACGCTGGCTATTGTTGGTTGATGATGGTGGGAGACTTTTGTCTAATCACTCATAGCAAACCAACCTACAACGGGTGGCCCTGACTAGTACAGCTTTGCTAATTATGGCGATACACAAACCTTTTCACCACGTTAAGGTATTTTATGCACTATACATGTTTGTGTTTGTATGTATGAGAGTATATACAAAAAGTATGTGCAAGTATAGAAATACATAGCTATATATATGAACAAACATATACAGTTTACATATATATATGTGAGTTTATTATCTACACGGGATATCAGCAGAGAAATTACCCACTGTAACCTGCCTACATTCCCTGTAACAATTACCCGATCGAGTTAGTGTTACAGCAAACCCGAGTAACGTTACAGCCACGCGTTACTGGGCAAATCTACAATGAACTGCCTTGCATGCACGATTCACGAGGACAGATAAACAAAATTTTACATGACTGTGCATACGCAAAGAGATATGCATAACCATAACGCATGCGTATTGCGTATATCTCTTTGTATACATAATAGAATATTGATCCTGTTTTTATATGTTTGTATATTAGAGTTATCAGTAATAGACTTGAAATATCGTTAAAATAGGTAAATATGGCTACATATATATAGTTTTAATCCTGGTTTTATGTGTGTATATTAGAGTTATTAGTAATAGACTTGAAATATCGTTAAGATAGGTAAATATTGTTCATGTCTAGAATTAATTTTGTGTAGTTTTATTATTTTACGAGATTTGCGTTTAGGATATTACGTTATATGTTATCCAGGACATTTGCCTGACAATTTTATGGGCATTGAAGAATATATAAATAAGGGAAGAGAGGTAAACGAAAAACTGCATGAATGGAATAAACGGTAGAAGAAATTTATTAAAATTTTGATAAAATTATTATTATTATTATTATTATTATTATTATTATTATTATTAATACTACTACTACTACTACTACTACTACTACTACCACCACTACCACTACTACTACTACTACTACTAAGCTAAGCTACAACGCTAGTTGGAAAAAGCAAGATCCTATAAAGCCAAAGGGCTCCAACATCGTAAAATAGCCCAGTGAGGAAAGGAAATAAGGAAGTAAATGAACGATATGAGAAATAGTGAATAATTGAAATAAAATATTTTAAAAAAACTTTTATAACATTAAAACAGATATTTCATATATAAACTATAAAAATACTTATTTCGCACTGTTCAACATAAAAACATTTGCTGCAAGTTTCAACTTTCGAAGTTCTACCGATTCAACTAAAGAAACTTAAAAATCCATTAATGAGAGACAAAAAAAGTTGTAGAAAAGATTATGAAAACTGCAGGAATAAAATTTATGGCAAAATAACTTCACAAAAAGTACAAGATTGAAAGAGACAAAAAAATGCTACTTAGAAAAATATCCCGGAGATTTAACGCATGACGAAGACAAATGAATAATGATAGTCACAAAAAATAAATAATTTTGAAAAGAAAATATCGAGTACTGCAAGAATGAAAAAGCAAAAAAAAGTGCCTGAATCAAATTTTGAAAAAAAAAAAAAAAAAATTACGAAAACTTGCCAATGAAAGGAAAAAAAAAATTATAATAATAAAATCACAGAAAATGATAATTTCGAAAACTGCTGGAATGAAAGAATAAAAGGGCCAAATAAAAAATACAGAAAAAACCCCGAAAACTTAATGAAGGAAAAAAACAAATAAAAAATGATAGTCACAGAAAAAAACAGTATCAAAACTGCTGAAATGAATCAATGAAGAGGAAAAAGTCAACAGAAAACTCCAAAAACTTAATAAATGAAAGAAACAAAAATGAATAATGATAACATCACAGAAATAAAAGTAATTTTGAAAACTGCTAAAATGAAAGAATGAAAAAGAAACAAAAACAAAAACTACAGAAAAAAGGCCAAAGACTTTACGAATGAAAGAAAAATGAATAATGATAAATCACAGAAAAAAATAATTTTGAAAACTGCCGAAATGAGATTCCTGCCACAGACCCCATGAAATCCATGAGGGAAAAATCCCTGGTGTTGGGTCCAATGCTTGAGGTCAGCTCTGACGAAGGCGGTGCAGGAGATAGCAGACAGTACCAGGAGTGACACGCCAACGGCTATGCCTCCTATCTGGCATACAACCTGTGAAAGTACAAATATAATGTCCTTTTAGGTTTACGCATAGGGTCATGTATATACTGTATACACACACACACACATATATATATATATATATAGTGTGTGTGTGTATATATATATATATATATATACAATATATATATATATATATATATAAAGGTTTTAAAGGCCGCTCATAAATGGCAGAGGCAAGGGACAGTGACAATGCCCAATAATGACAATTTTTACATATGATCAGCACCTAAGCCACCACCCTCCCCCACCCAAGCTAGGACCAAGGAGGGTCATGCAATGACTGCTGATGACTTAGCAGATAGACCTATAGGCTTCCCCGAACCTCCCAATGGTTAGCTCACAATGTTGGTAAGGTTGGAGTGACCAAAGAAACTATCGAGTTTGTGCGGGACTCAAACCCCCAGTCTGGCGTTCACCAGTCAGGGATGTTACCACATCGGCCACCACAACTTGATATGAAACAAAGTAATTTCAATAGTAATAATAATCATTTTTTTTAATGAGGCACATTTGCCCGGACTCGCAGCGGTGCCCTTTCAGCTCGGAAAAGTTTCCTGATCGATGATTGGTTAGAATTATCTTGTCCAACCAATCAGCGATCAGGAAAAGGGCACCCCTGCGAGTCGGTGCAAACCTGCCTCACTAAAAAGAATTGACTATAGTATTGATAACAACCATACAATAAAAAAAAAACTCCAAATGTATAATATATGATCCCCGTTATATTCCCTTCTTATAACCAGACTAGGGCTAGCTTCCTGGCTCGTTGGTCCCTAATTTGAAGAGAAAACTGGTTTTCATTATATTATTCATACGTCAGATCTGTGAGGGTTATTCCCCTCTTTAATATATTCGGTCTGTTCCTAATTCGTTTTAATTTGTTTCTGTCACCATATGGTCATTTTAGTAATTATTTAAACATATTTTGATGTATTTTAATTTTGGTTATTCATTGTATTTTGATAAATTTATATTGGGGTTATCTTCTACTGTTAGCGGAATTTCAGTAGTCATAAATGTGAGAAAGATGTAAAGATTTTTCACATTAAAGCTACATATTTTTACCCCCGTCAACGAAGTTGGAAGGTTATCTTTTCTCCCTTTTTGTGTATTTGTGGGTGTGTTTGTTTGCAAACAGCTTCCTGACCACGATGTTAATCGTAGAGTAATGAAACTTGCAGGGATTAACTGTTATGTAAATATCTGGAAATGATGAAATTTTGGAAGGTCAATGTCAAAGGTCAAGATCATGGTCAAGCGTAATGACCAATTCACGTAATCAGCCATAAGTTTGGACATCGTTGTCACAGGCTTCAAACTTGGTTCATAATTTGAGTGTATAAAAATCCACGTCAATGAATACATGTTGAGGTCAAAGGCCAAGGTCGAGAAAAAGGCTGCCGTGTCGGAGGTCTGCGCTCTACTGAGTGCCCCTCTAGTTACAATATGTATTTCTATTCCTGATTTTTTTTTCGTCGAAGATGCCATCTTTGTATAGAGTGAAATCTTTATATTTGATTAATACAAATGATTAGTTATAATTTTTTTTTGGGGGGGGTGTTAAACCATATTCTCTTAAAGTATATGTATTAACTTTGACATGAAAGATTAATATATATATATATATATATATACTGTATATATATATACATATATATATATATACTGTATATATATATGTATACGTATATATATATATATATATATACTGTATATATATGTATATGTATATATGTATATATATATATATATATATATGTATATACATATATATACTGTATATATATATATATATATAATCTATCTATCTATCTATCTATATATATATATATATATATCTGTGTATGTGTTTACCTTTCTCTCATGCGTAACTCCAAAACTTTATTCATTTATTTCCGAGTACGAATTCCTATATACGTACGAGGTAGCTGCATGCCCTTCCAAACTCAGTCCTTCATAAAACCATTTTCTACCTTTCTGTTGTACTTATTTTTGTTTCACACATTCCCCAACTCGTGTTTAATCCAACTTTAAAATGTTCGAAGCTGTACTTCCACGAAGGGTTGTCTGTGTCCCATGTTTGTTGCCCCATGTCTTTTGTCCCATGTCTGTGTCGTTTGTTGTTTGTTCTTCATTTACATAGACGTATAATGGTATTTTGAAAAGTGTTCTTCTTCATGTTTCCTCCATTTCCCAACTTTGGTTGTCTTCAACACTAGGACACCTTGTAAAGTTGTAAGGTTGCTGTCCGTTTTGGAATATTTTTTTTCACTTGATGCTTATCCTCGCGATTTTATTTTCATAGTCTTTTGTTTTATATCTCTTTTTTAGGTTATTATACTGAGATTTTTTAATTAAGATTAGTCTTCATATGCTATTTATTTGTTTTGTCTTTCTAGTAGGACACTCCAAAATCATACCATTGTTCTCTAGTCTTGGGTAGTGGCATACCCTCTATACCATGGTCTTCCACTGTCTTGGGTAATGCCATAGCCTCTATACCATAGTCTTGAACTGTTTTGGGTTAGAGTTCTCTAGCTTGAGGGTACACTCAGGCACACTACTCTATCTTGTTTCCTTATTTCCTTTAATCACTGGACTATTTCCCTGTTGGAGCCCTTGAGCTTATAGCATCCTGCTTTTCCTAACCAGGGTTGTAGCATAACTAGTAATAATAATAGTAATGGATATCTCTTGTCATTGTAAATCATTGTTGTGTGTAAAAATATGGGGTCGATTATGATACCTAAAAATTTAAGGCTTTCTTATAAGTTTATCTTTTGTTAATAGATTTCTAGCCTCATTACGCATCAGAATGTCACAAGGTCTTTCGAAAGGTCAGACATATGCTCAGCTCTACTCTTTAATCGGGGCAAGGTAGTCAGCTGATGGTATTCGACCTAAACTATTAGATTTTTAAGGTTTATATTTTTTATTTGTTTTTAAATTGTTGCCTGTTTTCTTCCCTTGATGGAAGTTTAATAGCTTTGATAAGGTAGTTTAATTCCAATATTGATGGTAGTTAGCTTCCTTTAAAGAATATTCTTAGGCAAGGATAGGTTTTTTATTATTATATCAATAAATTCTCAATAATGCGATTTATGCCATACAGTTTATTAATGAAATAAGTCCTCTGTAATGCGGTTTGTACCAAACAGTTTATCTATGAAATAACTCCTCCATATGCGATTTATACCATAATAAATACTTTAACCGACTTTTTATTGTGGTGGCCAATTGGAAACGTCCCTACCTAGCGTTCTGCCCGACGACTCGGGTTCGAGACCCACTCAAGCTCGATAGTTTCTTGTAGTGTCTGCAACCTCACCATCCTCGTGAACAAGGGATGAGTGGCTAGTGGGATTCTACAGGTCTACCTGATAAGTCATCAGCAGCCATTGTCCGGCCTTCCCTGGTCCTAGCTTGGGTGAAGAGAGGGCTTGGGCTCTGATCATATATATATATATATATATATATATGGTCAGTCTGTAGGGCACACTCCTACTAGGGCAATGCCACTATCCCTTCCCTCTGCCATTAATAATTGTTATTATTATTATTATTATTATCATTATTGTTGTTGTTGTTGTTATTATCATTATTATTATTATTAGCCAAGCTACAACCCTATTTGGAAAAGCAAAATGCTATAAGCCCAAGGGCTCCAATAGGGAAAAATAGCCCAGTGAGGAAAGGAAATAAGGAAATAAATAATGAGAAAAAATTAACAATAAATTATTTTAAAAACAGTAACAACATCAAAACAGATGTTTCATATATAAACTACAAAAAAAAAAATATTTGTTAGCCTGTACAACTTAAAAGCCTTTTTTCGCAATTTTGAACTAGTCGACTTTAAACCTTAAACATATCCTTTAGCGAGACCTGATTATTTCAAAGGTAGATATTACAGGAAATTGAGTTTCTAGATCGTTGTTGATATCGATAAGATATCCTTGGGTGATAATAACTCATTGCCCTCGGGATAAGCATCGATATTAGAGATGAATTATACAGTATTTTACCCTCCACCAGTTTCATTGATTGATATAGTCTTGTGTTTACAGTATCCCTTTATTTACGGTTTATTTTAATTGATAAATAATATTCATTTTTTATATCTATTTATATATATACTTTATCTTTATTTTTACGTTATTTATATTTTTATATCAAGTAAATTATCCGATTTTATAAGATTTCAAGCTTTTGGATAATGTGTTGTAGATTAAGGGATTTCATAAGAATATATTTTCTTTTTTACGTTTATTTTTATTTTCCTCACAAGTAGAATGGATAAGTTTTTAGCTTTCTTTTTAACATTATATTTTCATTTTTGTGGAGAAAGTATTCCAATTGTTTCATCTCTGGCGGTTCATTTTAATTTTTCTGTGAGGTAGGCTATGAAATTTAGTAAGACATTATTTTCTTGTTGACTGCATTTTCTAATAAGTTATAAGAATTCTTTTTCGGGCATCATTTTCACATCTCTCAAGGAGTATATTAATCAAAGAGAGTCGGCGCCATACAACCTTCATCATCATCATCATCTCCTCCTCCTACGCCTATTGACGCAAAGGGCCTCGGTTAGATTTCGCCAGTCGTCCCTAACTTGAGATTTTAATTCAATACTTCTCCACTCATCGTCTCCTACTTCACGCTTCATGGTCCTCAGACATGTAGGCCTGGGTCTTCCAACTCTTCTAGTGCCTTGTGGAGCCCAGATGTAAATTGGTGAACTAATCTATCTTGCGGAGTGCGAAGAGCATGCCCAAACCATCTCTATCTACCCCTCACCAGGATTTTATTCACATATGGCACTCGAGTAATCTCTCCTATAGTTTTATTTCTAATCATGTCCTGCCATTTCAATCCCAATATTCATCTGAGGGCTTTTTTTCTCAAATCATAAACAGGGGCGAAAAAAAATAACCTCCTTCCAACTACATTGGCGGAGGTAACTAGATAAAAGAAAGCTTCCCATCACATACCTTGGTCCCAGCCACGACCATTATGGTGCACAGTGTCACAAGGGCCAGGGCAGCCAGATCGTAGTCCGGTGATATGTATCGAGAGTCGTGGACGAAGCTCAGACGAGGGTGGAGCATGAGGTCGCTCAGGCTACGGTTTATAGAGGACTCCATGTACTGGCTGCTGCTTCGGGCTGCTGTAAAGGGGAAAGGAAAGGGAGTTATAGAGATATTTTTTTTCATTTTTTTTTTTTTTTTTTTTTTTTTTTTTTTTTTTTTTTTTTTTTTTTTGTTAAATTGAAAGAATTCAGTAGTTAGGTGATCTAGTCATCCATTTGCAAACTGAATTGTAATATATTGGTATTTTCTTGCAATTTAGCAACATTGCAAGTACAAACAAATTATGGTGATGATGATAGTTCTTTGGCTTCTGAAACAAGGGATATTAAAGAAGCAATATTTGGAATTTGTTAAAGAACTCCGTATACACACATATATATGTTGTTATTTATATATACACACACACACATATATATATATATATATATAGTGTGTGTGTGTGTGTGTGTGTATGTGTATGTATAAACATATATATATATACATATATATATATATATATATATATGCTTAAGGTACTCAAAATTCCGCAGAAGGAGTAATATTAGTAATATTTTTATTTTATTTTTTTACTCGTTTTTAATACCACATTCCTCTAAAGCTTAGTTTCATTCAATCTATACTTCATAATATCCCTTTTCCCTTACTCAATTGTTGGGGTCTAACCGCTTTTCACCAACGTTTGTATAAAATCAGGCAAATAAAGAAATTCCTTTTCTTCGGAGAAAAACAAACACATCCGCTAACTTTATTTACATTTATGCTAAGTGGAATAAGCGAAAGAAAACGGGAAGAGAATTCTTTTTGAATGCGAGGGGAGACTGCGTCCACTAGACTCGAGCAGGTGGCTGGAAATGATTTTTCTGATTGGTTAAAAAGAGCCTTGATGCGTTCGTGAAGTTCTCTTTCAGTGGAGAGAGAGAGAGAGAGAGAGAGAGAGAGAGAGAGAGATCCTTTGAAGTTGATTTTAGAGGGAGATACAAAACTCATAAAATATAGATATGTATATATATATGTATATATATATATATATATATATACACATATATATATATGTAATATATATATATATATGTATATATATATATATATATATAGAGAGAGAGAGAGAGAGAGAGAGAGAGAGAGAGAGAGAGATGGCTACCACAAAACTCATTCTAGAGGTACAAAACTCAAAAGAGAGAGAGAGAGAGAGAGAGAGAGAGAGAGAGATGGCTACTACAAAACTCATTCTAGAGAGGTACAAAACTCAAAAGAGAGAGAGAGAGAGAGAGAGAGAGAGAGAGAGAGAACGATTCTTGAAGTTGATTTTGTAGTGTTGGGTAAATCAAAGAGAATGCGTGAATTGAAAGCATTCAAATTGTAATGTTTAATTTGCAAGTGTTTTACAAAAATATGGATCTAATATTTTATAGTAAACTAAAATTCCTGGTGGAAAAATAATGATTAAATTTTCCTCTCTTTTTTTGTCTTTTCTATTGAGATAAAGTTAATCAAGTTATCATTATGATTATTCAACCCTTTTAAAAATCAAAACAATCAACAACAAAAAATTCCTTACACAAAAACGTTTAGCATGTGAGCAACAAAATAACAAAAATCTCTTCGCGAAAAGAGAGCTACTTAGAAATAAAGAATAACAGATTTAGAATAAGGATAAAGAATCCTAAAGGAATTCCCAGAATAACTATCACTTTTGCTCCTGCACGAGATTCCTAATGAACCCGGAGGATCCCAAACAACTATTACAGCAACCCGTAATCCTGTGGCTACCTATCTCTGCCAGTCGGCAAGCCATTGTAATCGTGCAGTGCAATTACCCTCTAACGAAGTGATTAATGGAGGTAAATCTATGCCAAGCGAAGCCTTAAATGGAACAGATCATTTGCGATTAGCCTGTTTGGCTGAGTGAGCAATCAGTGGGTCTACTTTGTCTTTATTTGATATGTTTACACATTTGTAATGAGGATGAGTCTGGCGTCCTTATAGAACGGGGTTGAATTACAAGCTGTGTTTTGACGTCCATGTAAAACACTGTTGAAATGTAATCTGTGTTTTGACGTCCTTAGAGAACGTGGTTGAATTACAAGCAGTATTTTGATGTCCATGTAGAACCTGGTTGGATTATAAGCTGTGTTTTGACGTCCTTATAGAAGGTGGTTGGATTATAAGCTGTGTTTTGACGTCCTTATAGAACGTGGTTGAATTACAAGCTATGTTTTGACGTCCATGTAGAACGTGGTTGGATTATAAGCTGTGTTTTGACGTCCTTATAGAACGTGGTTGGATTATAAGCTGTGTTTTGACGTCCATATAGAACGTGGTTGGATTATAAGCTGTGTTTTGACGTCCTTATAGAACGTGGTTGAATTACAAGCTATGTTTTGACGTCCATGTAGAACGTGGTTCAATTACAAGCTGCACTTCGATGTCCATTTAGAACGCTGTTGAACTGTTACTGTTCTTCCAATATTTTATTTTTCCTTGTTTCCTTTCCTCACTGGGCTATTTTCTCCGTTGGAGCCCCCAGGATTATAGCATTTTGTTTTTCTAACTAGGGTTGTAGCTTAGCAATTAATCGTAATAGTAACTACAAGCTGGGGTTTGATGTCGGTGTAGAAAGCGATTGAACTACAAGCTGTGTTTTGACGTAGGTGTAAAACGTGCTTGAATTTCAAGCTATGTTTTGACGTCCATATAGAAAGCGGTTGAATTACAAGCTGTTTTGACGTCCATGTAGAACACTGTTGAATTATATGCTCTGTTTTGACGTTCATGTAGAACGCGATTGAATTACATGCTGTGTTTTGACGTAGGTGTAAAACGTGCTTGAATTATGAGCTATGTTTTGACGTCCATATAGAACACGGTTGAATTACATGCTGTGTTTTGACGTCCATGTAGAACACAGTTGAATTATATGCTATTTTTTGACATTCATGTAGAACGCGATTGAATTACATGCTGTGTTTTGACGTAGGTGTAAAACGTGCTTGAATTATAAGCTATGTTTTGACGTCCATATAGAACACGGTTGAATTACAAGCTTTTTTGACGTCCATGTAGAACACGGTTGAATTATATGCTATTTTTTTTTACTCATGTAGAACGCGATTGAACTACAAGCTGTGTTTTGACGTAGGTGTAAAACGTGCTTGAATTATAAGCTGTTTTGACGTCCATATAGAACACGGTTGAATAACAAGCTGTTTTGACGTCCATGTAGAACACGATTGAATTGCAAGCTATGTTTTGACGTCCATATAGAACACGGTTGAATTACCTGCTTTATTTTGACATCCATGTAGAACCTGGTTAAATTTTAATATGATTGTTTGATACGAAATGTAAGTTTTTGATAGAATTTTGTGCTGATTTGAGACTCGTGATACCACCGTCTCTCCTGAATTTTATTAATCCGATAATTTATTAAAATAGATTATAAAGATTTGATTACGCCAATATTAGTTAATAATGTCCAATTGGAGAGCTTTTGAAATTAGATACAGAACGAGGTATCGCAATACTCCTATATCGCTTTAGATTTTTATCTTTTTTTTTTTTTTTGTTTTTTTTTTTTACAGGCATATACGTTCATGCAAGTTTACGGAAGTCAATTAATTAATGAATTAAAAGGATTGGTTGTTGATGCATTTTGTAGGGGCATACCAACTTTCTATATATAAAAAAATTTACTGTTTCTGTTATCGTCTTATAGGAAGTCAGTTACATTAACAAAATAAAATTTCTTCATGACATTAAGATTTACAACCTTTATAACAATTATAAAATCAAAATCCCTTTAATTTATTTTAGTCATCATTTACATACACTGTTAAAAAACCGTAATTTTAATCTGAAATTCTCCGTAAAAGTATACTCTTCTCTGCCGTATTTCAGTAAATTATAGGCGGCCGTAATTTACCTTACTTTGTTATTATCTTTTACGGGTTGGTGACCGTAATATTACTCCTTTACGTCAATATATCCGTTTTTAAAAAGGTAAAAATCCTGGAATAAATGTCAGACATTTACCGCTTTTTAAAGCAAATTTTTAACAGTGTAGTTTTAGTAAATTGACGGTAATATTCTGAATATATATATATATATATATATATATATATATATAATAGTACATCCTTTAAATAAAAAAAAAACTGCATATACAGGCTAATTTCTAAGTAGTAAATGACACAAACGTTCTCAGCAACACTGAGTCCGCCTTTAGCCCAAACGACCTACCGAATGCAGGCAGTAGCAGAAGATCCAGGAGTAGAGAAGCCGCCACCAGCACGGCTGGAAGCTCGCCCATGCTCGTGTACACGTGGGCGTACACCCCGCAGCCCTTGGGTATTCTCACGTGCAGTTCGGCACACACAAATCCTTTAAAAAAAAAAAAAAGAGAGAGAAATTGATATAAGCTGGAGGCGATACACATCTATGTCTTTTTCTTTTTCAGTTGATAATAGTTTTCGTAGGATTTGTGGCTTTAGGGGGAAATAGTGTATCAGCCAGGTATACATTTACATTATATCCCTTATATAAGTTCAATTGGTAGTTGCTAGAATCTAGCTTGTGTCGTATGTGTATATTTGGACACAGAATATACACACAAATATAAATAGGAAGTTTTTCGAATTTGAAACGTGTATATTTATGTACTTGTGAAACGATTGTATATTTATGTACTTGTTTTATGTTTATACTTTTTTCTATATGTATAATTATATTGTGCGTGAAGTAGTTTAAATTATAAGTACCTGAATATGAATACAAACATACCTACTTACCCTGTACACACAACACACACACACATGTATATATATATATATATATATGTATGTATGTATGTATATATATATATATATATATATACATATATATATATATATATATATGTATATATATATTTATATATATACTGTATATATATACTATATATATGTATATATATATATATATATACACACACATATATGTATATATATATATATATATATATGTATATATGTATATATGTACATGAATGTATGTATGTACAGTATATCTATATATTCGTGCATACGTACGTTACAAGCACTGCATGCACAAGGTAAATTATACATATAGGAAAAAAATATAAAAATCAAACAAGTATATTAAATCACTTTTACTTCAAATTCAAGAAATTTCATATAGCCTTTATTTTCATTTTTTTTTAAATGAAACCATCTCCGTTGCAATATCACTAAGTAAATTACCTTAATGGACCCCTGGAATAAAACTGCATCTTGGGGGGAAAATTCAATTTTCCCTTCATTCTTATACATTATGCCGAAGTTTCCCCCCACCCCCTCCCCCTCCCCCCTCCCCCCCCCCACCCTTCCCCTCCCCCTCCCCCCACTCTTCCCCTCCCCCTCTCTCCCCCCTTGCGAAACGGCCGTGATTTCATGCAAAAGTATAGAAATTCAATTTCGCAAAGTTAGGTACGGAGTCCGCTGGCTGCTTTTGGGGGCGATGTGAAAACGGTCTGTTCGGAAAGTACTCTTTTGTAAGTTGGGATGTTAGGTGTGTGTGTGTGGGGGGGGGGTTTGAGCGAGCTTATTCCTACATACGTAGATACATATTTAGATATGCCTGGGTGTGTGTATATATATAGATAAATATATATACACATATATATATAAATATACACACATTTATATATGCTGTATATATATATGTGTGTGTAAATATATATATATATATATATATATATGTATGTATATATATACATGTATGTTTATTTATATATGCATATATATATATATATATATATACGTGTATATATATATATATATATATATATTTATAAGCTTTTATAATTTAGTAACCAGAAAAACCTCCTGAATAATATTGCAAATATTCACATACATATAATCTATTTCCATAACACCAAAAACGATTTAAGCGTCAACAGTTATAAAATAAAGGAAGCAGAGGATAGAACTAATGACTCCGAGAAGAGTAAAATAAACACCAGTTAACCTTATGACCTCTGGTTGGATTGTTTCCTCTCAACCAAGTCTCTAAATCTATCGTAAGAGGATTATAGAAGCCCTTATGGGGAACTTCGACCACAGACGCGTCCTAGTTATATAGAAAGAGGGAAGGCAAGCGGTGGAATTGGGGTAGAGAGACCGAGATCATTTACTCCTTGGTTCGTATGTCTTCTAGAAAAGGTTTGAAGGGGGTGGGGCACATGATAATGAATAAAGATGAATGTACATGTACAGAAAACTGTACTAACATCATCTACACTTAAAAAACTGTAAATTTAATCGGATATTCTCCGTATAAATATACTGTTCTCAGCACTATTTCAGTACTAAAGGGGCACTCAGTATAGCGCAGACCCCCGCCCTGTGGGCTTATTTCTCAACCTTTTGCTTGACCTTGACCTTTGACCTTAACATTATTAATTAGGCGTGGATTTTCATACGCTCAAATATGAGTTATCGATGTACAAACCTGTTGCGTATTACGTGAATTGGAAATTTTACTGGACTGTGACCCTAACCTTTGACTTTGACCTTTCAAAATTTAATAATTTCCAGCTTTGTTACATAACAGTTAATCCCTACAAGTTACTGTACGATTAAAATTGTGGCCAGGAAGCTGTTCACAAACAAACACACACAAACAAACGGGGTAAATCATAACCTCCTCCCAACCTCGTTGGCGGAGGTAGTAAGTTATCACTTATGAGCTATATTCTGTTATACCGTATTTTGACATAGAGGGTCCACTTAACGGGGTTCACTGTAGTCATTATTAAAGCATAATTGCTACATTCTTTCAACTATTAGTAGCACCCACTTTTTAGCCTTTCATGGTGTAACTGTGGACTTTCCCCCTGCTTTACGCCGGTGTTGACTGGTCTCCTAGGCCCTCGCGCTATGTTATATGTTCCAAATTCCATAATTTCAAATAGCTAGGTTTAAAGTTAGCAGTAATTGTTGGTCTTTGACGTATACTTGATGATGCATATGTATTGATCCCCCCCCCCCCCCCAGTTGCATACTGGTCTCCCTGGCCCTAGCGCCTGTCTATATTGCCCTAATTCCATATTTTCTAAAGTTAACAGTAATTGAATCTCTCTCTCTCTCTCTCTCTCTCTCTCTCTCTCTCTCTCTCTGAACTTCAAGTCTAAGAAACAGAATATTTTGTTTTAATTATTCATTACTTTTCATATAGTTAATTTCCTTATTTCATTTTTTCACCTGGCTATTTTTCCCTGTTGGAGCCCTTGGGATTATAGCATCCTGCTTTTTCAACTAGGGTTGTAGGTTAGCAAGTAATAATAATAATAATAATAATAATAATAATAATGATGATGATGATGATGATCTTGATGATGATGATAATAATAATAATGATGATAATAATAATTTTTCTACCTTGCTTCGACTCCTGTTCCCCCTCAATCTCTGAATAACAACAAGAATAAAAAATGATTTTCAATAAGAGGCAAAATTGAAAATCAATTGCCGGACCTAACCCACCGAATTGGTGGAGCCAAGTCCTTTCTTAGGCTCCATATGAAGAGGAGGTCTGTGGTCGTGGTCAGATTATATCCACTTAAGGATCCTCTTTGTCCTCTGTGATTGCCCAGGAACCCTCTGCCTTTGGGAGTCGCCTCCTAGGAATGATAGGATTGTGTCCTCTCTCTCTCTCTCTCTCTCTCTCTCTCTTGCATGAATATAGGATAACATATACGCACTCTCTTGCATGGATACAGTTAAACTCTCTCTCTCTCTCTCTCTCTCTCTCTCTCTCTCTCACTTGCATGAGTAAAGGATAACACAAACGCACTCTCGATTGCATGGATACAGTTACACACACACTCTCTCTCTCTCTCTCTCTCTCTCTCTCTCTCTCATGAACCCAATTGAACTTAAATGAAATATTATTTAAAAACGTCAGGCCTCTAAAAATATATTCATTTAAGGCCAGGCCTCTACGAAGGTATTTAAAAAGGTCATGCCTCTACGAAAGCATTAAAAAAGGTCAGGCCTCTACGAAAGCATTAAAAAAAAGGTAAGACCTCTATGAAGGTATTAATAAAAGGTCACGTCTCTTCGTAGTTATTAAAAAAGGACAGGCCTCTACGTATAGGTATAAAAAAAAGGTCAGGCCTCTTCGAAAATATTAAGAAATGTCACCTCTATGAAAGTATTTAAAAAGGTCAGGCCTCTATGAAAATATTAAAAAGGTCAGGCCTCTACGAAAGTATTATAAAGCGTCAGGCCTGTACGAAGGTATTAATAAAAGATCAGGTCTCAACGAAAGTATTAAAAATGTCAGGTCTCTACGAAAGTATTTAAAAAGGCCAGGCCTCTATGAAAATATTAAAAATGCCCGGCCTCTATGAAAATATTAAAAATGCCCGGCCTCTACGAAGGTATTAATAAAAGGTCAGGCCTCTACGAAAGTATTTGAAAAGCCAGGCCTCTATGAAGGTATTATAAAAATGCCAGGCCTCTACGAAAGTATTAAAAAACTTCAGGCATCTACAAAAGTATTAAAACAAGGTCAGGACTCTACGAAGGTATTAATAAAAATGTTAGACCTCTACGAAAGTATTAAAAAAAGGCCAGGCTTCTACGAAAGTATTAAAAAAAGGTCAGGCCTCTACGGAAGTATTAAAAAGCGCCAGGCTTCTGCAAAAGTATTAAAAAAAGTTCAGGACTCTACGCAGGTACTTAAAAGGTCAGGCCTCTACGAAGGTATTAAAAAAGGTTAGGACTCTACGAAAGTATTAAAAAAATGTCAGGCCTCTGTGAAAATATTAAAAATGTCAGGCCTCTACGAGGTCATTAATGAAAAGTCAGGCCTCTACGAAAGTATTAAAAAGGTCAGGTCTCTACCTAAAGTATTAAAAAGGTCAGGCCTCTACTAAAGTATTAAAAAGGTCAGGCCTCTACTAAAGTATTAAAAAGCCAGGCCTCTACTAAAGTATTAAAAAACACCAGGCCTCTGCTAAAGAATTAAAAAGGTCAAGCCTCTACGTTTAAGTAATAAAAAGGTCAGGCCTCTACTAAAGTATTAAAAAGGTCAAGCCTCTACGTTTAAGTATTAAAAAGGCCAGGCCTCTACAAGCTACTTCCCTTCCTTCGCTCTCATTTACATACGCAAAGGGGACAAATACGCCTAACATCAACCTCATGAGACCGGCGTCACAAATGAGAGATAATGCGTATCTTTATTGCAGCGGATGTGGACTAATAGCTTCCTTAAGAGAACGTGTTTTTTATGCCATGGTGTCGCTGTTCAGAGCGTCTGAGATGTTATTCTTGTTTTGTTATAATTACGGTTTTGTTTAAGGTAATTTTATGCTTTATATTTTCGTTTTTAGTATTTAAAAAAATAGAAGGAAGGTGGATGAAATTTAATTTAATTTGTTATCTAAATATAAGGAAAAAAATTCAAATTAATCTTCTGTGTTTTACATGATTGTAGTTCACTTATTTATATATCGGTCTTTAATGATGGTAATATATACGTCATATATATATATTATATATATATATATATATATAGTTGTGTGTATGTGTGTCCACAAAAATTAATACCTTTAAAATCTGCTTAGAATTTATCGCCCAATAGCAATCATTCACGTTGGGTAGTTAGTGCATCCTGGCTATCCATGGAGGAAAAATATCCCTTGAAAGAAGGCAACGAGTTTTTACAAATATTTCTTCGGCCTTAGTGGAAAAGGCAATCATCCCGAGAGGAAACTCTATTTTAAAGTTTTATCCTGAAATTCATGTCTTTCTCTTTTACTCAGACTGAATTTAGAAAGCCATGGAAGATGGGGTAGAATATCTATAAATTGCTGCACTATAAGTGCTAGTTTGTATATGGAGTTGTATAAGGTTGCACGTTGAAAAAGGGAGTTTTTTTTTATTTATCTGTAAGTAATGATGGTGGAGGAATATATATATATATATATATATGTATATATAATATATACAGTATATATATAATATATATATATACACACAGTATATATATATATATATATATACAGTATATGTATATATATATATACAGTATATGTATATATATATATATATACAGTATATGTATATTATATATATGTATATGTATATATATATATATATATATATGTATATGTATGTATATATATATATATATATATATTTTATATATATATGTTATATATATATATATATGTATATGTATGTATATATATATATATGTATATATATATATATATATATCTCCTTTCTGACTGGGGATACCTTAACGTGGTGAAAGGGTTTATGTATCTCCATGATCAGCAAAACTATGCCAGCAAAGGTCCCCTTTACTATATACAGTAATATATATATATATTATATATATATATTATATTTTTTTCTGACTGGGGGATACATTACCGTGGTGAAAGGGTTTGTGTATCTACATGATCAGCAAAATTGTACCAGTAAAGGCCACCCTTACTAGATAGGTTTGCTGTGATGGATCAGACAAAAGTATCCCACCATCACCATTCCGCAAATCAGCGTGGTGATTCAGACCGGCCAAACCCCGTTCATAAATTGACATGACTTAGATATTATATATATATATATATATTTATATATATATATATATATATTACATATATATATATATATATATATATACATATATATAAATATATATATATATATATATATACTATATGACCATCATCATCATCATCATCTCCTCTTACGCCTATTGATGCAAAGGGCCTCAGGTAGATTTCGCCAGTTATCTCTATTAAGAGCTTTTAAATCAATACTTCTCCATTCGTCCTTTCTCTCTCTCTCTCTCTCTCTCTCTCTCTCTCTCTCTCTCTCTCTCTCTATGTATGTATGTATGTATGTATATAAGCAGCACCTTATAAAATTCATGTCATGTTGTATATGGAATTATTAAGGGTTACCCGTTGAAAAAGGAGAGTTTTTTCATTTATTTCTTTGTAATAAAAAAAGCTTTTGTAATCTTTTATACTGTATCTCAACAACGAAATCATTGTGTATTTTATCCTGAGGTAATAATTGCATTAATTATTATTATTTTTCAGTTTGATGTATTGTAATTAAATTGAAAAGTTTTAATTCATGATAGTAATTGCTGTTGAAGGTAATAACTATCTTAGAATTTTTATCATTTCTCTCTCTCTCTCTCTCTCTCTCTCTCTCTTCTCCTCTCTCTCTCTCTCTCTCTCTTTTGAGTATTATTTACAGCTGAAAATTATACTTTTGATTTTATATAATCATATATTTTATTTTTACTCTCTCCCCTTTTTACCTCATCCAACGAAGTTGGAAGGAAGTTATGTTTTTTCCCCTGTTTGTTGTGTTTCTTTGTTTGTGAACAGCTTTCTGGCCACAATTTTACACTGACAATGGATTAACTGTTATGTAAAAAGCTGATTAAATTTTGGAAGATCTAGGTCAAATGTCAAGGTCACGGTCAATTAAAATTTCCAATTCACGTAATCAGACATAATTTTGGACATCATTGTCACAGAGACTTCAAAGTTAGTTCATATTTACGTATGAAAATCCAGGCCAATTAATACATGTTAAGGTCAAAGATCAAGGTCGAGAAATAAGTTGCTGCGGCGGAGGTCTGCCTCTAAAGGTCTCGAAGATGAGCTGCTGCTTCGGAGATCTGCGCTCTACTGTGTGTCCCCTCTATTTTTCAATCTGTGACAAAAAAACTAAAATATCTTACTCAAGCCTTCAATATCAAATCTAAATTCGAGAATTAATTTGCATCTCACCCAGAATAGGCAATAGTAACTATTTACGAATTTCGCTTCAAACCAAGACCTATCAAAGGGCACGCATTAAAGAGCAATTAATTAGGGTCAAAGTGGTTGATTGCCCTATGTAATAGTCTAAATAGTCAAGTGGTATTTGATAGGTACGAAACCCAGCTGCGGGAGAGCTATTATTACCTATGAATACAAAATCAAGGTAGATCAAGGGAAATGTAAATGACGGGATTTTTTTTTAATAGTATATGAACGGAAGCTTTGATGTCCTGTGAAATTGAGAGAATCTTGAGCGTTTGAAGTAGGTTTTTTACCATATGTGTTTAATATATATATATATATATATATATATTATATATTATATACATATATATATATACATATATACTAGCTAATGTGGTGGAGATGGGTTGATTTCATTCTAAGTGCAAAAAAAAAAAAAAAAATAACTGAGTTCGACAGGTATGAGTTCCAGGAGAATTGTCATCGACTTCTATCTCTCCGCGGCTAAATGTTATGTCACTGTCATACCCAGCTCTCATATATATATATATATATATATTTATGTATATATTTATGTATATATATATAATATATATATATATATATATATATAATGTTGAAAATAAGCGTCTCTCTCTCTTAGTTATTTATGTGTATATATATACAGTATATATATATCTATATATATATTATCTATATATATTATATATTATATATATATCCAGACACTTGCTCTACATTACATTATGTGAAATTTCCATATGTATTCGTAATGCCAGGAGAAGGAACCCAACAGAAGCAAGGAGTCTGGTATTCACACTTCTTTTTTTTTTTTTTTTTTTTTGGCTCCGTCACTCCACTAATTAATTCTAGAAATCTCTGCGTCTCATTTCTCCGTTCCTCGAACTCTTCTCGTTTGTCATTGTTCCAGGCGCTGGAAGATTTCTCCTCGGCCTGGAAATGACACACTTTTGCAAGTCCTGGATTCTTTTATACATATGTATGCATGCATGCATTTATGTATGGCATTTTAGTGTGGAGGATTCATTTTGTATGTATAGGAGTATGCGTGTTTGGTTAGTTAAATTGTTTATATCCTTTTTTTATATTTGCTTGAATGTTCTTCTGGAAGGGAAAAGTGTTCAGAGCTGAAAAATGTATGTGTATGTATTTATGATATATATATATATATATATATATATACTATTTATGTATATATATAATATATATATATATATATATATATGTATGTGTGTAGTATATACTAATACACACACACACACACATATATATACTATATATATAGATATATATATATATATATATATATTATGTATGTATATACATATGTATATATATGTATATACAGTATGTATATATATGTATGTATATACATATGTATATATATACTCTCTATATATAATATATGTATATAATATATATATATATATATATATAAATATGTATATATATGTATATATACAGTATGTATATAAATATATAAATACATATATATATATATATATATATATACTCTATATATACATACATATATATGTATGTATATATCTTCAATTTTGACGACGGCAAAAATCTAATACAGACAAAACAAATCCGTCGCCAACGAATCCAGTCAAACCGGACTTTGAAAAGCAATACAGCGGCGCCATCTACGAACCGAGATTAGAAACTTTCAGTTTGTAATTCAACTTATCTTCCACCACCGGAAATGAGCACAAATTGGGCGACGGCTTCGGCCTCTATGCTGACTTAACTTCGCGAATTAATCGCTCTGTGATGGATGGCGCAAACCTGTGTGTGAATAGCAACCGGGAGGAAAGTTGGCGTCCCACTTGGAGAATCAATTAACGTGTTCTCGCCATCATTCATTTGCCTGTTATTACCTCTCGGCCGCTTTCGGGACGATCGATCCCATTTGGCGGTTTTTATTATAATTATCGCGCATCTGTTCGCTTGTATCTGTTGACGTAGGATGCACACGTACGATAAGTATCAAAAGTTATTTAGGTTTAAATTTGTAGATACATGTCCCTTTTAGTGGGGATACCTTAACGTGGTGAAAGAGTTTTTGCATCGCCATGGTCAGGAAAGCTGTATGTGTCAGGACACACATACTAGGTTGGTTTGCTGTGAGCAATCAGACTAAAAATTAGTATAATTATCATGTGTGTGTTTGTGTGTTTCTTCCACGTTTTTCATGTATATTTTGATGTAAGATGCACATGTACGATAATAATAATAATAATAATAATAATAATAATAATAATAATAATAATAATAATAATAATAATAATAATACAAAGATTTTATTGCAATTTTTTTTTTCTTAAATAGACAAGAGTAAAACGTTTTTATTCAATTTCCCCGGACCTCAGAATTTATAGCTGCCCCATCTGTTCTCAAACGAATTCGATTTTTACCAACATATCTGCATATGCATCCTTCTTTGAATATGTATATAATGCTAACCTTTAAGTCCCTTTCTCTTCCTAAGGCTATTAGTTCCCTGACGCATATTTAAGGTTTAAAGTTTTAAAGGTTGCTCATGAATGGCAAAGGCTAGGAACAGTAACAATGTCCGAGCAGGACTACGCCCTAGAGACTGATCATGTGTTCATATGATCAGCAACCTAGTCTCCTATCCACCCAAGCTAAGACCAGGGAGGGCCAGCTATTGGCTGTTGATGACTCATTCCTCTCCATCCAAGCTAGGACAAGGGAGGGCCAGCTATTGACTATTGATGACTCATCCCTCTCCACACAAGCTAGGACATGGAAGGGACATGTATTGGCTATTGATGACTCATTTCTCTCCACCCAAGCTAGGACAAGGGAGGGCCAGGTATTGGCTGTTGATGACTCATTCCCTCTCCACCCAAGCTAGGACCAGGGAGGGCCATCTATTGGCTGTTGATGACTCATCCTTCTCCACCCAAGCAAGGGCATGGGAGGGCCAGGTATTGGCTGTTGATGGCTTATCTCTCTCCACCCAGCAAGGACATGGGAGGGCCAGGTATTGGCTGTTGATGGCTTATCTCTCTCCACCCCAAGCTAGGACCAGGGAGGACCAGCTATTGGCTGTTGATTACTCAACAGCACACCTATAGGATCATGCAATAGCTTCTGATGACTCAGCAGATAGACCTATAGGCTCCCCCAAGCACCTACGATCCTTAGCTCACAAGGATGGTGAGGTTGCAGGACACTACAAGAAACTCTAAGGCTTGAGCGTTTCTCGAACACCAATCCAGAAGATCGCTAGGCATAGACGTTACCAACAGGCTACCACAACACTGCATTTACATCTTGAAAAATGTATTCAAGCCTTTTTCCCTCTCCTAAGGCTGTCACTTTCCTTCCGCGTCTCTCACTTAATGAATTTTCTAGTCGTGGTTCATTGCAATTA
>NC_090747.1:102169369-102179369 GCF_036898095.1 Palaemon carinicauda | reverse complement strand
AGATTAATTGTTCGGTTCAGTAATTATTTTTTTCCGTATAATCTATTACTAATCTCTGGGATTTTCTCAATACTTTCATGTTCCCTGTTTATATTTATATCATGGTGGCCGATGTGGTAACGCCCCTCACTGGTGAACGCCAGACTGGGGTTCGAGTCCCGCTCAAACTCGTTAGTTTCTTTGGTGGCTGCAACCTCACCATTCTTATGAGCTAAGCATGGGGGTGTTTTGGGGAGCCTATAGGTCTACCTGCTGAGTCATCAGCAGCCATTGCCTGGCCTTCCTTGGTGCTCTCTTGGGTGGAGAGGGGGCTTGGGTGCTGATCGTATATATGTTCAGTATCTAGGGCAATGTTCTACTCGATATGACAATGTCACTGTCCCTTGCCTCTCTCATTCTAGAGAGGCCTTTAAACCTTTAAACCAGTGGGAAGGAGAGACCAGAATGGCGGGGGGTGGGGGGAGGCTGCAAGGGCGCACTGAGCAATCCCTCCTAAGGGGGAAATGTGTATTGTTCTGAAGGTGGAAATTAGTTAATTAGACTTCAAACATCTTAAGCATTTTAATCGCTTCTTTGGGGGAATATTTATACAAAGCCCCACAAAGGAGGACACGAATAGTTTAAACTTGTTTCATCACATAAATCATTAAAATGATGATAGAAAGTTTAATGAGAAATTCAACAGATAAACAAGTTTGTTAAGGTAGGGCGTGACACACACACACACACACACACACACTCTCTCTCTCTCTCTCTCTCTCTCTCTCTCTCTCTCTCTCTCTCTCTCTCTCTCTCTCTCTCTCTCTCTCTCTCTCTCACAGCATGAGGTTGGTACATTACTTCTGAGGAGAATTGCTTTCCCTATAAATCTTCCAAAATAAAGAGGCTCTTAATTCAGGGTTTGAATTTTTAAGGTAATTCCTTAGTTTGAGGTGATTTCCATGGTTTCAAGGTAGTTGTTAAGGTAATGCTAATGTAATTGCGTTTTTACTACCTTCAAAAATTAAGGAAATTGGAAAAGTTTTAAGGTAATCTAAGGTAAAAAGCAGCAGTATTTAAGGTAATGGCTATATGCGCAAGTTTAAAATCTGCTCTTAATATAAGCCTATGTTTATATCAGTACTTACGCAATACAAAAATATAGATTATGTTAATCTCGATTTTGGTATTTCTAATGATCAAAATGTATTTTTGAATTTAGTTACGTACTCGCTACTTCGAATCGGATAAAAAAAAATTGTCTCCGCCAACGAAATTGGAAGGAGGTTATTTGTTTTCCCCTGTTTGTGTGTTTATTTGTGTGTATTTGTTTGTGAACAGCTTCCTGGCCACAATTTTAATCGTAGAGTAATGATACTTGCAGGGATTAACTGTTATGTAAAAAGCTGGAAATGATTAAAATTTGGAAGGTCAAAGGTCAAGCAAAATGTCCAATTCACATATCAGCCATAAGTTTGGACATCATCGTCACATAGACTTCAAACTTGGTTCATATTTGAGTGTATGAAAATCCACGCCAATTAATACATGTTAAGGTCAAGGTCAAGGTCTAGCAAAAGGTCGATGGACATCATCGTCACAGAGAATTCAAACTTGGTTCATATTTTAGTGTAGGAAAATCCACGCCAATTAATACATGTTAAGGTCAAAGGTCAAAGTCAAGGTCGAAAAATAAGCAGCCATGGCGGAGGTCTACCCTCTACTGGGTGCCTTTCTACTTTTTATTTGTTATTTAGATAAGTTTATAATTTTTTGTCTTCCACTTAAGATATCCTCTTATCCTAATTTAATATTTCAAAGTTTGAAGTCCATAGGACTCTCAAATCATATGAGTAGTCCATTTATTTGATGACATCCAAGAACTAAAATAGTTCCTTATTGTTCATTTAATTTTTTTATTAATATATGAAAATACCAAGCCATTAACATCGATATCAAATTAAGGAAGTAAAAAAAAAATAAACCCATAAACAATTACTTCTGGGGGAGAACCCCCCAAAATTAGAAATTAAAAAGGGGGTCAGATGTCACTCCCCCCCCCCCCCCCAGATAGAAAAAAAATATGTCAGATGTCAAGGGTGCAGTCATTTGTCCAGCAACACTACAATTCTACAGTAACGTCTCCTGTTCAGTGTCACTGGAGAGCAGTCAAAAGCCAGGTCTCTCTCTCTCTCTCTCTCTCTCTCTCTCTCTCTCTCTCTCTCTCTCTCTCTCTCTCTCTCTCTCTCTCTTCTCAGTAATACTTTTTAGTGAGTCCATAGGACTTTCATCTCTCTCTCTCTCTCTCTCTCTCTCTCTCTCTCAGTAATACTTTTTAGTGATTCCATAGGACTTTCATCTCTCTCTCTCTCTCTCTCTCTCTCTCTCTCTCTCTCTCTCTCTCTCTCTCTCTCTCTCTCTCTCTCTCTCAGTGATACTTTTTAGTGATGCCACAAGACTCTCTCAGTAATACTTTTTAGTGATGCCACAGGACTCTCTCTCTCTCTCTCTCTCTCTCTCTCTCTCTCCTCTCTCTCTCTCTCTCTCTCTCTCTCTCTCTCTCTCTCTCTTTCTCTTTCTCTCTCTCTCTCTCTCTCTCTCACAACAATATTCTTCAGCCCGGTAGTACCTGTCAGTATGGTGGAAAAGGATGTCAGTAGGACCGACAGGATGATAGATGGGCCCGCCCACTCTGCTGCACCTGCGCCCACGCAAACGTACCCTCCGACGCCCACCACGCTGCTGACACCTGTCGTGGGATAAGAAAGGATTCGTTAATGGCTTGAAGGACAATCGAAATGCTGACGTGAACTTGTCGGCTCGTGAGCCCTGTGAACTCTATTTGCACCCTGGGGAAGGGGGGAGGGGTTTATGTTAGATTACAGTCAAAATGATAATCAACAATAACAATAATAATCATTCATTGTCCAGTGCTTACTATTTTTGCTTCAGCAGAGAGACACCCTTATTCGACATACCTTTTTTTTAATCAACATACCCTTTTTTAATCGAGATATCCTTTTTTTAATCGACATACCCTTTTTAATCGACATACCTTTTTTAATCGACATATCTTTTTTATTCGACATGCCCTTATTAATCGACATACCCTTTTTTTAATCGACATACCCTTTTTTTTAATTGACATACCCTTTTTTTAATCGTCATACCCTTTTTTTAATCGATATACCCTTTTTTTAATCGACATACCCTTTTTTTAATCGACATACCCTTTTTAATCAACATACCCTTTTTAATCGACATACCCTTTTTTAATCGTCATAACCTTTTTTTTATTCGATATACCCTTTTTTAATTGACATACCCTTTTTAATCAACATCCCCTTTTGTAATCGACATACCCTTTTTTAATCAACATACCCTTTTTTAATCGACATACCCTTTTTTTTAATCGACATACCCTATTTTAATCGAGATACCATTTTTTTATTTGACATACTCCTTTTTAGTCGACAATACCCTTTTTTAATCGACATACCCTTTTTATAATCGACATACCGTTTTTTAATCGACATACCCTTTTTTAATCAACATACCTGTTTTTTTAATCGACATACCTTTTTTTTAATCGACATACCCTTTTTTAATCGACATACCCATTTTTTAATCGACATACCTTTTTTTTTAATCGACATGCCCTTTTTTTAATCGACATACCCCTTTTTAATCGACATACCTTTTTGTTATTCGACATACTCCTTTTCAATCGACATACCCTTTTTTATCGTCATACCCTTTTTTCATCGTCATACCCTTTTTTAATCGAGATACCCTTTTTTAATCGAGATACCCTTTTTTTAATCGACATACTCCTTTTTAGTCGACATACCATTTTTTAATCGACATACCCTTTTTATGATCGAGATACCCTTTTCTAATCGACATACCCTTTTTTAAATCGACATACCCTTTTTTAATCAACATACCCTTTTTTTAATCGACATGCCCTTTTTTTAATCGACATACCCTTTTTTTTTAATCGATATACCTTTTTTTAATCGACATACCCTTTTTTTAATCGACATACCCTTTTTCTTGATCGACATACCCTTTGTTTTAAACGACATACCCTTTTTTAATGGACATACCCTTTTTTAATCGACATATTCTTTTTTAATCGACATACCCTTTTTTTAATCGACAAACCATTTTTTAATCGACGTACCCTTTTTTAATTGACATACCTTTTTTTAATCGACATACCCTTTTTTTAACCGACATACCCTTTTTTAATCGACATACCCTTTTTTTTGAATCGATATACCCTTTTTTTAATCAACATACCCTTTTTTTAATCAACATACCCTTTTTTTTAATCGACATACCCTTTGCTTTAAACGACATACCCTTTTTTAATGGACAAACCCTTTTTTAATCGACATATTCTTTTTTAATCGACTTACCCTTTTCTTAATCGACATACCCTTTTTAATCGACGTACCCTTTTTTTTTAATCGACATATCCTTTTCTAATCGACATACTCTTTTTTTTTTTTTTTTTAATCGTCATACCCTTTTTTTTTTAACCGACATACCCTTTTTCAATCGACATACCCTTTTTTAATCGGCATTCCCTTTCTTAATCGACATACCCTTTTTGAATCGACATTCACCCATAATCGACATACCAAAGGGGTTGGGGAATGAATCAGTATGTTTCCTTAAATACTCATTGCGATTTTGTACCTGGTACTTAGTCAATTATGGATGACAACAGTTTTAATTATTATTATTATTATTATTATTATTATTATTATTATTATTATTATTATTATTATTATTATTATTATTATTATTATTATACAATTTTAATGGGAGAGTGATGAAACTTGCTGGGATTAACGCTCACGTAAAAAGCTGTAAATGATAAAATTTTGGAAGGTCAAGGTCAATCAAAATGTTCAATTCACGTAATCAGCCATAAGTTTGAACATCATTGTCACCGAGACTTCAAACTTGGTTCATATTTGATTGTATGAAAATCCACAGCAATTAATACATGTTAAGGTCAAAGGTCAAGGTCAAGGTTGAGAAATAAGCTGCTGCAGTGGAGGTCTGCACTCTATTGAGTGCCCCTCTTAGTTGTTGTTGTTGTTGTTGTTGTTATTATTATTATTATTATTATTATTATTAACAATTCCATAGTCTTTTACAAAAAGGGGCTGCCCTATTAACACTGTTGACATATGATGTCACGAACCATTTTCGATCGATAGCAATTAGTAAATTGACTAACGAAAGCGAGAAGACGAATTGCGAGGAAAATAAACTGTCGGGCAACAAATAGTTTCTATAACTGGTTGCAAATTGCTTTTATAATTGGAAAGGTGTTATTGTAATTGCTGTCTCCACCGGAAGAACTAATAAGACTCGCCTGTCAGTCAGCATGTGTGAGGCTCGGCTACTCCCAAGGTACAGTCGGCGGTGGCTTAATCGATGTCACCCTCGTTCACGGTGGTGTGATATCACATGCTCATGGTTGTGGGATATCTCGTGTTTATGGTTATGTGATTTCATGTGTACATGGTCGTGTTAAAGTGCATATTGACTGTCATTTAACATAAATGTTCATGGTCGTTTGCCCGTACATTTTTTTTTTTTGACGTTACATATTTTGGGTTATGCAATATCACATGTGACTTTTTTTTTTTTTTTTTTGACGTTACATGTTCTGGGTTATACAATATCACATGTGGCGTTATATATACGTGGTCGTATTAAATTTCTTATTCAATGTCGCGAAACATCATATATCCATGGTCGTTTGTTATCACGTTTTTTGTGGTCTTTTGACATATTTTTGTGCTGTTTTGACATCATATTTTTGTGGTCTTTTGACATCGTGATTTTTTTTTCTTTTTTTTGACATTTTTGTGCTCTTTTAATATCACATTTTTATGTTCATTTGACTTATTTTTGTCCTCTATTGACGTCATATTTTTATACTCTCTTGAAGTCATGTTTTCACATCATGTTTTTGTGCTCTTTTGACATCATGTTATTTGTGCTTCTTTTGACATCATATGAACTGGGTCATGCAACATCTCATGTTCACGGCCAAGCGACATCACATTGCCAGACTCCAAGAAAATAAGAAGAGGAGTTTTTCTGACACCAATCAAGTTACGACTAAAAGTTTATAGAAGAAAGACTCCAGACGCGTGTGAAAATTACAGGCTGGTGGGAAGTGTTGACCTGCCTGCAGGTCGTTTCAGTTTTCAACGATTCCGAAGAAGAGGTCATGGCCTTCCAGGAATAAGGTCAAATTCTCTCAAAATGGTCGAGAGGAAAGAGATTATGAATGAAGTTGTAACCCGTTGTAAGTAAATAGCTAGAGGGGCACTCAGTAGAGTGCAGACCTCCACCGTGGTAGCTTATTTTTTGACCTTTTACTACACCTTGACCTTGACCTTTGAGCTTAGCATGTAATAATTGGCGTGGATTTTCATGCACTCAAATACGAATCAATTTTGAAGTCTGTGTGACAACGATGTCCAAACTTATGGCTGATTACGTGAATTGGACATTTTGCTTGACCTATGACCTTGACCTTCCAAAATTTAATCATTTCCAGCTTTTTACATAACTGTTATTCCCTGCAAGTTTCAAATAAGTGATCAAATATAACCTCCTTCCAAATTCGTTGGCGGATGTATTTAGCGAGGCTAGTTTTAATCATTCTTGGCGTCGGTTTCATTCGTTTAAATCCAAATTGAAATAGACTTTGGGAATATATATGTTGTTACAGACTTGTAAAGGAAAAGAAAAAACTCCTTGATACTTTGGTGCAGGCTGAACTTAATCAGCCTTTATAAGCTTTGACTTCATTATAATGTTGATTCTTCTCTTTTAATCTTTTCCTTCATCTCCTGGTATTTTATTGTTTCTCCTTTTATTACCCCTCAGGTATTTATAGCCTTCTTCTGTTTCGTCTATATCCTTAATAACATAATATTATTATTATTATTATTATCATTATTATTATTATTATTATTATTTATTATTATTATTATTATGGTGGTTGTTGTTGTTGTTGTTATTATTATTGTTATTATTTTTATTATTATTATTATTATCCTCATTATTATTATTATTGTTATTATTATTATTTGTATTATTATTTTTATTATTATTATTCAAAGCTAATGTACATTTAATGCAGTAATTTAAACCAATAGACTTGTTCTTTTAATAATAAGGATAATATTACTATTTATTATTATTATTATTGTTGTTGTTGTTGTTGTTGTTGTTATTTGCTGTGATATCATGCATATCCGGATCATTATATCAGGAGGTCTATATATAATGAAAGCAAAAATTTATTGTCAACGACGAGCACCGTCTTAAGAATATTTGGAGTGATTATAAGCAGGTCAAACTACAATAGAGGAGCTAATTTATCATAAATTAAACCCTAATAGAAACTACATGATATTAATTCATGCACTAATTGTCTTTCGTAATTACGTAGAAGGCACTTTTGGGGATCGCTATAATGGAGGTATATGTAGTTGCTATTGGTCGCTGGTGTTATTTACAAGGTGATTGCTAACGTTATTTATGAGGTGATTGCTGACGTTATATAGGAGGTGATGTCTGACGTTATTTAGGTAATTGCTAACGTTATTTGGGTGATTGCTGACGTTATTTAGGACGCAATTGCTAACGTTATTTGGGTGATTACTAACGTTATTTAGGGAGTGATTGCAGACGTTATATAGGAGGTGATTGCTGACGTTATTTAGGAGGTGATATCTGACATACTGTAATATAGGAGGTGATTGCTGACGTTATTTAGTAGGTGATTGCTGACGTTATATAGGAGGTGATTGCTGACGTTATATAGGGGGTGATTGCTGACGTTATATAGGAGGTGATTGTTGTTATTTAGAAGGTGTTTGGTTTTGCTTTTATCCTAATTCAGCATCACAGACGAAAGATAAAATAGAATTTAAAACATCTAAAATATATCGGCAGGTGAAATCATATACTGACAATCATAATCATATAACAATAAAGAAATCGTAATAAAAATGTCATTATCATCAGCCATCAAAGAAATCGTAATTTAATCTCCTTATCATCATCATCATCAGCCGTCACTAGTTCACTGCAGAACAAAGGCCTCAGACTCGTTCTTCCACTTGCCTTTGTTTATGGTCTTTCTATGCCACTGCACACCTGCATACTATCTTAGTTCGTCAATCCATATTCATATCTTCCCCAGCTTCTTTTGTAATCTCTTAGGACTCAATCTGTTATTTTTAATATCCATCTGTTATCTTTCATTCTCGTTTGATGTCCTGCCTGTGTCCATTTCTTTTTCTTACATATTGTTAGAATATCCTCTACTTCAGTTTGCTCTCGTATCCATATTGTTCTTTTCCCATCTCTTGGCGTTATTCCCATCATTATTCTTTCCATAACTCTTTGTAAGTAGCTCATGTTTTAAGGTTTTAGTAAGACCCCAAGTTTCTGATCCATAAGTTCATGCTGGTAGAACCCTCTCATTAAATGCTTTACATTTAATATATATATATATATATATATATATATATATATATATATATATATATATATATATATATATATGTGTGTGTGTGTGTGTGTATATATATATATATATATATATATATATATATATATATATATATGTGTGTGTGTGTATATATATATATATATATATATATATATATATATATATACTGTATATATATTTGTATATATATATATATATATATATATATATATATATATATATATATATATATATATATCTTAAAGAAATAAATCAGATGATAGGAAAACTTAACAGGTATAAGATCTTGTGGGAATCGCATGAAGATCAGAGGAGAAGTTCGGGTGTAGATGATTAGAGAGAAGGAGGAAAAATATCGCCTTCAAAGAGAACGACCGAAGCAATGGATAAGCGAGATGCGGATAAAGGAGGGAGGAGGGAATGAAGATAAAATGAGATACAGGAATAGATAGCGATAATCAGATGGCCCTTATGAGGATGGAGGACTTAATCTGTACAATGATATAGAACGTTTCAGGAATAAGATACCGGGATTAATATCTCTCTCTCTCTCTCTCTCTCTCTCTCTCTCTCTCTCTCTCTCTCTCTCTCTCTCTCTCTCTCTCCATTTTTATTTCCATTTTTTTCATCTTGGGTTTTCAATTCAGGTTGCTATTTCTGCTAAATGGCCTCCAGGCCCTAGCGGCACAGATTATTAGATCCAGTTCAATCCAGTCTCTCTCTCTCTCTCTCTCTCTCTCTCTCTCTCTCTCTCTCTCCTCTCTCTCTCTCTCTTATCTGCCAGCAACCCACTGAAGTGGTGCCTTTCATTGTGTGGAAAGGTGTACCCTCTCTTTGTGCTGAAAGGAGTATTGTTTCTTTGTCTCGAAAGGAGTATACTTTGTGTCGAAAGCAGTATACTTTGTTTGTCTCGAAAGCAGTCTACTTTGTTTGTGTCGAAAGCAGTATACTTTGTTTGTATTAAAAGGAGTAGCCTACCTTTCTTTGTGTTGAAAGGAGTATCCTTCCTTGTGCCGAAAGGAGTACCCTTTCTTTGTCTCGAAAGGAGTATACTTTGTGTCGAAAGCAGTATACTTTGTTCGTGTCGAAAGGAGTATCTTTCTTTGTGACGAGAGGACTATACTCTGTTTGTATTGAAAGAAGTACCTTTGTGTGTTTCGAAAGGAGTACCCTTTCTTTGTGTCGAAAGGAGTATATTTTCTTTGTGTCGAAAGGAGTACCCTTTTATTTTTGCCGAAAGCAGTACCTTTTTTTTTTTGTCGAAGGTGAGTACCTTTTCTTTGTGTCAAAAGGAGTATCCTTTCTTCGTGTCGAAAGGAGTACCCTTTCTTTGTGTCGAAAGGAGTACTTTTCTTTGTGTCGAAAGGAGTACCCTTTCTTTGTGTCGAAAGGGGTACTTTTTCTTTGTGTCGAAATGTGTATTCTTTCTTTGTGCGAAGGGAGTACCCTTTCTTTGTT
>NC_090747.1:102144369-102156869 GCF_036898095.1 Palaemon carinicauda | reverse complement strand
AAGCTAGAGGACCCGGGTTTAATTTCTAAGAGATATGTGAATTAATTTCTTGATGGGTGAATTGGCATGCGTTATTAAAATGCAATATTTCTTGGTTGATATATACAGTGAAATATGTACCTAGTAGTTAGAAGACTGTGGTAGTCTCATATCTTTTTGGTGAAATGGCATATTACCATAGGCCTCAGCTTAATGACTTGATGCAAGTGGACATATAAAGTCAAACTATCTTTAAAAGAAGAAAATCATATGTTTGGATCACTTTTGGTAGGGCCGTGGATCGCTCTACGGCTACTGCCCACCAGTTCATCCACCTGTGAGTGAATACCAAAGTCTGCTGAAGTGGAGAAAAATTTGTAAGGTCTGGGACCACACGTCTGAAGTCTCGCTCAGAAACTGGATGGCTGTGGCCTTATTAAAGGTGATGAAGATATACAGTGAAATATTATTATTATGGTTATTATTATTACTACTAATACTAGCTTAGCCACAGCTCTAGTTGGGAAAGGAGGATGCTATAGGTCCATGGGCTCCAACAGGGAAAACAGCCCAGTAAGGAAAGGAAATAAGAAAACAGATAGAATAGTATGCCTCAGTGTACCTTCAACAAGGCAGCAACCTTAGATTGAAAAGGAGAATACTACAAGCCGAAAGGCCCCAACAGGGAAAGTAAACCTCTGCTCAAGAGTAGAATAATCTTAAATGAACAACGAAATTATATTTTATATCACCATACTCATCAAATGGGGATTAGTCCAAAGTTTGAAACTTTTAAAGTCGCGCTGCATCAACTGTTTGATTCTACCATTTGGTTACGACAGGAATATAACCTGTAGATTACAATATAATATATATCCTTACCTTGGCTCCACAAGAAGAGTTGGGAGACCCATGCCTACATGACTGAAGACTATGAAACGTGAAGTAGGAGATGCTGAATGGAGAAGTATTGAATTAAAAGCTCAAGATAGTGACGACTGGCTAAATCTAACCGAGGCCCTTTGGGTCAATAGACGTAGGAGGAGATGATGATGATGAGGATTTATCCTTATGAGAGGAAACACCCTCAGAATTAACAGAATACCTTTTAACACGCAGTGAATAGTTTAGTCTAGGAAGACCTGAATTCTGAGAGCGTACAATTTAAGAAAAATCTTATACAACATTCACGCAAAACTAATTGAACGTCAGTGCCAGATATTAATACCTAGATGAGGGAGAAGAAATTGGATATACGAATAAAAGCATGGCAGGATAAACGAATAGAAAACAGTCGTAAAAGGAATAGGTACAGGTTTTCAGTTGAAGGAAACAAGAGACTGGATTTGTTTCTTAAAAGAGAGGTTAGCTCCATACCTTATTACACACAAACGCACAAACACCCACATATATATATATATATATATATATATATATATATATATATATATATGTGTGTGTGTGTGTATATATATATATATGTATATATATATATATATATATATATATATATGTGTGTGTGTATATATATATATGTATATATATATATATATATATATATATATATATATATATATATATATATACACACACAACAATAACAAATGCAGCCGTTTCTAGTCCACTGCCGGACAAAGGCCTTAGACATGTCAATTCTTATCTGGGTTTGGCCAGTTTTCATCAACACTCTCTGGCCAGTGCGGATTGGTGTTGGTGGGAGATTCTCGTCTGATCGCTCCAAGCAAACCGACCTAGTATAAGTGGCTCTTACTAGTACGGCTTAGCATTTCATGACGATAGGTAATTTCATTTCAACTATGTTTAGGTATCTGAGCGGGGCTACCTTAAATGGGATATATATATATAAATATATATATATATATATATATATATATATATATATATGTATGTATATATATGTATATATATATACATATATATATATATATACATATATATATATATATATATATATATATATATATATATATATATATATATATATATATATATTGTAAAGGAATATTGATTTATTGAGTATAAAATTGCAGAAAAGGTTGAAAATTGATATTTGCATAAAAAATAAGGTGTACACTTGACAACAGATGGCAGTACCGCTTGGCGTAGTCAGTAGTCGCCAAGGATAATGTACCGAAAAAATTATATTTAGTACATGGATGTCTAGCGTGATTCTGGTATATAAAGGCCCAAAACTATGATTTTCGGCGGAGTCGCAACGAACAAGTGATAATATTAGTGTATCAAGTTTTTAAGGAATAAATGGTAATGTATTGTTTATCCATTTGGACGTTTTCTTGTGTGATGTAACGTTGGTTGCCACTAACTGTTTGATGTTGCTACAGTGAATTATATGTTGTGATGATGTAAAGCTTTGCGACTTGGGTATTCTACGGTAAACTGCAGAAATTAGTGATTAGTAGTCTTGATGAAGTGTTGTATGGCGAATCTTTGCTGTTGTGTAATGCGTTTGTAATTGGTTTAATGTTCTGTTTGTGACTTTAATTTCTTTACTAATTGTTATTGAAGTACATTTTAAGTTATAATGGGTTGTCACTGTTTCCTGATATATTCTCCTCGTAAATCTGTATTATAAGAGATTTTTTTTTCTTATGTTGCAATATATATATATATATATATATATATATATATATGTGTGTGTGTGTGTATATACATTATATATATATATATATATGTGTGTGTGTGTATATATATATATATATATATATATATATATATATATATATATATATATATGTATACATACGTTATATATATACATATATTTATGTGTATATACTGTGTGTATGTATATATATATATATATATATATATATATATATATATATATATATATATATATATATATGTATACATACATTATATATATTCATATATTTATGTGTATATACTGTGTATATATATATATATATATATATATATATATATATATATATGTGTGTGTGTGTGTGTATGTGTGTTTACGTGTGTATATGTAAACAATACTTTTCGAATATATTTGTAAATATCTAGAGACTCCTTTGTTTGCGTAAAAGGGAGTTCAACTCAAAGCGTATAAACCCCTTTTGTTATTGCTCTTACAAATTTGAGTATTCTAGGAAACAAAGGAAACAACAATTTTCTGTTTCTCTTCTATCTGTATCCCTTCACCTGCTGGAACTGATAAAATCCACCAATGGCAAAACCTATCAGTTAAACTTTACAGTTTTTAGAAGCAATAATTTTACTATTTGTTTCTTCTAACCACCGGTGAGGACATTAGACCTTTATATACCTTCATTTTGCATATTGGAACATTAGTTCATTCGTTAATAGCATTACTTATTTTCCTTTATAAATGCTTTTTATTGTTATCTTTCTTATAGCCTGTATACAACTGCTTTTCCAAGCAATAACGTAGGGTATATACCTTTTTTTTTTTTTGTAATATTTAAAGAAATCCTATTCATTTTACATTTTAATATACTACTGTACCCATAAAAAAAGGACGTCTAAATATTTAGATACTGACGTGGACACAGATTCAACCCTTCCTACTCCCTCCCCCTTTCCTAACTATAACACGTTAGTTTGGGCAATTTGTGGGTGATATTTGTTTTTCGTGGGGTTGTCCGTCAGCGTGACAAGATATATATATATATATATATATATATATATATATATATATATATATATATATATATATATATATAACACCAAACAGTTGCTTTTATTATATAGTGGAGAGGATGTTTCTTGCAGTAACATCTTAAGAAAAACAGAATACATATGAGTGATTATAAGTTTTTATAGAATAAATTCCAATCATTTTAATATAGAAATTACCAAGGACGAAAATTCATGTTCTGGACAACACCTTTTTTGTGACGTAAGTTAATTTTTGTGATCAGTACTTCAATCTGTTGGAGGTGAAAGGTTAACGAGCTGAATCTAAAAGAAAGAGCTTTTTGTGCCGAGGCGAGTTTCCATCATAAAAAGCGTACCCATCTTATGGCAATATTTTGACGCTCATTGCAATTTGCATCAAATTTGATCTTGGTGAACTAGCATGCTTCATGCAATCAGGATTGATCTTGATGGTCTTGCATTCTTCTTGCATTCATGATTGATCTTGATGGACTTGTGTGCTCAATGCAATCAGGATTGATCTCGGTGGACTTTCATGCCTCATGCAATCATGATTGATCCTGGGGGATTTTTATGCTTCATGCAATCATGGTTGATCCTAGTGGATTATTATGCTTCATGCAATCATGGTTGATTTTGGTGGATTATCATGCTTCATGCAATCAGGATTGATCTTAGTGAACTTGCATGCTTAATGCAATAATGATTGATCTTGATGGACTTGCATGCTTCATGCAATCATGATTGATCTTGATGGACTTGCATGCTTCATGCAATCATGATTGATCTTAGTGAACTTGCATGCTTCATGCAACCATGATTGATCCTGAGGGACTTGCATACTTCATGCAATCATGATTGATCTTAGTGGACTTGCATGCTTCATGCAACCATGATTGATCCTGATGGACTTGCATGCTTCATGCAATCATGATTCATCTTGGTTGACTTGCATTCTTCATGCAATCATGATTCATCTTGGTTGACTTGCATTCTTCATGCAATCATGATTCATCTTGATGAACTTGCATGCTTCATCCAATCATGATTGATCTTGATGGACTTGCATGCTTCATGCAACCATGATTGATCCTGATGGACTTGCATGCTTCATGCAATCATGATTCATCTTGGTTGACTTGCATTCTTCATGCAATCATGATTCATCTTGATGAACTTGCATGCTTCATCCAATCATGATTGATCTTGATGGACTTGCATGCTTCATGCAACCATGATTGATCTTGATGGACTTGCATGCTTCGTGCAATCATGATTGATCTTGGTAGACTTGCATTCTTCATGCAATCATGCTTGATCTTGGTGGACTTGCGTGCTCAATGCAATCATGATTGATCTTGATAAACTAGCATGCTTCATACATTCGTGAAAAAACATTGCAAAAACATAAATGAAATCCCTCTTTTCTTTCATTGCCAAAAAAAAAATACGAAATCTTCCATTTTCCCGGCGTTGAGAGATCATATTTTTCCTCTAATTCCATCTAATAATGTAGGTGAAGTTTCACAACTTGAAAGAACGCCAAGCTGCTTTGCTGCTAATTTTGTAACTTCTGAACAGAAAACTCTTTCCCGGAGAAGCTTAAGCTCATTAAAGACTGGGAAATAATGCCTTGGAGCTAAATACGATTCCTGTGAAAACATTGTGCTATGGATTAACTTCCAGTTCCAGGATTTTTTTTCTTTACACTGTATTGTATTTATAATACAATTTCTTGGAAGGTGTTAAGATGTGGCTCAACGATCTTTACCTCCGCTAACGAAGTTGGAAGGAGGTTATGTTTTACCCCTTGTTTGTGTTTGTTTGTTTGTCTGTGAGCAGCTTCCTGGCCACAATTTTAATTGTTGAGGAATGAAACTTGCAGGGATTGACTGTTATGTAAAAAGCTGGAAGTGAATAAATTTTGGAAGGTCAAGGTGAAAGATCAAGTTCATGGTCAAGCAAATTGTCCAATTCACGTAATCAGAGACTTCAAACTTCGTTCATATTAGAGTATGACAATCCACGCCAATTTATACATGTTAAGGTCAAAGGTCAAGGTCAAGGTCGAGCAAAAGGTCGAGAAATAAGCTGCCGCGGCGGAGTTCTACGCTCTACTGAGTGCCGTTCTAGTTTTCCATGTTTTTTTATATTTTTTTTTTCAGCTAGAACATTTTTTTTAGAATAACACTATGTAGAGTTGATTCCAACTCTTATCTAAAGTCAGTCACTTTCATATAAATTTGTTCCTTAATTTGATCCATTACAATTCATTCCAATCTTCTATGTTTTTATATTTCACATTGGACTTATCAATATTAGGTTATAGGACCTGTGAGAAAGGATTATTATTACATAAATGATAATGGTAAGATTAAAACATTGTTCCATATTCCATTGATGGTTACCCATTCGGATACTGATCAAGCAAGAATATAGTTTAGTTCATGAAATCAATGACGTATGTTTCCTCATTACTACTACTACTACTACTACTACTACTACTACTACTACTACTACTACTACTATTATTATTATTATTATTATTATTATTATTAGCTAAGCTACAACCCTACCTAGAAAACCAGGAGTTTATAAACCAAAGGACTTCAGAATGGAAAATAGTCCAGTGAGGAAAGGAAATAAGGAAATAAATTAACTACAAAAGAAGTAATTAACCATTGAAATAACATATTTTAAAAAATATTAACAACATTAGAATATATTTTTCATAAATAAACCATAAAAAGACACTTAACATTCTCCGGCAGTTTGGACTCTTGAAGTCACAACCATTATAAAGTTCTCTTGCTTGGGGGTATACTTGGGCACGCTATTCTATCTGGTTTCTCTTCCTCTTATTTTTTTTTTTTTTTAAGTTATTTTAGTTTATATGTGAAGGATCTAATTTAATGCTGTTACTGTTCGTAGAATCCTTTATTTTGATTGTTTATTCTTAACTTTTACTTTATTTATTTCCTTATTTCCTTTCCTCACTGGGCTATTTTTCAATGTTGGACCCCTTGGGCTTATAGCATCTAGATTTCCCAACTAGGGTTATAGCCTAGATGGTATATAATAATAATAATAATAATAATAATAATAATAATAATAATAATAATAATAATAATAATAATAATAAAACAGAAAACGTATCTTCTTTTATACCCAAAAAATAAAAAAAAAAGGAAATCATTGCTAGCCATGTCGTTCAATTTCGGTCCATTTCGGAAGTGATGGATATCAATAATAGACTGACAGAAAGAGGCAATAAACTTATTGGGCCGAACGAGAAATGGAATGATGTTTTTAATGGTCTCTCTGTCTCTCTTCGGTCTCTGATACGTTATCAATTGCAAAGAAATGAAATCAAGGCGGAACTGACCCTACCATCAATGTTATCATCATCTTCGAAATCTCTCTCTCTCTCTCTCTCTCTCTCTCTCTCTCTCCAGCTAGGTTTTTCGTAGGAAATTGTCCGGAAATATTGTAAAGGGGCGTCAATGTGATATTGTTTTACTTTCGTTATCTCGTAGTTTCTGGATACGGATTGCTGTATCAGTATCGAGTACATTATATATATATATATATATATATATATAATAATAATATATATATATATAGTAGTAGGTTGGCCAAGGCACTAGCCACCCGTTGAGATACTACCACTAGAGAGTTATGGCGTCCTTTTGACTGGCCAGACAGTACTAAATTGGCTCCTTCTCTCTGAACACGGTTCATTTTCCCTTTGCGTACTCATAAACCGAATAGTCTGGCCTATTCTTCACATATTCTTCTCTGTCCTCATACACCTGACAACACTGAGATTACCAAACAATTCTTCTTCACCCAAGTGGTTACTGCACTGTAATTGTTCAGCGGACACTTTCCTCTTACTAAGGGTAGAGAAGACTTTAGCTATGGTAAGCAGCTCTTCTAGGAGGACAATCCAAAATCAAACCATTGTTCTCTAGTCTTGGGTAGTGGTATAGCCTCTGTACCATGGTCTTCCACTGTCTTGGGTTAGAGTTCTCTTGATTGAGGGTACAGTCGGGCATACTATTCTATCTAATTTCTCTTCCTCTGGTTTTGTTAAAGTTTATATAGTTTATATAGGAGATATTCATTTTAATGTTACTCTTCTTAAAATATTTTATTTTTCCTTTTTTCCTTTCCTCACTGGGCTATTTGCCCTGTTGGAGCCCCTGGGCTTATAGCGTTTTGCTTTTGGCAAGTAATGATGATATATATATATATATATATAAATATATATATATATATATATATATAAATATATATATAAATATATATATATATATATATATATAGGGATGTAAGTGTGTATGAATATGTGTATAGATGTGTATGCATATCTATCTATGTATACGTATATTTTATTAATATATTATGCATATATATGTGTGTATATATAGATATATATGTATATATACATATATATAAATTATATATATATATATATATACTATACTCCATGTCTACCCCGCCTCAGAAGCGATGACTACAGAGTGACAGTCCTTATGCTATCCCTAAGCCCTTTCCACCATACCGGCGACCACCCTTGATTTAATAATTACTTGTTACATAATTCATTGCTCAGGTCATCAGCGACATACGGTAGTGGAATTTGAAGACACCTACCTTTTATTTATATTTTCCAAAACTATTCAATTGTATTTCCAGAAGCCAACAATGAAAGAAACTAAAAAAAAAAAAAAAAAAAGCAACAAGTAAAAAGGAATCGAATTTTCCGGACCCTTGGTTAAGAAAACAATAAATGCCATTGGATAAAAACCAATTCTAATCCTTTTGCCCCAATGAACACAAATCGAGCCAAATGTTTTTAGGTCACGTCCCATACTTTCGCCTAAAAGGCAAATAGCCATCAAGTTCAAATACAAATCCAGGTAACAAGAACCTTTTGTAACTGTATTCCATACGCCAAGCTCTCAAATTCGTTACAGTTAATAACAGATATTGCTTTGGGGAGCTTCTAGTGGTAGGGCTGATCATTTCGACGAGTGGCGGAACGAGTTCTGGTTCTTTTGTAGTTGATGAATCTATGGCTGTTTCGACTGTAGTTTTACTCTCTCTCTCTCTCTCTCTCTCTCTCTCTCTCTCTCCTCGTTTTATTTTGTCTTTACTGTTATATTTTTTTTCTCTCTCTCTCTCTCTCTCTCTCTCTCTCTCTCTCTCTCTCGTTTTGTTATCCTTATCATTACAGTTTTTATTATGAATATTAAAGTTAGTATCTCTCTCTCTCTCTCTCTCTCTCTCTCCTCTCTCTCGTTTTGTTATCCTTATCATTACAGTTTTTATTATGAATATTAAAGTTAGTCTCTCTCTCTCTCTCTCTCTCTCTCTCTCTCTCTCCCTCTCTCTCTCTCTCTCTCTCTCGTTTTATTTTTTCTTTACTGATATGCTTTTTTTCGTTATGAATCTCTCTCTCTCTCTCCTCTCTCTCTCTCTCTCTCTCTCTCTCTCTCTCGTTTTATTATCCTTATTGTTACAGTTTTTATTATGAATATTAAAGTTAGTATCTCTCTCTCTCTCTCTCTCTCTCTCTCTCTCTCTCTCTCTCTCTCTACTGTTACAGTTTTTCTTGTTGGCAATTTTTTGTATTTACAACATTATAATTAACAAAGAGTATTCATGCTTATTAAAAACATCAAAAACCAACAGATTACCATAACAGGTATACACATAAAAAAAAATACTCTCATGTAAAAAAAATTTCTTTAAGGGAAAATCTGACTAATAAATCGAATGATCCCAGATCAACTTATGCAAGGCTAAGTCATAGCCTGGGGCCTGAGAACATTTTCTATGTGGCCTGAAAAAAAAAATTTATATGGCCTGAAAACATTTTCTGTGGCCTGAAAACCTTTTTTTATGTGGCCAGAAAACATTTTCTATGTTACCGGGAAAAATTTTCTATGTGGCCTGAGAACATTTTATATATGACCTGATAACATTTTCTATATAGCCTGAAAACATTTTCTATGTGGCCTGGGAATATTTTCTATATGACCTGGAAACATTTTCTGTTACCTGGAAAAATTTTCTATGTGGCCTGAGAACATTTTCTATGTGGCCAGAAAACTTTTTATGTGGCCAGAAAACTTTTTATGTGGCCAGAAAACATTTTCTATGTTACCTCGAAAAAAATTTCATGTGGCCTGAGAACATTTTATATATGGCCTGATGATATTTTCTATATGGCGTGAAAACATTTTCTATGTGGCCTGAGAATATTTTCTATATGGCCTGGAAACATTTTCTATGTTACCTGGAAACATTTTCTATGTGGCCTGAGAACATTTTCTTTGTGGCCTGAAAATATTTTTTTCTATAGCCTGAGAACATTTTCTTTATGGCCTGAGAACATTTTCTCTATGGCTTGAGAACATTTTGTTTATAGCCTGAGAACATTTTCTATGTGGACTGAGAACATTATATATATGGCCTGAGAACATTTTCTCTATGGCCTGAGAACATTTTCTTTATGGCTTGAGAAAATTTTGTTTATAGCCTGAGAACATTTTATCTATGGCCTGAGAACATTTTGTTTATAGCCTGAGAACATTTTATCTATGGTCTGAGAAAATTTTCTTTATAACCTGAGAACATTTTCTATGTGGCCTGAGAATATTTTTTACATGGCCATAAGTAACCAAACAATAAAGTATAATGTCAAAGATTCATTTGAACAATAATAGAGAACACTAATGAACATAAATGAATGAATGATACAACAAATGAAGAGAAAATGGTAATGATATATGCAGAAAGAAAATAATACACAAGACATAAAAATTAGCGAAGCAAAAACTGAAAAATAAAACTAATCAACAAAAATAGATGAAAGAGGAAATAGAAAATTGGCAATGATAATACAAATGAAGAAAGGAAATTTAACACAAATTTTGATATGAAAATAATCAAAGGGGGAACAATGAATAAAAAAGGGATGAGTGATAAAACAAGCGAAGAAAAAAAGTGATATTAAAACAAATGAAGAGGAAAAAGATGCTAATAAAACAAAGGAAAAAAAAAAAAAAGATAATGCTACGCAAGACAGACCCACAAAAACGGAATCTAATATTAAAACGAAATAAGAAAAAGGTGTTAATAACACAAATAAAAAAAATGCTACACAAGACAGACCAAGAAAACGGAGTCTAATATTAAAACAAAAGAAGGAAAAAAAGATGTTAATAAAACAAATGAAAAAAAAAATGCTACACAAGACAGACCAAGAAAAACGGAGTCTAATATTAAAACAAAAGAAGAAAAGCTATGTTAAAACAAATGAAAAAATAATGCTACACAAGACAGCCCAAGAATACAGATTCTAATTCTCCAGGACAAACTATAAATGTCGACTGATAAAGCCTGCCATAATTCTTGAGCCCCACTGAACGCCAAAGCGACCGGATGTTTTTAGGTCATATCCCTTACTTTTCGTGAAAGGGAAACGTACATTTCCCCGGTCATGTTGCTATCAAGTTGCAATACAATCCGAGTACCGTAACAAGAACATTTTATAACGGCCATCGGAAGGGGAGTCGAGTGTAACGATGTAACTGTGTTTTCTGGAGTAATTATCGCCGCCAATGAAGTTGGAAGGAGGTTATATTTTCGCCCCTGTTTGCGTGTTTGTTTGTGAATAGCATCCTGACCACAATAAAGTAGTGAAATGTAGAAAGCTGGAAATTATTAAATTTTGTAAGGTCAAGCAAAATGTCCAATTCATGTAATCAGCCATAAGTTTGGACATCGTTGTCACAGAAACATCAAACTTAGTTCATATTTGAGTGTATGAAAATTCACGCCAACTAACACATGTTAAGTTCAAAGGTTAAGGTCTAGAAATATACGCTGCGCCGGCGGAGGTCTGTGCTCTATTGAGTGCCCCTTTAGTTCTTTATATTATTTATTGTGATTCACAGTTGAAGTCTTAGGAAATTCTAATTGTTAGACCTCAGCATTTGGGTTAATTACATAAAAATTTCTTTCTTATTTTCAAAATTTAATGTAATTTTTAAGGTTTTTTATTACAATATATTAAATGTATTGTATTAATATACGAATACATTAGACGTACATTAGCCTAGTTTAAATTATTTTTGTTTATACAAATTAGTCCCTTCTTTCCTCTCTAAAGTATAATTTTTATAAGATTTTTTTCCCTTAACGATTACATCCACTTTATTGCTGGTGTTTCCGCTACGGTTTCGAATCTCTGAAAGTTATCTCAACTACATCTATGAATTTTATCGGGATTTCATTTTTTTAACCCATTGACTTTCGTCCCTGCGGGATAGGAATTGTATTACACATACACACACACACAACACACACAGACACACAACACACACACACACACACACAACACACACACACACACACATGTATATATATATATATATATATATGTCTCTCTCTCTGTGTACGGAGAGAGAGAGAGAGAGAGAGAGAGAGAGAGAGAGAGATTTATATAAAAAATAAAGTTTATGTTATAGAAAGGTGACTGAATTAGAATGTGTGCATTTTGGGTTATATTTCTTACTCGGTGTGTTTTTTAATAACGTGTGACACATAATCTATACAGATATTAGATATTTCTGTTAGATTTAAACGCCAGATTGTTACAAAAAAACACAAAATATGTTTTTAATGAATTTTTTTTTATTTAAAAAAATAAAAAATAACAAGTTAATCAAGATCAATGATAAAATTTTCAATTGCAACTGTATTGAAATATTATCTTTACTGAAGTATACGATTTTTAAAACCATACTATGATCAAAATATTCCTTTTCATCATTATATAT
>NC_090747.1:102136869-102141869 GCF_036898095.1 Palaemon carinicauda | reverse complement strand
TCCTCTTTCAGCTTTGTTAATTCAATAACCACCCTGTGCTCCCATTCCTTACATAATGGCACTGGCATTAATTACCGAGAAATGCATTGCTCTCAGACTCGGCTGAGTAAGTAAAATACTATGAAATGTGAACGTAGACATGTTTGCAGCATTCATGATTTTAAAGTTTAGGATATGATTATTATATTATTTTAAGCCGATCTTTTTCCAAATATTCTGGTTTTCTATGTTTATGGTTTTGTTATTTTTTACCATATAAATATTCATCATTATATAAATATCCATATCTCATATATATATATATATATACATATATATATATATGTATATATATATATATATATATATACATATATATATATATGTATATATATATATATATATATATTCATTCATATTTCAGAAATTAATTCGAAAATTTCATGTTTATTTTCCGGTCTATGAGGAACGCTGCAAATATTTGTTTTCAGGAATCCCTTCATGAAACCTAATTCTTAGACACTTATTAAAATGTTACAATGTATCTAGTGTCAAGTTTAGAAAATTACTAGACGATTTTAAAATCATATTTTTTCAATTTTTAATAGGTTCAACTCCACTATTGAGAAGTCCAATTTTACTCTTTATGAATTTCAAATGTTGAAAGCTCTTAATTAAAAATATATATCTCTTATATTAAATCATTTTTCTTTGTGTCACGCCGCTTACATAACTTTGTAAAGGTTACAGGTCTCTTGCTCGTTGACATATCTCAGTAAGTTAAATACGACGTACCATTACCGTAGATTTTACTGGTACTTCCTACTTTCCTGTACAGCCATTTAAAGTTTTCCTTTATGTTGCTAAATCAGGATTTTCCTTCATAACTTGGCTTTATGGCCCAAACTCCTCATAACCTAAATATACAATCCATATGATTATTACTTTTCATAATGTAGAAAAAACTAATATTTTACAGACCTATTTTATTTTTCTTTTGGAAATGAATTCTGTTGTATGAAATCTCGAAAATACTCGATTTAACACATAAGTAAATAGCAACAGAGTATTGTTTTTTATCTCAAATTCTTTTGGATGTATCAGTTTGAAAACTCAGGTCTTTATATGACCTCTACTATAAAGCAAATGATGTATTTTTTTTTCTTTTGCTATTTTCTTAAATATGTACTCTGTAATATACAACAAATACTGTATTCCTGGTCTATGTTTGCTTAAATATGTACTCTGTCAAGTAATTTTCTATTTCTTTAAAGCTTATTGAAATGGATTTTTTTTTTCAATTGTTGGTACATATACGGAAATACGGGTTTAATACATAACTATATCATCATCATCATCCTCGACGACTTTTGACGCAAATAGCTTCAGTTAGTTTTCGCAAGTCGTCTCTATCTTGAGCTTTTAATTCAATACTTCTCCATTCATCAGCTCTTACTTCACGCTTCATAATCCTCAGCCATGTAGGCCTGGGTCATCCAACTCTTCGAGTGCCTTGTGGACCCCAGTTGAAATCACTGTTAACCTTTTATTCATCTAATCTGTCCTTTTTTTCAGTTTATTAACAAAATGTTTAGTAAATGCCTTTTTCCTAACGGGATATGATTGTTTTTTCTCTTAATTGTAACATTGCATATTGAAAATGACTCAAAATTTAGTTTGAGAGAGAGAGAGAGAGAGAGAGAGAGAGAGAGAGAGAGAGAGAGACCGAAAAAAAGTTGAAAACAACTAAGGTTTTGTATCGATAGTTAAAATTATAGCATCGTCAGCTCGTAGACCTGGGGCATGAGAGAGAGAGAGAGAGAGAGAGAGAGAGAGAAAATGTTGAAAACAACTGAGGGTTTTGTATCGATGGTGAAAATTATAGCAGTATAAGCTCGTATTCCTTGAGAGAGAGAGAGAGAGAGAGAGAGAGACCGACAAAAGATATTTAAAATAACTAAGGTTTTGTATCGATGGTGAAAATTATAGCAGTATAAGCTCGTATTCCTAGGGCCTGAGAGAGAGAGAGAGAGAGAGAGAGAGAGAGAGATCGAAAAAATGTTAAAAACAACAGGCTTTTTATCGATAAAAACAACAGGCTTTTTATCGATAGAGTCAAAATTATCAACTGGTATGCCTAGGGCCCTAGACCTGCCACTGGGAACCCCCCCCCCCCCACCCCCACCCCCACCCCCACCCCCACCCCAAGTTAACTCCCCAAGGCGATAACTGTAACTCTTTGCAACGAATTCAGGAGCTTAACGCATAAAATACAGTTACAACGTTACATTCGTGTCCGAGTCGATAGTCATTATAAAATTAATAGCTCCCAGTGACTTTATATCAGAGCTTGATGGCCATATGATCTGAGCATGCTCGGGAACCTTTTAGGAAAAGTAAGGGATATGGTCCAAATATCCGTGCCTATCCGGGCCTCTTTGCCTTCAGCGGGGAAGATGAATAATGGTGGGCTTTGGACGTCGACTTTTATGGCTTCTCTTAACCAAGGGTCTCGGAGAATTCCAATCCTTTTTCTTATTACCGTCTTGTGTACCTGTTTCTTTTTTATTCATTTTTTTTTTCTTATTATATTATCTCCGTTTATTTGGTCGTGTAATTATTTTCATATCAGTCGATTTTACTTAGATACTAGTGATGTTTTGAAGCATTGCTCAAAATTTATTGTCTAATAACGTTTTTTTTTTTTCATTTAGCATTTATGATAATCTGCAAGGACGTATTTTCATTTAGGTTATACACGTGTATATATATATATATATATATACATATATACATACATATATATATATATATATATATGTATGTATGTATGTATGTATATATATATATATATATATAATACTTGTATAACATAAATGAAAATATGTCTTTTAAGAGTGTCATAAATACTAAATAAGAATCAGTATGTTTAAGTAACTTTGACGGATATTAAAATAATTACACGGTCAAATAAATGGAGATAATATAGTAAAAAACTAAAATTGATAAAAATTGGAACAGGTACACAAGACAGTAGTAAGAAAAAGGAGAGAGAGAGAGAGAGAGAGAGAGAGAGAGAGAGAGAGAGAGAGAGTATGATGTATTGTAAAGTAAGGCTTTACACCGATAAAACCTAAATTATACCAATAATAGCCGAAAGTCCCAGGCCTAATAATGGAACCCCCCCCCCCTCCCGTTTTCCTCCTTCAATTACCTACAAGCCAATATCTGTAATTCACTGTAACGAATTCGGGGATTCCCCTATGAAATACAGCGTTAGATTCGTGTCCCTGTCTATAGTCATTATAGAAATAATAGCTCCTTGTTACTTGTTTGTATATTGGACCTTTGTGGCCATATACTATGAGTACGTCCATATCCATTTTAGGATAAGTAACACATATGACCCAAATATCCGGGCCAGCGGGGGAAATGAATAATGATGGGCTTTGTCCGTAGACTTTTATGTCTTCGTTAACCGAGTGTCCAGGATAACTCTAATCCTTTTTTATTACAATCTGTTTACCAGTTTTTTTTCTTTTTCTTCTTCTTCTTCTTCTTCTTCTTCTTCTTCTTCTTCTTCTTCTTCTTCTTCTTCTATTGTTATTTTTAATTTCATTTCTATTTTGTTCCATTCCTTCATTTATTGCTCGTTTAATAATTTCATATCAGCTGTTTTAATGTTATACACGAAATTATATATATATATATATATATGTGTATATATATGCACACACACACACACACACACACATATATATATATATATATATGCATATATATGCATATATATATATATATATATATGTGTGTGTGTGTGTGTGTTTGTGTATGAATAGATAGATAGATAGATACAGGAGAATGAATATTAAAACTACACTTGAAATATTGCTTTAAAAAACGGTATATGTCTGGCAACATTTATTCCAGGACTTTTACCGTTTTTAAAACGGATATATTGACGTAAAGGAGTGACATTACGGTCACCAACCCATAAGAAATAATAACAAAGTAAGGTAAAATTACGGTCTCTAGTATTTTACTGAAATGCGGTTGAAAACAGTATATTTTTACAGAGAATTTCCGATGAAAATTACGGTTGGTTGAGAAAAAATATTTTTACGGAGAATTTCCGATTAGAATTGCGGTTGGTTGAGAACAGTATAATTTTACGGAGAAATTCCGATGAAAATTACGGTTGGTTGAGAACAGTATTTTTATGGAGAATTTCCGATGAAAGTTACGGTTGGTTGAGAAAAGTATTTTTACGGAGAATTTCCGATGAAAATTACGGTTGGTTGAGAACTATATTTTTTACGGAGAATTTCCAATTAAAATTGTGGTTAGTTGAGAACAGTATATTTTTACGGAGAAATTCCAATGAAAATTACGGTTGGTTGAGAACAGTAAAATTTTACGGAGAATTTCCGATGAAAATTACGGTTGGTTGAGAACTATATTTTTACGGAGAAATTCCAATGAAAATTACGGTTGGTTAAGAACAGTATATTATTACGGAGAATTTCCAATGAAAATTACGGTTGATTGAGAACGGTATATTTTTACTGAGAATTTCCGATGAAAATTACGGTTGGTTGAGAACAGTATATTTCTACGGAGAATTTCCGATGAAAATTACGGTTGGTTGAGAACAGTATCTTTACAGAGAATTTCCGAATTAAATTGCGGTTGGTTGAGAACAGTACATATTTACGGAGAATTTCCGATGAAAATTACGGTTGGTTGAGAACAGTAAAATTTTACGGAGAATTTCCGATAAAAACTACGGTTGGTTGAAAGCAGTATTTTTACGGAGAATTTCCGATGAAAATTACGATTAGTTGAGAACGGTATATTTTTACGGAGAATTTCCGATGAAAATTACTGTTTTTTTATCAATTTAGGGATAGAGTGAAGAGAGCAGAGAAGCCATTTTAATCCTGTTACTGAGCCAGTTGCTGCGGCCTTGCTATTGCCAGTAACCTGAAATCCTGTTCTTGATGCAAATTCCTTTTAACAGA
>NC_090747.1:102110257-102117757 GCF_036898095.1 Palaemon carinicauda | reverse complement strand
TAGTTATTTCTTTATTTCCTTTCCTCGCTGGGCTATTGTTCCTTGTTGGAGCTCTTGGGCTTATAGTATCCTGCATTTCCAACTAGTTTTGTGGCTTAGATGATGATGATAATAATAATAATAATAATAATTATTATTATTATTATTATTATTATTATTACTATTACTATTATTATTATTGTTATTATTATTATTATTATTGTTATTATTATTATTATTTATTATTATTATTATTATTATTATTATTATTATTATTATTATTATTACAGTAAGCAAATATAAAATCTCAGAGTCGCAATATTTTAAAGTAAAGTAATACCTAAACTATTTGATGATATAAACCCCCAGTATTTAAAAAAAACTAAAAACTGCTCATACGCCATCCATACGAAACAGTCAAGAGAACAGTTTTTGTTTTTCCTAGTTGCTTTTTTTCCGTCCGTACAACCTATAAGGTAAACACGTCAGCCGGACAAGCCAATTTGGGGCTCAAAACAAAGCACTCATGTTGTCTCAAGTCCTGAGGTTTCCTTTGGGAGATTAACAGTCAGATCAGCTTTTCTGGTGTTATGGTTTGTTTTCTGGCCTGACTCCAAAGGGAATTCTGGGGGGTTTGCTCCCACTTCTGGCGTTTTGGGAACCAGAAAAACAACCGGAGAATATTTATCATCTCCGCCAATGAAGTTAGAAGGAGGTTATGTTCTATCCTTTTGTGTGTGTTTTTTTTTTGTTTTTTTTTTTTGTGAACAGCTCCCTGGCCACAATTTTAATCGTGGAGTAATGAAACTTGCATGGATTAACTTATGTAAAAAGGTGGAAATAATTAGATTTTGGAAGGTCAAGGTCAAAGGGCAAAGTCACGGTCAGCGCCAAATGTTTAATTCACGTAATCAGCCATAAGTTTGAACATTGTCATTTATTACCTCCGCCAACAAAGTTTGAAGGATGTTATGTTTTATGTTTGTTTGTGAACAGCTTCCTGGCCACAATTTTAATCGTAGAGTAAGGAAACTTCCAGGAATTAACTGTTATGTAAAAAGGTGGAAATAATTAGATTTTGGATGGCCGTGGTCAAAGGTCAAGGGTCACGGTCAAGCAAAATGTCCAATTCACGTAATCAGCCATAAGTTTGGACATCGTTGTTTTCGCCCTGTTTGTGTATGTGTTTGTTTGTTTGTGAACAGCTTCCTGGCCACAATTTTAATTGCAGAGTAATGAAACTTGCAGGGATTAATTATTATGTAGAAATCTGGAAATTATTAAATTTTAGAAGGTCAAGGTCAAAGGTTAAGATCACGGTCAAGCAAAATGTTCAATTCACGTAATCAGCCATAAGTTTGGACATCGTTGTCACAGAGACTTCAAACTTGGTTCATATTTGAGTGTATGAAAATCAACGCCAATTAATACATGTTAGGGTCAAAAGTCAAGGTGGAGAAATAAGCTGCCGTGGCGGAGATCTGCGCTGTCCTGAGTGCCCCTCTAGCTTTTGTCTAGTTTAGGAATGATACAATGGCAAGGTGATTATCTTGAAATATTGCCTTTTTTCAAAATAAGTTTTTTTTTAGATATATTGTTTTTATAGTGATGGTCCGAGAAATTAGAAAATATTTTCTGTCTAGTTTTGTTATATATATATATATATATATATTATATATACTGTATATATATGTATATATATATATATATATATATATTATATATACTGTATATATATGTATATATATGTGTATATATATATATATATATATATATTTATATTTATATATATATATTTATATTATATCCATATAAGGACAAGGATAATGTCTTGAAATATTTACTCTTGTTTAGTGATGATTAGAGATTGAATTGAAACATTCTACTTTTTCTTATCAAGGGAAAAAAATTCTCCCTCTGAAAGTGTGTTAGTTGTGTATGTTGTTTTTAGGGTAAATAATAAGAAAATAGAAGGTCCATTCATAAAAAAAGGCTGTACTATTGCTAAGAAACGATATTCGAAAATGTACCAAAAAAAAAAATATATATAACATGATATCCTAAATGAAGAGGCTCGGCATATTTATTACATTGAAGAGAGAGAGAGAAGAGAGAGAGAGAGAGAGAGAGAGTTAATTAAAGTATGACATTTGATAAAAAGAAATGTATGTGAAATGTTAATGGAGATGGATTATCTCAGCATTACTAATTAGTAAAAAAGATATATTATTATCTTGAATTATCAAGAGAAAAATTTCACTATTAAAAAATAGTGGTTACATGAAGAGAAAAACCTTTGAATATGGAAATATCATCGTTTGTGTTTTTATGCAGATATGGAAGCTGTTAAAACTGACAGTGATTGCTCTTTTTATTCTATTAATCAGTCAGTTCTGGAGACATCGCTTATTGAGAATAATCAGGTATAATTTTTACATATGGTACGTATGATAATATCAACAAATGTGTTTTATATATATATATATATATATATATAATATATATGTGTGTGTGTAATATACATAAATGTTCTATATGTAAATGTATATATGCTCTACATAAATACGTATATGCTCTCTCTCTCTCTCTCTCTCTCTCTCTCTCTCTCTCTATATATATAAATATATATATATATCCATATATACATATATCTATATGTGTGTGCGTGCATGTGTATGTATTTGTCCTAAGGAATACAAAAGAAGGAGGGAAAGGAAGAGAAGACGATGAATTAATGAACTAAGAAAACTTGTGATTATAAAACTGACATGGAAAGAATGGAAAGACCATAAGCAGACACAAGTAGAAGAACATGTCCTGAGGCCTTTGTCTTGCAGTGGACTAGTTACGGCTGATGATGATGATAATGATGTATATTTTTATAAAGAGAGAGAGAGAGAGAGAGGAGAGAGAGAGAGAGAGAGAGAGAGAGTTGTGGATCCTTATCAGCAAATAGATTTCTCTCAAGAAATTCCTGGCTGTAACAAGCGAAATGCAACATGCCATACTCAGATAAGATAGTGTCGTTCTACCGGCAAGACGCATCTCTTATTTCCGATATTGTTTTTCCTTCGGAGGCAAAGTTCTTACATTAAAAAACTTCTTAAAAACAAGGAAAAACTTCCGTGACAGGAAAGCAATCGATTTCGAAATGTTTGTTCAGCTTATTGAAAATCAAAGCGAACCTCGTCTCATGTCAAAGAAAAAAAAAACTGAAATTGGGATTTTACAACTTGCTTGACATATGCGGTTTTTTTTTCTGTTATGGATTGACGAACTAAGAAAGTTTGTGGGCGTGGGCTGGCACAGAAAGACCATTAAGAGACGTAAGTGGAAAGACATGTCTGAGGCCTTTGTTCTGTAGTGGACTAGTAACTGCTGATGACATATATATATATATATATATACATATATATATATAATATATATATACTGTATATATATATATATAATCAGTTTTTCATATTCCAGAAAACAGAATAGTTATTAAGTCTATTGTTAGCTTTGATTTTTTGGTTGAATATTTTCTTTTTCAGCTGTGCAGGTTTCGGAAAGAGAAAAGTAATATAGACGCCTACCTGGCTTGTCTTACAATAGCCACCCCCCCCCCCTTTCTCTCTCTCTCTCTCTCTCTCTCTCTCTCTCTCTCTCTCTCTGTGTTGCTTGACCTGGAAAAATTCTTTCTAGGTATTTCTCTTATATATTGCGTTGTTGAGAATATGTTTTAAAAAGTTTGGAAGCTCAGAATTTTTTTTTAAATCTGTTTTGCTTTCCAGATGTCGATATAAATAGAAAAAAAATGTAAATGCTTAAATCAAAATTTTTGTAGGAGAATTTTCAAATAGGTTTTTACTGTTCACAACTTAGTTTTCATTTATGCATGTTATATCATCATCATCATCATTAGCTATAATTAGTCCACTGTATAATAAAGGTTTCAGACATGTCCTTCCAATTGCGTCTGTTTATGGCCTTTCTATGCCAGTCCACACCATCGATCATTCTTAGTTCGTTAATCCATCGTCTTCTCGTCCTTCCTCTGCTTGTTTTACAATATATAGGACCCATGTTGTTATTCTTAATTTCCATCTATTATCTACCATTCCATTATATGTCCTGCCCATGTCCATTTCTTTTTCTTACATGTTGTTAGAATATCCTTTACTTTAGCTTGCTCTTGTATCCATGTTGCTCTTTTTCTGTCTCTTAGTGTTATTTCCCATTATTATTCTTTCCTTTGCTCTTTGAGTTGTAACTAGCTTATGTTCTAAGGTTTAGTATGGCTCCTAGTTTTTGATGTACAAGTTCATACTGGTAGGACCATCTTATTGAATATATGCGTATGTAATTACCACATACACTCTGGAGCATACAAGCTCACACGCTCTCCGTGCACACACGTGCACTCAGAAACATACAAGCAATGTTTTTAGGCTTTAGTAAGGATCCAAATTTCACATGCACAAATTAATACTGGTAGGACCATCTGATCAAACATATGCGTATGTAATTACCACATACACTCTGGAGCATACAAGCTAACACGTTGGCCGTGCACACACGTGCACTCAGAAACATACAAGCAATGTTTTTAGGCTTTAGTAAGGATCCAAATTTAAAATGCACAAGTTAATACTGGTAGGACCATCTGATCAAACATATGCGTATGTAATTACCCACATACACTCTGGAGCATACAAGCTTACACGTTGGCCGTGCACACACGTGCACTCGGAAGCATACAAGCAAACACACTCGCCGTGCACACACCTGCACTCGGAAGCATACAAGCAAACACACTCGCCGTGCACACACCTGCACTCGGAAGCATACAAGCAAACACACTCGCCGTGCACACACCTGCACTCGGAAGCATACAAGCAAACACACTCGCCTTGCACACACGTGCACTCTGAAACATACAAACAAACACACTCGCCGTGCACACACGTACCTCTGTGGAGGGAGAAACCCCCCCCCCCCCCTTAAGAAAAGACCCGATCCATTGAAGCTGTAACAACCTCGTAAGGAAAATCCAAGGAAACAATCCCCCTTCAGCGGAATTATACATCTGTACCGAGGAGTCCGCCTGACGTGAGGTACCCAAATATGCAAATAAACACCCGTGAATCAAAACGGGTGTGTAGCCGTGCAAATAAACCATCGGATACCCGCCAGGCCTTATTTAAGACCGCCCCCGTGCGCCGAAATCTATTCCAAGAGAACTGGTGATATATTTCGAAATGGAGGAGGATATTGGCCCGAAGTTCAATAAGGTATTCAAAGGCCTTGTTCTTAGGGGCTCGCGCGAATGCCTTCACAAATAGTGTCGATTTCGAAGGTTTTGTTTTTATATGTATGTATGTATATATATATATATATATATACTGTATATATAATATATTATATACTGTATATATATATATATATATATATACATATATGTGTGTGTCTGGAGATTGACGAGCTAAGAAAATTTGCGAGTATAGACTGCATAAAAAAGTATATAAACAGACACGAGTGCAAGAACGTGTCTGAGACCTTTGTCCTGCAGTGGACTAGTTATGACTGATATATATATATATATATATATACATATATACACACACACATATATATATATATATATATATTGTGTGTGTGCGTTCAATGTTTTTCCTTAATTTATAAGTAGATTATTGTTTAAACCGCAACTTAATCGATTCCTCTAAAAAAATATCCTTTAAAGAAAGACAAACTTCTTATGTAAGGATGTTGAAATGAATTAGAATCTTACTATATCTATAAATCAATCTCATTTTCCTCTCATCTCCTCGAGAACTGATACAGCATTTCAAGTGACCTAATTTAATCATTCAAGTCAGGTTGTAAAGGGAACGTCTTTTCACAGAAGCGAATATTTGCGTTGTAGAGGTTTTATTTATGTAAATAAGACAAGCATCCGTATAATACAGTAGGTGAAATTGATATCGAATTTTCTGTTTTTTTTTTTTTTTTTCTTTTTTTTTTTGATAGCTGATGTCTGTTCTGATAGTGGCTGAATATTTCAATAAATATTTTATAAACTTACCGTTCTAGTCGGTATATCCTAGCAATCCGTGTTTGCCAACAGTTATATAAGCGGATGAGCAACTTGGTAGAGTAACGAAAACTTTAGGTGTGGAGGAAATTTCCCCCTAAATCACGTTGAAGTCAATGGCAGCAGGGTGACGTATTGGGTTTAGGGCCAAAGACAAGATGTCTTTTCGTCTTCTACTCCTGATGCTTGGCGGTTGGTCTTTCTAAATTAGAATTAGTATGGACTGGCAGGAGTTACTTGCCTTAGTTAGGCACTGCGCATCACAAGGAACTGGCTATCCTTTGATGAAGTTAGCCAACGAATCCTTTGAGCCCCTTTGCGTTAATAGGCGTATAAGATGATGATGATGATTTTATAAAATAATTTGGGCCATATGAAAGGTGATAATGTTTATTGACTTTTGGATGGATACCTTTCTTCCATTTTCAGAGTATCTTCCGTATATATTAATGAGCAAATGTCTGGATATATATATAGATATTAGAATTTGTATTTCTTTCCGGTCACGCTCAGGTCTCCCCGTCCATCGCGTAAAGGGGGAGAGGAAGTAGTCATACCCTAGTGAGATGGGACGTGTGTGCGTGAGTGTGCATTTCTATGTAAATAATTAGCCGTCATTGAATAAACAATTTGAATGATTTTAGTATATTGTTGTGTCTCTTGATAATTGGAATTTTGTAAAAAAAAAAAAAAATAAATAAATAAATAAATAAATAAATAAAAGAAAAAAAATAATAATAATATCAATTAAATTTTGTTTACTCTCTGTTCAAGTAAAAAAATCTCCCGATTAATTAACTGTTAAATGGTTGAATTACCGATAAACAACATCCTGTTCTTGTCCTTTATTTCGTCTCTGTGCAAAATATCGGAAATTGTTTTTTTCCCTTGAGTCCCAAAGGGACCGTCTATCACTCTTGTTTCCCCCAATCTCAAGATCACAATTGCCTCGCTTGGAAAAACAAAACCCTTTGCTGGGAAATATTGCAAAATATTTCCTGGAAATATTGCAAAATATTTCTGGGAAATATTGCAATATGTTTCCTGGAAATATTGCAAAATATTTCCTGGAGATATTCCAAAATATTTCCGGGAGAAATTCCAAAATATATCCGTGAAATATTCCAAAATATTTCCGGGAGAAATTCCAAAATATTTCTGTGAAATATCCCAAAATATTTCCGGGAAATATTCTAAAATATTTCTGGGAGATATTCAAAAGTATTTCTGGGAAATATTCCAAAATATTTCTGTGAAATATTCCAAAATATTTCCGGGAAATATTCCAAAATATTTCCGGGAAATATTCCAAAATATTTCCTTGTTTCCAATTCCTTTGTAGCTTGTAATATGCTCTATCGTAAGCTCTTAATACTTGAGAGTAGTGTACGCGACCCGTAAGAAATGACAGCTAAATATTTAGGGACATAGGCTACACACAG
>NC_090747.1:102100257-102102757 GCF_036898095.1 Palaemon carinicauda | reverse complement strand
AGAGTAACAACATTAAGATAAATATCTCCAATAAAAACTATAAACACTTGAACAAAACTAGAGGAAGAGAAATAAGATAGAATAGTGTACCGAGTGTACCCTCAAGCAAGAGAACTCTAACCCAAGGTAGTGGAAGACCATGATACAGTGGCTATGGCTTTACCCAAGACTAGAAAACAATGGTTTGATTTTGGAGTGCCCTTCTCCTAGAAGAGCCAGACATTCTTAAACGAACGAACGAACTCTAAGTTAGAAGCTTTCAAATCAATATACCAGAAGGTGTAACACGCAAATTCCACCCTAAAGGGAAAACCATTTAAGTTTAAATTGGATGTCCGGTGCAAGGGGACTAAACAATGGGTGGCAACTAGCCACCCATTCACCGAAGTTAGCCCTTGACGAGCTGCTCCTCCGCCTCCCCACAATGACACACTCTTCTGCAGGTATGATTTCCTAAGCAGGGTGCTCCTCCTCCTACGGTCCATGAAGTGGAGGCTTAAATAAGGCTAGGGAAGGTGCGCGTGTGTTGGTGATGTAGGTATATGCAGTTTTAAATTCCATAAACACGTAAGCATGATATGTGTGTGTGATTATTAAGCTGTACTAGTCAAGGCCTCCCATACTAAATTTAGGTTGGTTAGCTGTGAGCGATCAGCAAAAGACTCCCACCCTCACTAATCCACAGTTGCCCATCGCAAATTATATTTCGGGAAATCTTACTTCGGAAGATGGTGATATATCTGACTTTTTTCTCTGTATGTAACAGCGGTCAATGAACTACATCTTCATATATGCCGACCTCAAGCCGGGGTCAGCCTCTTTTTCCACTGGCCTCTAGCTTTTATAATAATAATAATAATAATAATAATGATAATAATAATAATAATAATAACAAGAGGGGCACTCAGTAGAGCGCAGACCTCCGTCGCGGGAACTTATTTCTCAACCTTGACCTTGACCTTTGACATTAACATGTATTAATTGACATGGATTTTCATACAAGTTTGAAGTCTCTGTGACAACGATGTCCAAACTTATGGCTGATTACGTGAAATGGACATTTTGCCTGACCGTAACCTTGACCTTCGACATTGACCTTCCAAAATTTAATCATTTCCAGATTTTTCACAGAATAGTTAATCCCTGCAAGATTCATTACTCTACGATTAAAATTGTGGCCAAGAAGCTCTTCGCAAACAAACAAACAAACTATGGGTAAAACATAACCTCTTTCCAACTTCGTTGGCGGAGGTAATAATAATAATAATAATAATAATAATAATAATAATAATAATAATAATAATAATAATAATAATGAAGGTACTTACATTTGGTCTAAGTAAAGCATTTTTTGACGGTACACGTATACTAACCAATAATAATTATGCCAATATTCAAAAACCGAAGATACCTGGAACCTTTGATGAATTCCAGCTATGATGGAAACTGGAATTTGAAGCAAAGCAGTAAGGCTTCTTCCCAAACTTTGGAGAGAAGCAATATATGCGCCTCTTGTTAAAGGGAAGATTATAGTGAAAAAGCACCTGAAGTCATTCTTACTGTATATAAAATGTTTTCGTAAACACAGCTTATAATGACACTAACTTTAAGGGGAGTATTGGACTAAATCATTTGGAGGGTCTATATAAATTTCAAAAGTTCAAACTTGCAGCAAATGTTTTTATGTTGAACAGGCTGACATAAGTCTTTTTATTGTTTATATATGAAATAGCTGTTTTGATGTTAATGTTTTTAAAATATTTTATTTTAATTTATCATTACTTCTTATATCGTTTATTTATTTCTTTATTTCTTATCCTCACTGGGATATTTTCCCCTGTTGGAACCCTTGGGCTTACAGCATTTTGCTTTTACAACTAGGGTTGTAGCTTAGCTAGCAATAATAATAATAATAATATTATCATTTCAGGAAAGAACACAATAGTCACTTGAAATTAATATTATTATTTATATTTTTTAAATCACATACACATTGCCAGACTAGAAATTAACAGCAAAACTAAACGATCTTTTGTAATGTTTTGGGTAAACAATTATTGATGATATGTAATTTTAATAATTATTTTCATAGTCAAACTTAATATACATGAAGTTATAATCACCTTATTTTTGAACCGTCTAGTCTTTTACTATTATTATTATCATTATTATTACCTGCTAAGCTACAACCCTAGTTGTAAAAGTAGGCTGCTATAAGCCTGGGGGCTCCAACAGGGAAAATAGCCCAGTGAGGAAAGGAAACAACGGAAAAATAAAATACTTTATTACTAGCTACACTACAGACCCACTTGTAAAAGCAGGATGTTATAAGCGCAAGGGTTCGAACAGGGAAAATAGCCTAGTGAGGAAGGGAAATAAGGTAAATAAACTACATGAGAAGCAACGAATAATGTATATAGAATATCTTAACATCGGTTTAACTGTAAAATAGATCTGTTATATATAAACTATGAACAGAGATCTATGTCAACATGGTCAA
>NC_090747.1:102092019-102099757 GCF_036898095.1 Palaemon carinicauda | reverse complement strand
GTGACAGTATCCTAAGGTTTATTATTATTATCAAAATTATCATATTTATCATTATTAGAATTATTTTTAGAATATTGATAATTTTAAGAATAATGTTAATAATAAAGAATTTAATAATTTTAATAATAATGATTGTTAATAATAATAACTTATTAATAATTTTGCTAATAATTATAATAATTTCACCAATTTTGATAATGATTTTAATGATAATTTTAATAATAATCATTTAAATTTTAATAACAATGATAATTATAATTTTATTAATGATAATGATAATTTGAATAATAGTAATTCAATAATGAATATAATGATAATACAAAATTTAATAAGTTTTAATAACAGTAAAAATATCAATATTTTGAAACATTAAAAGAAATAAAAAAAAAAATCACGCACAGGTGCTAACCAATGAAACATGCCACGGTTCAGCCCAAGCTCTCTCCAAAAGAAGGATGGGCGGTTTAAATCCTTCAGACCAACACCTCCCTGTTGCTTCCCCTTTTATTTTTTGCTGATGTTTGCAAAGTTTTACTAAACTCGCACTTCTATGAAGAGTTTGAATTCGGCTATTTCTTTCACTTTTTTTTTTTTTTTTTTAATCGCCAGCACGACTTCCACTAGGCGAGATATTCTGGGATACATTTTCTTGTTATTCTCTCTCTCTCTCTCTCTCTCTCTCTCTCTCTCTCTCTCTCTCTCTAATGATGCTTAGCCAAAATCAGTTCAGAGATAAGGGATACAAACTGGAATTGAAAAGATACAACACCACTCAGTGTGGTAATTTCTTTACATACAAAATAGTAAATACTTAGAATAGACTTCCAGTGGATGTAGTAAACAGTAACACGGTAAACGAGTTCAAAAATAAGTTAGACAAGATCATAAACCTGTCTAAATGCTTAAAATAAATCGCTCTACCCAAGAGTAAATGAAGTCTCTGCGGATGGAGTAAAATGTCTTTGAGACATCCAAAATCCTTATAACTCTCTCTCTCTCTCTCTCTCTCTCTCTCTCTCTCTCTCTCTCTCTCAGAATCTGCCTTAAGTCAGGCTGAAGAAAGTAAGAAAAAATTCCCTTACTTTTTTATATATTTGAAAAACATCCTTGTAATTCTCTCTCTCTCTCTCTCTCTCTCTCTCTCTCTCTCTCTCTCTCTCTCTCTGGCAGAATCTGCCTTATGTCAGGCTGAAGAAAGTAAGAAAAAATTCCCTTACTTTTTTATATATTTGAAAAACCTTATATTTCGAACGAGCACCATCTCTCAATTGATGTTCCTCGTGGATCTTTCCAGCAATCTTAGCGTATCATATTTCACTTTCTATAATGTGTGCGTTTGTGTCTTATCATCATTCACCTCAATTGCCTTTGGGTATACATCCTTCCGGTTTTTCTAGCGATGAAATTGCAAGTCCCGCGCCCCAGGTACCCATTGAAAGCTGAATGACCTAGTGAACAGTAAGAAAGAAGCGACAGCCGCACCTAGCAAGTGTGAACCGATTGTTGTATCATTTAGCCATGGTGTCCACATAGTCTGGTTACACCTTGGAAAAGGTGGTCACTGAAGTCGCCATAATTGTGCATATATATATATATATATATATATACATATATATATATATATATATATACATACATATATGTGTGTGTGTATGCCTAACAATACAACAGCAAATGCAACCGTTTCTAGTCCACTGCAGGACAAAGGCCTTAGACATGTCTGTAATGATGTCTGGGGTTTGGCCAGTTTTCATCAACACTACTGGCCAGCTGCGGATTGGTGATGGTGGGAGATTTTCTTCTGATTACTCACAGCAAACTAACCTAGTATGGGTGGTCTTGACTAGTACAGTGTAAAAACCCTTTCACCATGTTAAGGCATCTCTCTCTCTCTCTCTCTCTCTCTCTCTCTGTAGATATATATATATATATATATATGCACACACATATTTATGACTGCCAAAATTCTCTCTCTCTCTCTCTCCTCTCTCTCTCTCTCTCTCTGTGTATATATATATATATATATATACACACATACATACATACATACATATTTATGACATACCAAAATTCTCTCTCTCTCTCTCTCTCTCTCTCTCTCTCTCTCTCAATGCAGCATTTTAATATAACTTTGCCATCCAAAACTTATCAAGCAGGTTCAGTGAGTTGAAACTCCGATAATGACGCAAGGGTACACTACAATGTGAAGAGATCCGTAATATCCCCTTTACAGATTTTTGTTTCGAAACTTGCGTGGGAACAAACATGGCACCTTATTTCACTTGTAGTTCAGCCAGATGATGTTGAGCAACTGCCTGTTTGCCCTGAATAATTTTAGGATGCAAAATGCATATTTTCGTTGCAATGATTTGGAACCTGGAATGCGTGATTACTTCGCGATCTTTGAGGAACACTGTTCGTGTTCATGTCCCATTCTTTTGGGATGTTAAGTGGATGTTTATATTCCATTCTTTTGGGATGGTAAATGCATGTTTATATTCCATTCTTTTGGGATATTAAATACATGTTTATATTCCATTCTTTTGGGATGTTGAATGCATGTTTATATTCCATTCTTTTGGGATGTTGAATTCATGATTATATTCCATTCTTTTGGGATGTTAAATGCATGTTTATATTCTATTCTTTTGGGATGTTAAATGCATGTTTATATTCTATTCCTTTGGGATGTTAAATGCATATTTATATTCCAATCTTTTGGGATGTTAAATGCATGTTTATATTCTATTCCTTTGGGATGTTAAATGCATATTTATATTCCATTCTTTTGGGATGTTGAATGCATGTTGTATTCTATTATTTTTGAATGGTAAATGCATGTTTCTATTCCATTCTCTTTGGATGTTGAATGCATGTTTATATTCCATTCTTTTGGTATGTTAAATGCATGTTTATATTCCATTCTTTTGGTATGTTAAATGCATGTTTATATTCTATTCCTTTGGGATGTTAAATGCGTATTTATATTCCATTCTTTTGGGATGTTGAATGCATGTTGTATTCTATTATTTTTGAATGGTAAATGCATGTTTATATTCCATTCTTTTGAATGTAAAACGCTTGTTTATATCAAAATTTATTATGAGTAAAGTACGTGTTTACATCGTATTATTTTTATATATTAAATACATGTTTACATTAAAGTTTTTTTGGGATTGAAATGCATGTGTATATTCCAATATTTTTAATGTAAATCGGCTGTGTATGTCTAATTTTGTTATGAACAAAATACATGTTTACATCGTAATATTTTTATATATTAAATACATGTTTACCATGGAGTTATTACCTCCGCCAACGAAGTTGAAAGGTTATGTTTTCCGCCCTTTTTGTCTGTTTTTTTGTTTGTGAAAAACTTCTTGGCCACAATTTTACTCATAGAGTAGCGAATTAATTGTTATGTTCAGACGTGGAAGTTATTCAATTTTGAAAGTCATAGGTCAAAGGTCAAGGTCGAGCAAAAGGCCGACCAAATTACCCCTGGTATCGAGAAATAAGCTGCCGTGGCGGAGGTCCGCACTCTCAGAGGGATTTTCTAGTTTTGGTACGAAATACTTGTCTAAATTGCTGTCATTTTGGAATGATGTAACTGATTACATTGCTGGCTTTTGGCAATAAAATTCCAGTTTTAATTACAGTCTTTTAAAGATAAAAGTACTATTTACCTTGCGGTCTTTGGAGATTGAAATAACTTTATACATTCCAGTCTTTGTGATAGTATATTCATAAAATAAAATTCCTGTTTGAGTTCCACTCTCTACGGAATAAAAATATTTTTTACACTGCGCTTATTAAGGAATATGATAACTGATTAGGTGGTAGTTTGTATGGAAGAAAAAATGTTTATATTACAGTCTGAAGGGAATAACATCTCTCTTTACATCGCAATAGTATATGAAACACAGGTTCAAGTTTCGTCTTTTAGGAAACAGAATACTTCCACTGGCTTGGATTAGAGTTCGCTTGCTTGAGGGTATACACTCGAGCACACTATTCTATCTTATTTCTCTTCATCTTGGATTTTTTTTTGAGTTTTTATAGTTTATGTATGAGGTATAATTTAATGCTTTTTTGTTGTTTATTATTTCTCTTGTATTTTATTTCTTTGTTTCCTTTCCTCACTGGGCTATTTGTTCCCTGTGGGAGCCCTTGGGCTTATAGCATATTGCTTTTCCAACTAGGGTTGTAGCTTAGCTTGCAATAATAATAATAATAATAATAATAATAATGATAATAATAATAATAATTATTATTACTATTATTCCTATAGCAGAAATTTTTTTATTGTTTATTATTTCTCTTGTATTTTATTTTCTTGTTTCCTTTCCTCACTGGGCTATTTGTTCCCTGTGGGTGCCCTTGGGCTTATAGCATATTGCTTTTCCAACTAGGGTTGTAGCTTAGCTTGTAATAATAATAATAATAATAATAATAATAATAATTATTATTATTATTATCATTATTATTCCTATAGCAGAAATTTAAGAAATGGGATGCGTATGTTATAAGACTCGGGATATAGTTTTGCAACATATTGGAAACGTCCCTACCTAGCTATTTGTTATAAAACAAATTTTCGTCATTAATTTATTCCTCTCTATGGGGAATAGAATATTGTATCTACTGATATTTGAATAGTAAAATGGTAATTTGCGTTACAATCTTTACCAGGTCTAAGTACTGTATATATATATATATATATATATATATATATATATATATACATATATATATATATATATATATATATATATATATATATATATATATATATATATATATATATATATATATATATTTAAACCTGTAAAACATGCACTGTAAACGGATGATGATCATATAAATGTTTTACTTTATTATATATATATATATATATATATATATATATATATATATATATATATATATATATATATATATATATATATGTAATATATATATATATATATATATATATATGTAATATATATATATATATATATATATATATATTTATATATATGTAATATATATATATATATATATATATATATTATGTATATGTGTATATACTTAATCTTATTACCACCATTCAAATTAAATTCCTGATGAAGACTCGTAAAATTTGAACCAACCATCTATGAGAAAAAGAAAATACATAAAAAGGATAATTACAAATAATTATTAAAGAAACAAAGATTGCCTAACCATTATACATACGTAAATACCTAAACAACAGTAAAAGTTCAACAGGGTGAAGCAAAGTTGCAACCTTTCTTAAATTACAAGTTCTTTGTATCAATAACACTGCCTGTAAAACTGGTTCATATTTCTTGAGTTAATGAACTGAATGTTCTTTGACACCGGGTTGATTGACACCGTGACACTTCAACAGATCGTGGCTGCTGGGTTTAACTGCAAACCGAGAAGCACGCACTTTACTCAGGCCGCAGATATTGAATAGCATAACTTTCCTATGGAGACAGATGTTAAAAGTGGGCAGAGAAATAAAGGTTACCTTGGAACTCTAAGCTGAATCAAATCTGATGCAGAAGAGATGGAAGGGCACTCCAAAAGCAAACCATTGTTCTCTAATATTGGGTAGTGCCACTGTCATGATTTGCAGTTCCCTTGCTTGAGGGTACACTCAGGTACACTATTCTATCTTTTTTCCCTTATTCCCTTTCTTCGTTGGGCTGTTTTCCCTGTTGGAGCCCTTGGGCTTATAGCATATTGGTTTTCCAGCTAGGGTTGTAGACTAGCTAGTAGAAATAATAATAATAATGATAATTATAATAACTCACCATTTCCAGTATTTTTAAGGACACACAGAAAGCTGTAATTACCAAAACAAAAGAACATTAACCAAAAACTATATAAAAACAAAAAACAAAAAAAAAAAGCAGAGAAATATACCTTTAATACCATCGCCCTAATGGAAACAGGAAACCTGACAATATACCCAAATCTCTCGCAGACATAATGGGAAGCACAATCTGCCTCGAAACACACAAACTCCCAAAGGCCTCCCCTTCCCTCCAAACTCTCTAGCAACAACATCAAAAGCCTTTATCTGTCATATGCAAGGCCTCTTTGTAAGCGCCACTTACCCACGGCCACCAGGTCAACGAGGGACAGGCGCTTCTGAAGGCCAGGAGTTGGCGCATTGACTGTCTTCTTCCTCGTGACAGCGTTCCAGAACCTGGTACTGGCAGCCCCCATCCTTACGACAGTTTCTTTGCGAGATTCATATGCTGGTGTGTTTTCTCCTCTTCAGATATTGATCTACATTATTCTATGTTTCTATATATTTTCCTGATATTTAGGTTTATTATACTTTCATTATTATCATTCATTAACTTATTTCTTTTAGTCTATTTGCACATTATTCTGTTTCTTTATATTTTTCTCCTGTTATTTGGGTTTATTATACTTTCATTATTATCATTCATTAACTTATTTTCTTTAGTCTATTTGCACATTATTCTGTTTCTATATATTTTCCTGTTATTTGGGTTTATTATACTTTCATTATTATCATTCATTAACTTATTTTCTTTAGTCTATTTGCACATTATTCTGTTTCTTTATATTTTTCTCCTGTTATTTGGGCTTAATATAATTTCTTTATTATCATTCATGAACCTATTTTCTTTTCTTTAGTCTATTTGCACATTATTCTGTTTCTTTATATTTTTCCTGTTATTTGGGTTTATTTTCATTATCATTCATGAACCTATTTTCTTTTCTTTAGTTAGTCTGTACATTATTCTATGTTTCGTTATATTTTTCCTGTTTTTTTTTTAGTTTATTATACGTTCATTATTATCATTCATGAACCTTTTTTCTTTTCTTTAGTTAGTCTGTACATTATTCTATGTTTCGTTATATTTTTCTCCTGTTATTTGAGTGTATTATACTTTCATTATTATCATTCATGAAACTATTTTCTTATCTTTAGTATGTCTTTTTGTTTCAGTGTCTTTGTGTTCTTTATTCAAGGTCTTTTCTATCCAAATTACTTATATCCCACCCGGTTTTACCCCACCGTCCGTCTTCAACACTCCCGGTATATCTGGACTGAATAGTTGATTCGTCTTGAATTATCGAAACTTAGACTTCCGGAAGTTCAAGTTACGAAATTTATAAGTAAGAATAAGCACAAAAGAGCTATCTTTTGCATCATCACTCACGAATAGTTTTTCCTCTGTACCAAACGGTAGAAAACATCTCCAATCATCAGATCACATAAACAGTGAATTTCCCTACGAGGCCAGAGAGACACGTGTCCCGAAGGGAACGAGAGAACTCGATAGGTACGTCCTACTTCACTGGCGTCCTGGAGGTAACTGAAGGCTGGTCGGGGCGAGACGCGAGAGCCTAGAGCTGAGAAGCGATTGTGTCAATTCTTTACAAGGCGATGCCTACTATGCTGTAAGTGCCACGATTATGAAAAAGAGAAAATATATTCTGTACAGTTTGATATCTTCTGTACAGTGAATAAATCATAGCCTAAGTACATTTTGATATAATCAATAATTTATTAATAACTATATTCATCTTCGACCACTTTAAATGTCATATAAGTTAGTCGTGATTGGAAGGAATCGGTTATAATTGCATTGACCAATAGGACGCGAGATAGATGCCATCTGCTAAGAAAAGAAAGGGTTATCATTATGGACAAAAATGTTTTTGCGTATTTAAGGAAGGCTATAATCACATAAGATTGATAGAT
>NC_090747.1:102087019-102089519 GCF_036898095.1 Palaemon carinicauda | reverse complement strand
CAAATTAGGGTCTTGGTGCGTTCCAGGTGGTCCATATAAACAGCGATGGTAGCTTATGTGGCCTCACTTGCTCAAATTATTATCATTATTACTTGCATAACTACAATCCTAGTTGGAAAAGCAGGATGCTATAAGCCCCGGGGCTCCAACAGGGAATATAGCCCAGTGAGGAAAGGAAACAAGGAAAAATTAAATATTTTAAGAGCAGTAACAACATTATAATGAATATTTCCTATATAAACTATAAAAACTTTGAAAAGAAGAGGGAGAGAAATAAAATAGAATAGTGTGCCCGAGTGTACCTTTAAGCAAGAGAACTCTAACCTAAAGCAGTGGAAGATCATGGTACAGAGGCTATGGCACAAACCAAGACTAGAGAACAATGGTTTGATTGTGGAGAGTCCTTCTCTTAGAAAAGCTGCTTACCATAGCTAAAGAGTCTCTTTTACCCTTACCAAGGATATCAATTCTTGCATATGTTATGGAAGAGCATTCTCTTAATTTACTATAAATATTTTTTTTCCTTTTTTTTTTCTCTCTCTCTCTCTCTCCTATGCGGAGACTTCAACTTTTCTGTCAAGGTGCCACGATGTCTCGGTACCTCAGCGCTACCTGCTGAGTGTTCAGCAGACATTGTCTGGCTCTCCCTGGTTCTAGCTTGATAAAGAGGGGACTTGGGTGCTAGTTATATGTATATATGGTCAGTCTCTAGGTCACTGACCTGTCCCTTGTCACTGCCATTCATGAGCGCCCTTCAAACCTTTAGAAACTCTTAATGGAAATCACCAAGAATTAAAGAAACTCACTGTAAAAAAGTAAGTGAATAATCAAGAGTTGTAAAAAGAGTCTCCTAATGAATAATGAAGAAAATAGGAAATGAACCATCTAAGGACCAGGAAATAAATGAATGATCAAGAACTGTATAAAGAATCCCCTAATGAATAATAAAGAAAATAAACTAACCCATCCAAACGGAACAAATTGAACCCACCAACATTCCTCCGCGAGAAACTTATCGAAGCACAACGAGAAATAATGAAGAGGAGAACTAGCTTCTACGTAACTCCTAATGAGAAATAATTACGCGTCCTTCGTGGGAGCAGAGTCTCCCCGAATGCAAGATTAATCTGGTGACATCTTCCGAAGGGCTTCCATGGCGCCTTGCCCTGTGAGAAGGAGGAGATCCGCGGCAGGAGGAGATTGGTCTTGAGGGGGAATTGTAAGACAAAGGTCTTCTAAAACGGGTCTAGAGAGGAGAGAGAAAGGAGTGTAATAAAAGTCTTGTTAGGGGAATGTATGGTACAGAGTATTATTATTACTTGCTATGCTACAACCCTAGTTGGAAAAGTAGGATGCTACAAGCCCTAGGGCTCCAACAGGGAAAAATATCCCAGTGAGGAAAGGAAAAAGGAAATAAATAAACTACAAGAGAAGTAATGAACAATTAAGATAAAATGTTTTGAGAACAGTGACAACATTAAAATAGATCTTTCATATATAAACTGCTGTATAAAAATTTAAAGAAAGGGGAAGAGAAATAAGATACAGCGGTGTGCCCGTGTGAACCCTCAAGCAAGAGAACTCTACTCCAAGACAGTGGAAGGCCATGGTACTGAGGCTATGACACTACCCAAGACATGAGAACAATGGTTTGATTTTGGAGTGTCTTTCTCTTAGAAGAACTGCTTATCATAGCTATAGAGTATAGGATATAGGTCATAGAGAATTTAGGATTTTGGATTTATGGATTTTACTATAGAGCCCGGCGCTAGGGTCTAAGGCCATTCATTGCCCAAGTACAGTTAAACACAGGAATTCCTTGATAAACTTTGCTCTGAAGAAGTACACCCAGCTACACTATTACTGCATGGCAGATTCCTGTCTTTAGCCCTGCCACCACCTCTGCCATCTCACCGTACACTATCTGTTTGGTTAATCGCAGCGAAGTGAGGGTGTGTCGGGGTGCACATCTTTGAAGTGAGGTGTGCCAAGGACTCATGTGTCCAGCTGTACATATAGTGTAAAGGGTTAACAGCAAGATGGAAGAAAGGAAGCAAGAATGGAGGTAAACTACAAGAGTATAAAGCAAAATGTAGTGAGGAAAGGAAACAAGGAAAAATAAAATATTTTAAGAACAGTAACATTAAAATAAGTATCTCCTATATAAGCAATAAAGTCTTTAACAAAACAAAAGGAAGAGAAATAAGTTAGAATAGTGTACCCGAGTGTACGCTCAAGCAAGAGTACTCTGGTTTTTCTTCACAATTAGCACAATTATTCTTTTCAGGCCTCAATATAACCGATTATTTCTTGTACCGGACTGTTGGTCATAAAAAAGTGACTAATTTTCTCATATGATCATTATGATAATCATCAATCTAGCTCGTCTGCATTCGCTCTGCCTCTGTTTTGGCTCCACCCTCCCCCGACGCCAGATATTCCCAAATCAATCAATCTCCCATAGACCCTCCTGAAACCCCTCCTCTACCATTCCCCCAGC
>NC_090747.1:102074519-102082019 GCF_036898095.1 Palaemon carinicauda | reverse complement strand
TTCATTTTCCCTCTCTTCTCCCCCTCGCAGAGTCCCCCCCCCCCCCTCTTCCAAGGTCACCTCCTCTCGACCTCTCCTCCCCTGATCTACTGAGAAGGCAATATGACCTCTTAGAATTCCATTTTTTCTTCTAATCGAGGTCATCCGCTTTATCTATATCTGTTACCACCTCTTCTAGGAGAAGGACACTCCAAAATCAAACCATTGTTCTCTAGTCTTGGGTAGTGCCATTGCCTCTGTACCATGGTCTTCCACTCTCTTGAGTTAGAGTTCTCTTGCTTGAGGGTACACTCGAGCACACTATTCTATCTCGTTTCTCTTCCTCTTGTTTTGTTAAAGTTTTCATAGTTTATATAGGTAATATTTATTTAAATGTCATTGTTCTTAAAATATATTATTTTCACTTGTTTCCTTTCCTCACTGGGCTATTTTCCCTGTTGGGGCCCCAGGGCTTATAGCATCTTGCTTTTCCAACTAGGGTTGTAGCTTAGCAAGTGATAATAATAATAATAATTAATAATACATCATTTCTTTTTTGTGGTCTTGTTAGAGGTTCTACTATTTACAAATGAATATTTTTTTTACTTCTTAATATATATTGGTACACTGGGAATTGATGGCCAATTAGCCAAGGACGGTCCATGGATCTAGCAAACGTGAGCCAAGCAGTTTTCCATTCGGTCACGTCGCTCCAATTTGACCGATTACATTTTATTCAAAGTGGTCGGTTTTTTATCATACATGCAATATATATATATATATATATATATATGTCTTATTTATAACTGTAATCGAACAGTTTAACATGTTTTTTCAAAAAGGCCCATAAAAGAAACACAGGAAATATGAATAAATCACACTATATTTCGGTCAATAAACATCGACCCTCTTCAGGATGTAAAGTAAAAGTAAGGAATACAGTGCAGAGTGACGGTTTATATATGAAAGCAAAAGGGTGTGTTCAATTGTTCTATAGTTGTTATAATTGCTGGAAGGATTAGCCAAATTTAATTACATCCAGGTGCGTGTTCTTATTGTTGAGCCGCTTGGAGGAAGTCTTGACCTCTGATGCATGTCTGGTGGTCGGTCTCCGTGGATTATCTTCTTAATGATAGGGTTGAGAAGAGTATTGTCCACTGTGTCAGCTTTCCATTGGCCCCCAGATAGGTTTATTGTGTTTGATTGATTTATGATGGCTGATTCCAGGATTTTCCTTCTGTACGGACAGGTACTCTTAAAAAGCAAAGACGACTCACTCCAGTTAATCTGGTGCCCTAAATCCCTAAGGTGAATGAAAATCCCCGAGTTTTCATACCCATATCTAACAGATCTTTTGTGTTCGGATAATCTTTGAGATAGCGAACGGCCAGTTTGCCCAACGTACACTTTTTCACAGTCCCTACATGGTATTTTGTAAACGCCGGCTTCTATTTCTCTTTTATTTTGATAAACATTAATAAGGGCGCTTCCTATGGTCTTTGGATATGAAAAAACAAAGGGGTTATCAGTTTTGATATGATTTGTTATATTTTTAATACCTTCTATATATGGGAGTTTTATCTTATTTTTAAAATCTCTTTGGTTAGTAACATCATGATCTTTATAATATATCGTGTTGGCTTTGTTGATGGCCTTTTCTATGACATACGTCGGGTAGAATAGCTGGGCGAGTTGTTTACGGATGATTTCAAATTCTTTATTTAGGTAGGCTGGGGAACAGATTCTCAAACCTCTAAGAAATAGATTGCAAGCTACTCCAATTTTTACAGAAATGTCGTGATAACTAAAGAAATGAATGTAGGAAATAGAGAAAGTTGGTTTTCTATACACAGTGAAATTATACCCCGTCGATTCCCTTATAATTAGTATGTCCAAAAAAACTAATTTTCCATCTTTTTCCCCTTTGTTTTTTCATATCCAAAGACCATAGGAAGCGCCCTTATTAATGTTTATCAAAATAAAAGAGAAATAGAAGCCGGCGTTTACAAAATACCATGTAGGGACTGTGAAAAAGTGTACGTTGGGCAAACTGGCCGTTCGCTATCTCAAAGATTATCCGAACACAAAAGATCTGTTAGATATGGGTATGAAAACTCGGGGATTTTCATTCACCTTAGGGATTTAGGGCACCAGATTAACTGGAGTGAGTCGTCTTTGCTTTTTAAGAGTACCTGTCCGTACAGAAGGAAAATCCTGGAATCAGCCATCATAAATCAATCAAACACAATAAACCTATCTGGGGGCCAATGGAAAGCTGACACAGTGGACAATACTCTTCTCAACCCTATCATTAAGAAGATAATCCACGGAGACCGACCACCAGACATGCATCAGAGGTCAAGACTTCCTCCAAGCGGCTCAACAATAAGAACACGCACCTGGATGTAATTAAATTTGGCTAATCCTTCCAGCAATTATAACAACTATAGAACAATTGAACACACCCTTTTGCTTTCATATATAAACCGTCACTCTGCACTGTATTCCTTACTTTTACTTTACATCCTGAAGAGGGTCGATGTTTATTGACCGAAATATAGTGTGATTTATTCATATTTCCTGTGTTTCTTTTATGGGCCTTTTTGAAAAAACATATATATATATATATATATATATATATACAGTTATATATATATATATATATATAATGTATATAAATATATAAATATAATATATATGTATGTATATAAATATATAAATATAATATGTATGTATATAAATATATAAATATAATATATATGTATATATATAATATATATCTATATATATGTATATATATAACATATATGTATAATATATATATATGTATATATATACAGTATATATGTGTATAATGTATGTGTGTATGTTTATTTATAGATTTGTATAGATATACTGTAGAAGTGTCTAGCCTATACATACATGAAAAGAGGGAGAAACCTATGAATACACGTTTTAATATATATCAGACAAGTTCATGATTTTTCTCCATTTCTGACTGGTTTTGTATTCACCTTCATATAGTCCCAATGAACTTGGATACAAAGTTTGACTCTCGGCTGTTGGGAACTTATTCAATAACCCAGTTGCTCTATTCAAAAGCAACGATAGCATACATATTGCTTTTTCCATTGGTTGTAGATCATTCGCTTCAATTAAATATACACGCACGCGCGCGCGCGGGCAGTCGAACACGAGGGTGAATATCAATTTTTGACGGGCTCTTCCGTTTAATGGAATTAAAAAGTACTGTCGTTTACCCTTCCTGGGTTTCTGTCTGCCTCTTCTTCTCTACTTGATTATTTTTTTTTTATTAGAATAGACTTGACTGAAGATTCAGTGCACAAATATACGCTGTTCCTCACTGCTGATGTCATCCAATCGGGCAAAATGAATAAACTTAATTTTTTTTCGATGCATCGTTTTCTGTTGACAAGATATTTTCCAGCTGATGCCAGAGAAGATGAACACGCATATATATGTATATATATATATATATATATATATAAATATATAAATATATATATATGTGTGTGTATGTATATATATATATATATATATATCATCCGTTATAAGTCCACTATAGAAGAAAGACCCCAGACATGTCTTTTCACTTGCATCCGTTTATGTACATTCTATGCCAGTCCACACCCGCAGATTTTCTTAGTTCGTCAATTTATCGTCTTCTCTTCCTTCCCCTGTTTATTTTGCAATCTCTAGGAACCCATTTTGTTATTCTTAATATATATATATATATATATATGCTGGTACACAAATAGAAATTTTTACAAGCATTTTTCATCATATTACTACTTCCAGGAGTGTTTATTATCTAGTTTTTCTTCTTTATCCCACGTTTTGTGATTTTAAAAAGACCCCGTCATGTAAATTTTATCATTACACCAGTGGAAACATCGTCAGAAAATTAGAGAACAGTTTTGCGTATTACCATCAACATCATGATGTTCATACTGACCTTTTTTTTTAATGAAATTTTGACTTTTTTTAACTTAATTGACGGCGCTTTAGATAAGTTCCTAAATGAAAGTTGGACTTTTTGGTACTACTGAGGAGGTGTTAGACCACAAATTTTTTTTTCATAATCCTGTCTGCCAAAGAGGCACTCACTCTGTTAGAAAATTTACCCCCAAAAACTAAGTTTCATAAGTGAAACAAGCTACGTGTTCGTAGTATTATCTGCTCGTTCATCGAATTTCTATACTAACCTGGCATCCAAAGGGTTCTTTCGTTCAAATGTCTATAAAATTCTGCTGTTACAATTTTGAATATGTGTTAAATACTTATGGATTATACTTTTTATTTATAAAGAATAAGCAATGTAGATATAATACCTTTGAAAAAAAAAAAAGACATTCTAATAAAGAATCTAAGTCATAAGAAATAAAGCGGTTTTTTTTTCTAATTTCATTCTTCTTTACTTAAAAAAGCAAACTATTTAGTCTCATTTTACTTAAACGAACAGTAAACTATTTAGAAACCTTTTTTTTTTCGTCTCAAATAATAACAGATCAACACCATGAATCTTAGTACAATCGTGCATCGGCACGACTCTGCTCTCGTAGTTTAAGACGTCCAGATCCTCTATGTAGTCGGCATAACACGACCAACCGGATTTGATCGAAAGGAACGCATCCGTGTAAACAAATAGACCTTTACCACCGATGCTTTGTTGGTCGGTGTCTTTACTCTGTCTTGAAATAGCCTTGCGGGAGTACAGCAAGAGTTTAGTCTATTTCAGACGTATCATCTGTGGAGAAAAGGTATGTAACTTATATTCCATCGCTTCCTTTCGTTATACTCCGATTGCCATTTGTAAATTATTAGTCTTTCGTTCAATCAACTTTCGAAAACTGTATACTGCACAGAAGCCGAAATACGTGAGAGAGAGAGAGAGAGAGAGAGAGAGAGAGAGAGAGAGAGTGGGGGGGATTTCAGAATTTCTCGAATGCTTTATCTACTGAAGTTATGACAATTTTTAGATCCCATTAGATAGGAAATTTATGGACCATGTTGGAAAATCTTTGTGCTTTGGGTTATGTAGTTCATGATATAAAATGAGAGGATTACAGAATTTCTTGAATGCTTTATTTACTGAAGTTATTATGACAATTTATAGATGCCATTAGATAGGAAATTTAGGGACCATGTTGGAAAATCTCAAATTTTTGGGGTCATATAGTTCCTCATAATATAAAATAAAAGCGATTGGAAAAGAGGATTATACGTGCACAAAAGAATAACTCCAGCAACGAGAGCTATAATGGCTCTCTGTCTTGACCGTGTGGACCAAATGCTCTCCATCCAACTTCCTCCATCGGCTCATGGTTCTGCCGCAAGTTTATAAGTGAATCACGCATTCCCATTGAAACTTGCAAGACAGTAATCGAGGCGTCCTCAACTTGAAATGGGTTTGCTAATGGTGGTTGCCTGCGCCTTCGCGCATTCTGTCAAATTTCTTGACCAGGCAACTTGTTATAGTTTTGTATGTGTTATTCATTGATGGTTAAAGGTTAAAGGTGTCTGGTTTCAGATCCAATTCTATCAGAATAGATCCTCATTAGAAAGTCATTCAGGCAAGCCTAGCCCCCAACTGTGGTGCCCTACCACAGCAGTGGCCTCCCCAGTAAACAGCTTAAACTAACGGTCCCGGGCGGAGATCGATCTGCTGCCATGTGAATGCTAGGCAAACACGTTACCACTGTACGAGCCAGGAGGCTAGTTACTTATGATTCCTCAGTAGTTCATCTCAAAAGAGATGTATAGAATGGTCATCATCATCGTCATCATCTCCTCCCACGCCTATTGACGCAAAGGGCCTCTGTTAGAATTTCGCCAGTCGTCTCTTATCTTGAGCTCTTAAATCAATTCTTCTTCATTCATCATCACCCACTTCACTCTTCATGGTCCTCAGACATATAGGCCTGGGTCTCCCAACAATTCTAGTGCCTTGTGGAGCTTATAATAGTGCAAATAAGTACAATACTATACTTCCTTATACTAAAATGGTTCCACAATGATATATACGATGTGTGTAAAACTGTGTATTCTACAAACACACATAGCTTTATACTTGTCTTATATATCATTATGGTGCCTTTTTAGCATAGAATGATAATTTAATTTTTTTATAATTATTTAGGAATAATTAATAGAATGATAAAGAAAGTTATGCCATTTTTCTTTATATGTCTCCCTAGAAAATAAATTTTAAAAGTATTTTGTCTACTATCTGATTAAAAACCGCAAAATTATCTTCATACTTCAAGGGTAAAATACCAACTTTATAATATAGAGGTTTTTCTATTGCCATAGCTTATCCCATTTATTCCGAGAAATTATGTCAACTTGAAACTATTTTCTTTCCAATCAAGGTCTCTTCTAGGAGAGGGGGTGTGAACATTTGTCACTTTACAAAAAATCCGGGAATAGAAAGTTCCGTTATTATTATAATTATTATTATTATTGTTACGAACCGACTTGATGGTTCATCAGGTTCTTAAGGTTTTAAGGCATTCGGGACTGGAAAAACTGGAAGATATAGAGACTAGCAACGGAGGGAGGAACCAAAGCAAAATAAAGTAACCTTAAACTAGTTTATTATAATTACATAAATACAAAGTTAAATCATTCAAAATATGAAAATGAGAAACATCTTACAAGAGCAGTAAAATATTAAATTACTTGAATGTGTGACTCTGAACAATTCAGAGAATTGGGCAGAACAAGGCATCAATAGGTCAACCTTCAAAGGTCACACTCCACCTAAGGAGATTACAGCTTACGACACAACAACAGACAAACCTATACACAAGGTCATTAATACAGCTCCATGCTGCCAATGAGATTAGCCCTCCATACAGTGTCGCTCCCCAGCTGACAAAAATACACTAATGATGCCCAGTGGACCCACACTCCACATGACGTAGTCCACCATACGACGAAAACGCACTAATTCCGGCCAAAGCTGCTGCCCATTGAGGTCACACTCGACACGTTGTCCTCTCGACGATGAAAACACGCTAATACTGCTGCCCAGTGATGTCAAACTCGACACGTCGTCCTCTCGACGACGAAAACACGCTAATACTGCTGCCAGTGATGTCATACTCGACATGTCGTCCTCTCGACGACGAAAACACGCTAATACTGCTGCCCAGTGATGTCATACTCGACATGTCGTCCTCTCGACGATGAAAACACGCTAATACTGCTGCCCAGTGATGTCATACTCGACATGTCGTCCTCTCGACGACGAAAACACGCTAATACTGCTGCCCAGTGATTTCACACTCGACATGTCGTCCTCTCGACGACGAAAAAAAGTTAATACTGCTGCCCAATGAAGTCACACTCGACATGTCGTCCTCTCGACGGTGAAAACACGCCAATGCTGGCCAAAGGCTGCCGAACTCCAACTCGCAGATCATACTCTGTCCGACGGCTTCAAATCAAATAACCAGGTATCAAGTTCCTCACGCTGCCACATACTGGTCCACAGGT
>NC_090747.1:101989519-102069519 GCF_036898095.1 Palaemon carinicauda | reverse complement strand
TATGAATAATAGGATAACTAGGAACAAGAAATATAATAAAATATAAAAAACTTATACTTTTTACCATTATTAATGCTTCCATTACGTTTATTTCCTATTTATGTTATACCCTCGGTCATGATTAGTACCAGCTTTGATAGTTTTTCAGATTTAAGTAACTTTTTGTGCCTTTGCACCAATCTTTACAACCTGTGTGATAACTCATTCTTCTGATAGTTCATGGTCATTTTACTATCAAATCCTGCAGGATTGATATACCCGTAAATAAAATTATTTGATTTCAAGGTTTATTACATTATATACATGCTAAGTATTTTATTTTGAACAGAGGGTGTGGTATTGATATAGAACACTGATAATATGATTGAAAACAGAGTTACACTGTTGAGTTATCATTACGTTGAAATGTCAAAGAAAATGCATTAAGCCAGTTAAATGAAAATTAATAAAATGCATGCAATCATTATAGCCTAAGATTTTTTATATAAATTAATAAAGTATCATGAAAATATATGATTATAGGCTGTCAGAGGTTTTTCCTCTGAGCAGAAGGTAATTTCTAATATTATATATCAAAATTGATTCATATATGAAATATAATTTTCACGGTTAAATATATTATTCATAAAATATACATTTAAACAATTTATTGTCATCGTTTTTAAACTATAGGAAAACTTATATTGCTGTTAATTTTATTGTAAATCACACGATTATTAGTGTCACTTGTATGCAGGATTCACTTTAGTAGTCTCAATTGGTTAGTTCGAATTCAAAGATCCACACTAGACCTCTATTCCTTTGTAACGCCTATATGCAACATGGTCTTAATCTAAGCATCCTGACCACGTCCTTTGACCTTTGTTGACTTGTCCTAATTCAGAGGTCTACGCTAGGCCTCTTGTTCAATTCCATACCTCACCATTGTTTGAGGGCCCATGCTGGTATAAGGCCAGCGTAACATGCATCAACTACAGTAACATATTTCCGGTTGATAGGTCACCTAATCTTCGTAATACTGACCCTGATAATGACTCTCTCTCTCTCTCTCTCTCTCTCTCTCTCTCTCTCTCTCTCTCTCTCAGCACGTGTTTCGTTTAAATCAACTACAGTAACTTATACTTCCAGTTGATGTGTCACTTAACCATCTTGATATTGAACCTGATAATGCTCTCTCTCTCTCTCTCTCTCTCTCTCTCTCTCTCTCAGCACACGTTTCGTATAAATCAACTACAGTAACTTATACTTCCAGTTGATATGTCACCTAATCTTCGTAATACTGACCCTGATAATGACTCTCTCTCTCTCTCTCTCTCTCTCTCTCTCTCTCTCTCTCAGCACGTGTTTCGTATAAATCAACTACAGTAACCTATACTTCCAGTTGATGTATCACTTAACCATCTTGATATTGAACCTGATAATGACACTCTCTCTCTCTCTCTCTCTCTCTCTCTCTCTCTCTCTCTCTCTCAGAACATATATCGTATTGAATATTGTCGTGTCATTCGTGTGTTCAAACGGTTAGTCGATTGTTAGTCATCTCAGAGTGAATTATTTCTCTAAGTTTTTAGATACAACTTTTGTGTGGAATTTTGAAAGTTTTGCATTCTCTTACAGTACACTCTGCTTATACAATATTTATTAAGTTGAAGGTTGAATTTATCCATTTCTCGAAAATGCCCAAGTCTAAGCTTTTTTTTTTTTTTTAATGAATACGGAATGGAAATACTTGGAAGTATTGGGTAAACTTCTTCAAGATGGTGTTTATATATACAGTATATATATATATATATATATATATATATATATATATGTGTGTGTGTGTGTGTGTGTGTGTGTGCACGCTTGCACGTCTTTATACTGTATATGTATGCATGTATGTATGTAATATGTAATACTATATATAATGCAATTTGCAATTGCAGGTTGATTGCTAATTAAATAACTATATAACTGAATGTGGAATGAATAATACATAGCAACTAAAAATTTCCATTTCTCATTTCGCTGTCTCTGTTTTGGTTACAGATGTGTCAACAATGCAGGTCTCGGTGTTGCACGCTCGTGGACAGATAACATCGTCGTTGCCTTCTCTCTCCTGCTGCAGGGTGTTCCTCATATGCTGACAAATTGAATTTGCATGTGAAAGATACCTTGATGACCCTTATGAAAAATAAGCTATTGATCCGACTAGAAGATAAAAGTGCTTGGAATCAACTGCAATGAATTGCATCGCTGTCTTCATTTCGTCATTGCTTTAATTGCAATTGATTGGCAATTTCATATTATATGCGTCAGATCTCCAAATGACAAGAAGAATAAGCGGGGTTAAGAGCAAATAAACCCTGTTTCCGAAGTTATCGAAAATTATATAATTACCTTATTTACTCTTGTATACTGTGCTGTCTACTTTTAGCTAGGAACAATGAAATTTGTAAAGTCATGTTGAATTTTTTCAAATTATGTTAGGCTGTTATTTTCATGCCATAAGAAGAAATAGTTGATAAAATCATTCAAGTTTACATGGACTAGAAATCTCAGCTCTTCATTTCGTCATTGCTTTAATTGCAATTGATTGGCAATTTCATATTCTGTGTATCAGATCTCCAAATAGCAACAAGAATAAGCGGGGTTAAGAACAGATAAACTCTGTTTCCGAAGTTATTGAAAATTATATAATTGCCTTATTTACTCATTTACACTGTGTAATCTACTTTTTGTTGGGAACTATGGCATTTATGAGGTCATGTTAGATTGTTATTTTATTGCATAAGAAGAAATAGTTGATAAAATCATTGAAGTTTACATGCACTGAAAATCTCAGCCCTCATTTGCAGCAATACTGTTTTTAATCATGGCTATTCAATCAATTTGACTTTGATAATTTTATCTATTTTATGTATTCCGTGAATTTTCTGACTTTTTTTGTTGATGATAATTATTGTAATTGAGTTTGTTTAAAACGATGTCATGAATAAGCTTCAATGAACAAAAATAAAAAAGTAAAATCAGTATTGTAACAATACATGGTAATAACACAGGGGTTTTTTAGGTCTTATCAAAATATTCAAGGGCACTTTTTATCTATGAGCCCTGTGTTTGTATCCTTACATAGATATAGTAGGTATGCACAGATAAGTTATCTTCCTTTTCCATCAAAAAAAGTGAAAACCATTGTCAGGACTTTACTTAGCTTGAAGTGCCCATTGGATAATCGAATCTTTAAACAGAAAATTTGTCTCATTTTACTACGAAAAAAGTAAATGCCACTAATATTCCATATGATAACAGTTTATATAATTGAAGAGAATTGTGTAATAAACATGAGGCAGATACCATCAACATTAAAAAAAAAATAATTGCCGACTACTCCTGTTTGCTGATATCCTTGCGTCAAAGTGGCAAGAAAACGATTCTTATATTATTTTCAATGTTTTTGATGAACTTTTGTTATTTTTGTAGAACCGGACAATATCAGCATAGTGCATTCTTAGTAATAACATTGCGTTTCTGTAAGAACTATTGCCTCTGAATTCTAAGAACAGAAAGGTTCCTAACAGGTGAGCTGTCTCAACGAGTTTAAGGTAGTTTCTTTGACGGGAAATAGGAAACGATCTTTTGTGATTTTGTTAATATTTTCATGTTGTTTAAGATTTTTTTTTGAGGGTCACCGATACGACTACAGTATATGCTGGATATGGAACCCAATAATGCATCCTTATGTCTTGTCAACGCATTTTATGGGTACACATATATGAAATTATGAACGATACTTAAACATGGATACACCAAGTGTAAATTAGGTTGTTAGTTGAAATGTTATTGTTAACATTGCACTGTATAGCAAAATGTCCTATTTATAATTCAAATGTAATCTAAGATTTGTCTAACTTGAATCTGCATTATTATAAGTACGTAAGAGTATTTTACATTTCTTGTGATGCTAACCTACATTTGAACCAAAATTTCAATTAATGTTCATCAGTTTTTGGGGTTTTTTCGTACAGATTATACATCTAATAACATATCTTTTTTTTTTATTAATGTCAATATACAAACCTGATACATTAATTCCCAATAGCTCTATTGATTCCTTTAATACAATTTCTTATTCTTGGCATGATTTCATTTGGGTACAGGCTCCTGTTTTACAGGTAGTCTGCTAAAGAAAGTCCGGTACTTTTAAAAGATTAGCATTGCATTCATATTTGTCAGTTTCCTATTTATACCAACAAATGTCTGAAAAAAAAAAAAACTAATGATAAAGACGTTTCAATCCTCTGCCTCATATCCAATGTACTTTAATATCAATTCATTTTGTTATTTATATCAACCATTGTCTGTGTAGTTATGCAATCAGAGAATGCTGTGCTGTATTTTGTTAGCATGTAATGTGAAGAATTACGTAATTCATTATCTGAGGTACTTTTGTTATTAAAATTATCATTAAGATTATTGAAATTATAATTATTATTATTAAAATGATTAAGATTATTGATATTAGTATTGTTAAAATTATTAAAATTATTAATATTATTGTTAAAATTGTTATTAAGTTGATCATAAAAAGTACCTTTGATTTAAAAAAAAAATGACCCGAATTGTCATAGACTATAGAAGGATCCTCAGGAAAGTCATTTTGTTGCTGTTTTTATATAAGTTAATAACTTACATACAATTTCACCTAATTTCCATTCCTCGTCATTTCCTTCGTTGTGTGGTTGCTACAGAATAGTGATTATTGATCTAGGGGTGTACTTTATCCAGTATTTTGTAATTCAATTGAATCATGTACAAATGACATGTATAATCATACTAAGGTTAATTTGTGGTATGATTAATTTGTGTGAGTAATATTAACAGTATGCAATCAGTGATTTAGGGAACACATTTTACGCTTGTTGAAGTTCTCGTTGATACTAACATGACATGTATACTTTAAACAAAGCAACATGAAAATCACAATGTGAAATGGTTTCAACATTAGTGTTGAAATTTCAGCAAAATGATAGCTAGATTATGTTAATGCTAATTTATAATTGCGGCAGAATCTCAGCATAAAATAACAAAGTTATTATGCATCATATACCAAAGATTAAAGTTGATATATGATAATTATTTTAATCTAACTTCCTAAATCATTAAATTTGACCAGTTTCAAAGATCAAATGATTTTTGAGGCTCCCGAAAAGTTACGGTCTTAATTGCTCGTTAGATGAAATTGTCTTTCTTTCCCTCATCCATATTTGTCTTTGATCACATTTCATTATACTTTTCTCAGATAATAATTAACTTGCATGTTGCACTGTAATTTTCTTGCAATGGTTTATAAACCAATTACTGTCAGTGATAGGGATCCTTTAGAGAATCTAAATTGGACAAACATTGTTATTCACTCCAACCAATGGGAGAATGCATTTCAAGACCTTTCAGCCAATGACAGAAGCTTATACATTTTTTCTAATTGTTACTGTCCTTGGTGTTGAGTGGAAGCTTCTGATTGGCCAAGGGACTTTTCTTCGCACGGTGCAGCGGAAGGAGCTGTTCAGTGACTGTTTAGACGTCGCTACGAACAGCAAGATCTCTTCTTCATTCCCTGTAACAGTTAGAGGTAAGCTCCACTTGATCGTTGGTTATGGTGTTTTCGTGCAGTCCAGTCAGTTTTCAAAGCTTCGTGTACTTTTAAATTTTCCTTCTTGTTCGTTAGTTATATTTTCCTGCAGTTTGGTCATATTTAGAGCTTCGTGTACATTCCAGTTCCTTTTTTCTCAAAGCTTCGTGTACCAAGCAGTTTTTTTTATGGTGATCAATTATGAAATTTTCCCGCCCAATTTCAAACTTATTTATTCTCGAGGTATTGTTTGAAAGACAATTTTTTTTATGAAATTGCCGAAGTATATAGTGGCCATAGTCCGTGTTTGTGGTAAGGATCGAAATTGCCTTTCATATTTTGCATACATAATAAAATCTCGTGGCCGGAATTGCTATTCTACCTTTGTGGTCATGGGCGAGGCCATTTTCTGTAATTTTCTCCTAAGTGCTTCTATTGTGTGGATTTGTCAATAAACGATCAATATGCGGTGTGAAATGCAGAATGCCTTGGAATGCATATGGTAAAGTGACTTTGAAGATTCTGTTGAGTAGGATTCCCTGCTGTATAAGACCAGAAAAGCAGCCCTTAAATTAAAGCAATTCAGCCTTTTAAATTTCGACCACTTGCAAATATTTTAAGAATACCCGAGGCTTAGTGAATTATATTCCTAAGATTTGATTATGAATATTTTGGTGTCAAGAGGACCGTATAATAGAAAATAAAACTAGGTATAACTTTGGTATAGATTGTATTGCCATGGTATTCTCTGAATGGGATGAAATTTAAAGACGTGGGAATCTTCTAGCGTCGTGTCGTTGATACAGATGTTTAGAGGCAATATGTCGGTAGCGTTGAAAGATGAAATAACTATATTACAAATTTGTTGCCTGACTTATCCAAGTCGGTGAATTTTCTCGAAGCAAATTTCAACTAGCTCTGTTCTTCGTACATCCTTTGTGACTTAAACTTGACTTTACGGATTTTTTTTACCGAATTTTGAGGGTAGCGCGTACATTAAATCAGGAATTAGACTCAATTCTTATTAAATGCAATGCCAAAAGGACTATAGAGCCGGGACTTCGTAAAAAGTAGTTTCATTAGCGTGCAACCAAAATTAATTTACTCCAAATGTCATAGGATCATGGATTTCGCTGTGCTTTGGGAAAGCTTTAGTGGTAAAGATATAAGGATTCAAACGTCAATATATTTTATTCGAGTGATAATTATTAATATAATTTTATAAAAGCAAATTTTATTTCCCTAAAGTCGCTGTTGTCGGTTAGATATTACTACTTGCTAAGCTACACCCTAGTTGGAACAGCCGGATGCTATAAACCCAGGGGCCCCAACAGGGAAATTAGCCCAGTGAGGAAAGTAAACGAAAAATCTATGAACAGTAACATGAAAATATTTTATATAAACTTAGCAAAAAGAGAAAAAGATAAAGGTGTGCCCGAGTATACCCTCAACCAAGAGATATCTGCATTTATAATAGTAACTTAATTAGTTTGTGAAATACCAGTAATTATTTTCTCACGTAGAATGGCACATATCTTGATTTAATTGTAGTATGCTTTTGTTGTAAATATTTAATGGACAGATGTCCTTAGATTTTAATTACTATATCTCGGCAGCATATTTATGTACAGTTTTTGTATACCTTCGACTTTATCATAATTTGACAGTTAAATGGCATTGCCCCTTAAATACTGTCAAATGTATTTTTAACGTATGATTGTATAAATTTTAGAATTGTAAAGTCTACGTTTAGCAACTTAAAACAAAAATTGGCCATTTTAGACTAACACGTCATTATTTTTTTTACCCCGTACCACTTGTCAGATGTCTGGGCAAGAATCGTCGTACTTCATCAGACTGATGGATAGCATCTTTTACATTTACCGTACTTTTCTTATAGAAATAGATAATCTTGTTAATATCATTGATACGTGGTACAGGGTATCTCTAATTTATTAGAAAGTTTGATATTCTAGGCAGTCTTCGAAGCTTCACAATTAAATGCTGTTGGTATCAGGACATGTTCTGCTAAATTCAACTTCCCACAACCGTTATCGTACTTTGACTAGTTTACGGAATATTCTTCATTTATTCTTGTAAAGCCAATTTTGGGTTATCCGTTAACAGTGGGTTATTGCACTACAGTTTAACTTCCTGTATCAAAAATTTAAAACTCGGTGCATAGCAAATTACTGGTACGTTTTGACTTTCACGTTTTGACTTTCCCATAGGGTACGTTTTGACTTTCCCATAGGGTACGTTTTGACTTGCCCATAGGGTACGTTTTGACTTGCCCATAGGGTTCGTTTTGACTTTCCCATTGTGACTTTCCCATAGGGTACATTTTGACTTTCTCATTGGGTACGTTTTGACTTTCCCATTGGGTACGTTTTGACTTTCCCATTGGGTACGTTTTGACTTTCTCATATGGTACGTTTTGACTTTCCCATAGGGTACGTTTTGACTTTCTCATTGGGTACTTTTTGACTTTCCCGTTTTGACTTTCCCGTAGGGTACGTTTTGACTTTCTCATTAGGTACGTTTTGACTTTCCCATTGTGACTTTCCCAAAGGGTACGTTTTGACTTTCCCAAAGGGTACGTTTTGACTTTCCTATTGGGTACGTTTTGACTTTCCTATTGGGTACGTTTTGACTTTCCCATATGGTACGTTTTGACTTTCCCATAGGTACGTTTTGACTTTCCTATTGTGACTTTCCCATAGGGTACGTTTTGACTTTCTCATAGGGTACGTTTTGACTTTCTCATTGTGACTTTCCCATTGGGTACGTTTTGACTTTCCCATAGAGTAGGCCTACGTTTTGACTTTTGCCATTGGGTACGTTTTGACTCTCCCATTGGGTACGTTTTGACTCTCCCATTGGGTACGTTTTGACTTTCCCATAGGGTACGTTTTGACTTTCCCATTGTGACTTTCCCATTGGGTACGTTTCGACTTTCCCATTGAGTACGTTTTGACTTTCTCATTGTGACTTTCCCATTGGGTACTTTTTGACTTTCCCATTGGGTACGTTTAGACTTTCCCATTGGGTACGTTTAGACTTTCCCATTGGGTACGTTTTGACTTTCTCATTGTGACTTTCCCATTGGGTACTTTTTGACTTTCCCATTGAGTACGTTTTGACTTTCCCATAGGGTAGGTTTTGACTCTCATTGGGTACGTTTTGACTTTCCCATAGGGTTCGTTTTGACTCTCATTGGGTACGTTTTGACTTTCCCATAGGGTTCGTTTTGACTTTCCCATAGGGTACGTTTTGACTTTCCCATTGGGTATGTTTTGACTTTCTCATTGGGTACGTTTTGACTTTCCCATTGGGTACGTTTTGACTTTCCCATTGTGACTTTCCCATTGTGACTTTCCCATAGGGTACGTTTTGACTTTCTCATTGGGTACGTTTTGACTTTCCCATTGTGACTTTCCCTTTTGGTACGTTTTGACTTTCCCATTGGGTACGCTTTGACTTTCCCATTGTGACTTTCCCATAGGGTACGTTTTGACTGTCCCATAGGGTACGTTTTGACTTTCTCATTGTGACTTTCCCATTGGGTACGTTTTGACTTTCCCATAGAGTAGGCCTACGTTTTGACTTTTGCCATTGGGTACGTTTTGACTTTCCCATTGGGTACGTTTTGACTCTCCCATTGGGTACGTTTTGACTTTCCCATAGGGTACGTTTTGACTTTCCCATTGTGACTTTCCCATTGGGTACGTTTCGACTTTCCCATTGAGTACGTTTTGACTTTCTCATTGTGACTTTCCCATTGGGTACGTTTTGACTTTCCCATTGGGTACGTTTAGACTTTCCCATTGGGTACGTTTTGACTTTCTCATTGTGACTTTCCCATTGGGTACTTTTTGACTTTCCCATAGAGTACGTTTTGACTTTCCCATAGGGTAGGTTTTGACTCTCATTGGGTACATTTTTACTTTCCCATTGTGACTTTCCCATAGGGTACGTTTTGACTTTCCCATTGAGTACGTTTTGACTTTCTCATTGTGACTTTCCCATTGGGTACTTTTTGACTTTCCCATAGAGTACGTTTTGACTTTCCCATAGTGTACGTTTTGACTTTCCCATAGGGTAGGTTTTGACTCTCATTGGGTACGTTTTGACTTTCCCATAGGGTTCGTTTTGACTTTCCCATAGGGTACGTTTTGACTTTCCCATAGGGTACGTTTTGACTTTCCCATTGGGTATGTTTTGACTTTCTCATTGGGTACGTTTTGACTTTCCCATTGGGTACGTTTTGACTTTCCCATTGGGTACGTTTTGACTTTCCCATAGGGTATGTTTTGACTTTCCCATCGTGACTTTCCCATTGGGTACATTTTGACTTTCCCATAGGGTACGTTTTGACTTTCTCATTGGGTACGTTTTGACTTTCCCATTGTGACTTTCCCTTTGGGTACGTTTTGACCTTCCCATTGGGTACGCTTTGACTTTCCCATTGTGACTTTCCCATAGGGTACGTTTTGACTGTCGACTTTCTCATTGTGACTTTCCCATTGGGTACGTTTTGACATTCCCATACGGTACGTTTTGACTTAACCATTGTGACTTTCCCATAGGGTACGTTTTGATTTTCCCATTGGGTAAGTTTTGATTTTCCTATTGGGTACGTTTTGACCTTCTCATTGGGTACGTTTTGACTTTCTCATTGGGTACGTTGTGACTTTCCCATTGGGTACGTTTTGACTTTCCCATAGGGTACGTTTTGACTTTCCGTTGTGAGTTTCCCATTGGGTACGTTTTGACTTTCCCATAGGGTACGTTTTGACTTTCCCATAGGGTACGTTTTGACTTTCCCATAGGGTACGTTTTGACTTTCCCATAGGGTACGTTTTGACTTTCCCGTTGGGTACGTTTTGACTCTCATTGGGTGCGTTTTGACTTTCTCATTGGGTGCGTTTTGACTGCCCTATTGGGTACTGTTTTGGGTACGTTTTGACTTTCTCATTGGGTACGTTTTGACTTTTTCCCATTGTGACTTTCCCATAGGGTACGTTTTGACTTTCCCATAGGGTAGCCTACGTTTTGACTTTCTCACTGGGTAACTTTTGACTTTCCCATTGTGACTTTCCCATTGGGTACGTTTTGACTTTCTCATTGGGTACGTTTTGACTTTCCCATTGGGTACGTTTTGACTTTCCCATTGTGACTTTCCCATAGGGTACGTTTTGACTTTCCCGTAGGGTACGTTTTGACTTTCCCATTGAGTACGTTTTGACTTTTGACTGGGTACGTTTTGACCAAATTTTTGGGGAACGTTTTGACTTGGGTACGTTTTGACTTGCACCCAACTTGACCTACCGCATTTCGTTAAATCTAGTTTTGATAATGGAAGCCAATAGACATTTTTATTTTCCTAACCAAATTCAGTGGTGCAGAATTGCCTGAGACTAAACTTCAGGGTACTTAAATTTCAAAATGTTGCTATTGGAAGCCTTAATTTTTACAAACTTATAGGTTTAAATGGTTAAATAAATGTCTCGCATTACGTAGAAAACTAAAATAGATTGCTATCAGGTTGGTTTTTTTACGCCATTGTACTAGAATAGTCTGTCACGGAGATTTTTTTGCTAGCAAGTTTTATTTTGAGCGTCGGGTTCTTATATTTTAAGGTTAGGTATAGCCTTTTAAATTTGGAACTGCTTAAGCTTTGCCATACTTGAAGTTTGAAACAACGAATAGTTCAAACGATACTCAGTGCTTCGAATGGAGAATGGAACTTTTAATTATTTAATTATCACTGTGGCCATGGCAACCATGCAACTAACACCACATTGAATGTGTGGTCAACATTGTTAAATGAGCATTATTAAATTCCCACAGAATAAGGAAGCGCAGAAACGTGGGAAAGTCTCCTGTACGTTTAAGCGTGAGATGAATAGATTTCCCTTGAAATGGCATTCAAAATTTGTTTGGGTGATCTTAAAATTTTATCTTAAATGTGTTGCTTTCTGTGAACATAAAATACTTGGTAACTTAGTATTTAGATTATGTATTCAGGTTATAAATTTTCTCCATTAATTCCATAAAATGCTTTCCACTCTAACAATTTTCATAATGAAATCTTAGTTCTCATTATTGCTTTAACTGATTTTGCGTCTCGGGGTTATTAACCTTTTTACCCCCAAAAGAACGTACTGGTACATTTCACAAAACTCATCCCTTTAACCCCATGGACGTACCAGTACGTCCTTGCAAAACACTGCTATTCACATTTTTTTTTTTATATTTTTGATATTTTTTTGAGAAACGTCAGGCATTTTCCAAGAGAACGAGATCAACAGGCCCTCTCTATGACGAAAACTAAGGCTGTTAGAGCAATTTAAAAAAAAAATACACTGCAAAATGTGCTTGAAAAAAAATAACCCGTGGGGTTAAGGGTTGGAAAATTCCAAATAGCCTGGGGGTAAAAGGGTTAACTAGTTTAAAAATTATCAGTAATTATTCTCTGAACTTGTCTAAGCTAGCAATGCGTAATTTAAGTTAGTCCTTTAGTTAACCCAATGGACATTCTGGGTCATTATAAAGCTAGTTTTTTTTGTACATCAGGGATACAGTACACAATTATCGGCCATCATTCATTTATCTTACTAATAGAAATCGCTTTAAATGTAGTGCTGTTAAGTTTTATTAACTTTGAAATACTGAAGTTATATGCCGTTCCAATAGAATAATCAAAGCTGTTTTTAAACCTGTTAGTTATCCTGAAGCTTGTAATTCTCAACAGCGTTATTAATTACAAAGTACGAGTACTCTATCTTTTAGGTACACTTGGTTTGTGAAAGGATTTGGTTTTATATAGTGATTATTTTTTAAATTTAATAAATCTTAGTCCTGAGGTAGTATGGCCTTACCGGAAACTTAGACATGTCAGATTTTACACTGTAAAAGGATTTGGGTATATTTAGTCATTTTTTAAAATTTATTATATCTTAGTCCTGAGGTAGTATGGCCTTATTGACAACTTAGTAAATCAAATTTTTTCATATGTCAAACAATTAATGTACTATTTTTTTTCTTTCAGATGCAGTGTTTTGATCATGAAGTTGGTCTACCAGTGTCGAAAAGTTCCAAGGAGGGCAATGGCCCATTGAAGAATCCTATTCTCTGCAAAGGACAACCATCTAGCAGTCATCCATATAACTGAGGTTTAAGGATGAAACAATGGAGTTAGTGTACTTTTCTTATTCAAAGATGGAAAGTCCCTCTAGGAATTTTGACAAATCTTTTACATTGGCAGTTTGAAATAGCAAGGGGCGTCTTATAGGAAATGTAGGTAATGAATTATCTTTGGCAATAGCAATTTGAAGGGTAATTACCATTTAGTGCACATTAATTTTCAAATATTTTATATTTAGGCTTTACTGTTAATGTGGCAGTTTAATCGAACTTGAGTAGAATTGCATAAATTTGTTAAACAAAGTCATAGCTAAAATCATGGAAAATTGTTCAGTAAATTATTAGGGAAGTACTTTAATTTCACTTTATTTAGGTATGGTATTGATTTAAATTTTTACTTGGTAGATGAAATTTGTCTTGCATCTACAAGTGTTCTCAACGAAAACTACCCTCCCATGTAAATGTAATATTGGAAAAATCCTTATTAATAAAGTTTCTAAGTCTTGAAGGGTGAAGAAATCCTGTAAAATTTGTTAAATGTTATCCATACATCCTGCATGAATTATTAATTACATTAAAAAAAGCTGTGGCTAGTTTGTGTTGAATGGAAGTTTCTGCTTGATATGAAGGTTACTTCCTTCGTATTCAATGTTTGGTTGAAGGTGAAGTGATGTCTTACAGATAATAAGTAGAAATATAGTATATAAAGTGTAGGATTATGGGGTCAAACTTAACTTTGAAAATAAGTGAGGGGGACTAATCTTTATCTTTTTCTGCTTATGGTGGGTAATTTTTTTGTATTAAATCTTGAAAATGGATAAAAAAGTGGATAGTTATAGATTAATACTTTGACTAGACTTTAAACCTTGATAAAACAATACATTATACATAGGGTTGCTCAACTTTAGTAGCTCAATGGCCCTTTTGATAGCTACTTTTGTATTGGCAAGAAATTTGGAAGGGTTAAAGTTCTGACCAGGCGTTGTTTCTAACAATTTAACTAGTTTGGGCAAAAATGAGAGTATTAAAAGTCAAACTTTTAAAGCTATTCAAATCTCTAGCGTTATTGCTGTAATCCAATGGCTTTACTAGTAATTTTGGAATTTTGTTTACTGCTTGTCAATCAGGAACTTCCCCATTAGCTTTTTATTCTAGTCTTAGACTATTGCTTATCTGGGTAGAAATAAGCCATGAGCAAAATCTTAAATTTGGTAGTCAATTGTAAACATTAAATGTACTTAAATTTTATCTAAAAAAAAAAAAGGGGGGGGGGGGCATAAAGCTGTTTTGTAGACGTTATTGGACCATTAAATGACTTAAATTTTGAATTTGATTTCATGGAAGAATTCGTCAAACTTTTTAATTCATTTGGTAGTTAATTGTAAACATTAAATGTACTTAGAACTATTTAAAAACGCATAAAGCTGTTTTCTAGAAGTTGCTGGACCATTAAATGACTTAAATTTTTCATTTAATTTCATGGAAGAATTCGTCAAACTTTTTAATAAAGTATTGTGGGAATTTCTTTTATGGGTATAAACTAAATGGCTTGGATTAGGTTATTAGCTCAATAGTATTCTTAAAGTTATTTGGGTTCTGATATAATATTTTATCTTTGCTCAAGCATTAGCTCTGTTGGTATTGACTTAGGTTGTTATACTGTTTTCTTTGATAGAGCCTTAGCTATGTTAACTTTTTTAATTGTATCCATTCTCTAAAAAGCTAATGATGCTTGTTTAGTTTTGAATTTGCGAAGATTATTTAAAAAAAGAAAATTAATCTTTAAGTAACTTTATGGGTCTTTTGATACACAAGGTACAATAGTAACCAAATCACATGATTTATACAGGATAAATTAACTCCGCAATTTGCTATTAATGGAAAACAGTACTAAGCAAACTGCTTTTTATCTTTAGCTCTAATAGTTTATTTCCATATGTAATTATAAACTATTATTCTTATTAAAATAAAGCATTAACGATCGATAATTGTTGTGAATGTTTACCCAAACTTCAAAAGGGGTTATTTAGGTAGTAGCCATGCAATGTTGCCTTATAAAATTTTTCATGTTGAGAATATAGATTTGTTAACAGACAGAATAACTTAATATACACCACTAGTCCCTTAGGACGAGGCAAGACAATGTAATTAAAATAAGGATGTTTGATGTGTAAATAGTTTGAGTTTTGTAACTCATACATTTAATTGAACTGTTAATGGATAACTATATTTTGGAATAAATACTTAAAATTTGAAAGCTTGTTTATTTAAATCCAAAGTTTTATATGCTATTTGAGAACACTTTGAGATGCGGGTGTCATTTACTAGATATTTTTTTAAAATGACATGGCACAGCCTGCTTATTAAACCAAGACTTAATCTAGTGTTTCTACTTATAATGGAATTACTAGCTTTTTAACAAATCTTAAGCAAGACTAACTTAATTTTGTCCCGTGGCTTTTGTTTGCAATAGTATGGGATAAATCTATTAATTCATATTAGTTTAATTTAGTCCATATATATATAGCTGTTAGCATCACTTAGTGAACTAACGCAATCTTCTGTGCCCCATCAAAGTTTGTTAGCAATGACAATCTAAAAAAAAATTACTTAAATCTAGTCACAGCTGTTAGATTTCAGTGCAATTTCCTTTCAAGTTAGTCTAATTTAGGTCAATAAAACTGACATAACGCTTTCGGATTTGGTGTTTTTAGAATTTAATAATGTTAGTGCACAACTTCATGAAAGTTGGTGTAGGTTTTCAGCTAATAACTAAATAAAATGTTAGAAGGTAGATTTCCAAGTAGGATTTCATGTAGCACATTTTTAATTTCATTGAAAAAATTTGACTAATCTATAACATATCAGTGAAAAATTTAACACTACTAAAGTTGGCATTGTAAGTGTTACAATCAAACATAGATTTTCAAAGTAGCTTTATTTGGAGATTTCATTTAGGTAGAAGCATGAAAATGCATTAGATGATTATAAGACTTTCCATTTTTGAATAAGATGATTAGGCTAATTCCAAGACTCATTGGCACAAATTTTCTGATATATTCCTAACAGAGTTAAATGCTGGGACCATTTTATCTTGCTCATCTTGAATCGGGAAAATGTTTGAATTCGCCTAGACCTGAAGGGTTAAAAAAAGTATCAAGCAACAGCAGATAGGCCAGGAGGCCAAGAAGAGGTGCTAAGCACCATTGGGATCGCTAAGGACTTGAGTAGCAATGGAGTGCTAAGGACTTGAGTAGCAATGGAGTGCTAAGGACTTGAGTAGCAATGGAGTGCTAAGGACTTGAGTAGCAATGGAGTGCTAAGAAAGGTACCAAACAGCAGTAGAGGAGCAGCCAAGTCAGGCCGCAATAAGAAAGGAGGCACACCTTAGAAAGAGCAGAGAGAATTGAGGCCGCAGTGGAGAGCAGAGAGAGCAGAGAGAATTGAGGCCGCAGCCGAGAGCAGAGAGAATTGAGGCCGCAGCCGAGAGCAGAGAGAATTGAGGCCGCAGCCGAGAGCAGAGAGAATTGAGGCCGCAGCCGAGAGCAGAGAGAATTGAGGCCGCAGCCGAGAGCAGAGAGAATTGAGGCCGCAGCCGAGAGCAGAGAGAATTGAGGCCGCAGCCGAGAGCAGAGAGAATTGAGGCCGCAGCCGAGAGCAGAGAGAATTGAGGCCGCAGCCGAGAGCAGAGAGAATTGAGGCCGCAGCCGAGAGCAGAGAGAATTGAGGCCGCAGCCGAGAGCAGAGAGAATTGCGGCCGCAGCCGAGAGCATTGAAGCCGCAGGCAATAGAAAAAATGAGAGATATAACTAGTACAGTATATATATTTATAACTGCCTTTTTCTTTGTAATTTGCTTACATCCCCAACTTGTTAATAAAAGCTTTGACTATCATCTTTAACATTTTTATTCATTCCAACCTGTACAGTGTTTTTCTTTTTCTTAATGTCACCTTGGTAGTCACCCTGGTAGTATTAGTATGGGTGTTAAAGTTGATATAATGATGAAGTTTACATGTGGACAATTCAGTTACAAAGAATAATCTACTCCCTAAAGAATAAGAGATGAAGAGGAGAGCTTTATAGGTAAATATCTTATGGATTAGTAGTTGGGTAAATTGAGTTTTAATGAAATGAATAATTTTTTGGAAGGGGAGGTATTTGCTATGAAGGTGGATGAACAAATTATTTATGAATTATATTTACCTGTATAGCCTTCTCATAAATAAGGGTGTAGATAATTATTTTTATGTATTGTCTTATCACCATGTCAACTAAATATCATTGAATCAAGACAAATACATAGAAATAATTGTCCCCTTATTATGAGAAGGCTATATAGGTAAATATATTTTATAGATAATTTGCCAATCCACCTTCATAGCAACTACCTCCCCTTCCAAAAAATTATTCATTTCATTAAAACTCAATTTACCCAACTACTAATCCATAAGATATTTACCTGTAAAGCTCTCCTCTTCATCTCTTATTCTTTAGGGAGTAGATTATTCTTTGTAACTGACTTGTCCACATGTCAACTTCATCATTATATCAACTTTAAACACCCATACTTGCAGAATAGCAGTTATCCTAAACAATAGCCACTATTGCAGAGCAGTCAGCCGATGCAGCTTGTCAGTTTCATTGTTATTCTCTCTGATTCTACACGGCATACCTGAAAGAATATTCAGTTAGTATATTACAAGTCAAAACATAAGTCTCAAAAGAGTATAGTTAAAAAAAATCATGAATCTAGTAGAATATATGAATCACTGGTAAAAATGTGAATCTAGTAAAAATATAAATGTAGTAAAGAATACCATGAATCTAGTAACGAAAAATAGGAATGTAGTAAAAATCATCATAAGAATCTTCAAAAATTTAATGAATCTAGGTACAAAAAAAAAATATGACTACAGTAAATATCCTGAATCTTGTACAAAATATCTCATGAATCAGATAAATTATTTAACTATACAAACCAGAGTCCTTCAATTGAAGTATGCTTAAAATGAAGCAGGGTAGCCTTGAAATTTTATTAAAGTAATGGTAGTTACTGATGGATGGTAAAGAAGCCTTGCCCACCCTTCAGGCATTGATCCCCCACTTTCACCTTCAGCCCAAGACTTAGAGGGATTAAGCTTCGAGTGGGAACTAAAATTTAAGTAATAGTAAGGAAAACTACAAATTACAGTATTTTGAAATTCTTTCTATTGTCCATACATGAAGACAACCACTTTTCCTATGAATCCCTATAACTAAACTAGCTAGTTTACTATCCTGGGAGATGTCCAAGCACACTGTTCCTGTACAGAAGCTAAAGTAATGACTCCTGTAAACCTTCTATTAACCATGTCATGAAGATGTGGTGGGTGTTAGACCAGGCTAAGCCATTACCAGTAACTGCTATACTGTCAAGGAAATCCTATATCAGTGTGGAGACTATGTTGTCAGAATTTATGGTAATCATGAAAATGGGTTGCATACATTTGGCCATCATCCCCTTTGTCTGGGAGGATAGGGAAAAATTCAAAACAAACATGATAGATAATGTGGCTACCCTAGTATTATCATCATTATTATTACTACTAGCTAAGCTACAAACCTAGTTTGAAAAGCAAGATGCTATAAGCCCAGGGGGCTCCAACAGGGAAAAATAGCCCTGTGAGGACCACATCAGCAGGCATCAAGTTGCCAAACCACCACAGGAGGAGCAGAAGATGGGGGAGAGACAGCTAGAGAACCCTCTGAAGTCTTGACAGCGGTTGACACCTGCAGGAGCTTATCCGCTAGCAGAGCACCAATGATGCCCCAAACATGCCACAACTTCCTTAGGCCCAGGCCATCACTTATCATTATCATCGGTCGGCATAGCAGAATGCTCACCTCAAAGAATAGGCAGTGTGTATTACTTTCACTAGAGAAAGGAGATACTCCTACTTTCCCTGAGGAAAGCCCATAACCTATGAATTCCTCAAGAGGCCCTAGTCATAGAGGAATCCTAAGGAAAGACTACAAGTAAACAACTACCCAAGAGCAGCAGCAGCTATAGAGTTTCTTCAGCAACAGCTGAGGCATTGCTAATTCTAAAGACAAAGAATCTTTTTTAGCCCCTACTTTCCCCTTCTCATCCAACTCCACCCTATGTAAAAAGGGGCCAAAACCTGCACTAGTCACACAAGGATGATTGCAAATTGCAAACAATCATGGCCAGGCCAAAACACACACATGGTAGGGATCTACAGCAGATTTAGACAAACCTGCTGCACTTACAGGTTTACCAGAACACTGCACAATAGCACCTTTGCCCATCACTCGCTGGACATAAAAAAAGAAGAATACAGCCAAATTAGAGGCACCAAAAGTACATCTCTGGGGCTTGTGGCCAAAGTAAAAAATGTGTTTTCACTTTGGGCAGGGCTTACTCGAATGTAGATATATCTTCCTCGTCCAAAGAAAAACTGCCAATCCGGCTTTTGTTGAAGTCACACTCCTATTAAAGGAGTATAGCTTGTATTCAGGTAGGAACAAATTATTTTACCATCTTTAAGTGCAATCATTTTTTTCTGTATAGAACAAAATCTCTTTCTAGCTTTAGAACCAATGAAATTAGATATTTGCACTTTCAAGAAATCTATCAATATATAAATTTGATTTCAAAGATAGGTAAAAAAAAATTTCAAATTAACTTACTCTTCAAAAAATTCATTAACAAATTTCCAGGAAATCCCTAATACTGTAGACTCTAAACACAATGCAATAAAGTCATCTTCCTGGGAAAGCCATGGCAGTAACACCAATTCTTGATCATCTTGTAGAGTAAAATCGAATAGTTATCAAAAAGAAACACGATGTACCAGGCTGACCACCTGATTGATGATTTTCCATATACTGTAGTCAAAATTACCCTAAAAAGAAAAAAAAAATTATCAGATCAAGTAATGCATACAAAATATCTGTACTCTTAATAATCATACATACATATACCAAGGCACTTCCCCAAATTTTGGGGGGTAGCCGACATCAACAAATGAAACAAAACAAAAAGGGGACCTCTACTCTCTACGTTCCTCCCAGCCTGACAAGGGATTCAACCGAGTTCAGCTGGTACTGCTAGGGTGCCACAGCCCAGCCTCCCACATTATCCACCACAGATGAAGCTTCATAATGCTGAATCCCTTACTGCTGCTACCTCCGCGGTCATCTAAGGCACCGGAGGAAGCAGCAGGGCCTACTGGAACTGTCACAATCGCTCGCCATTCATTCCTATTTCTAGCACGCTCTCTTGCCTCTCTCACATCTATCCTCCTATCACCCGGAGCTTTCTTCACTCCATCCATCCACCCAAACCTTGGCCTTCCTCTTGTACTTCTCCCATCAACTCTTGCATTCATCACCTTCTTTAGCAGACAGCCATTTTCCATTCTCTCAACATGGGGAAACCACCTCAACACATTCATATCCACTCTAGCCGCTAACTCATTTCTCACACCCGTTCTCACCCTCACCACCTCGTTCCTGACCCTATCTACTCGAGATACACCAGCCATACTCCTCAGACACTTCATCTCAAACACATTCAATTTCTGTCTCTCCATCACTTTCATTCCCCACAACTCCGATCCATACATCACAGTTGGTACAATCAATTTCTCATATAGAACTCTCTTTACATTCATGCCCAACCCTCTATTTTTTACTACTCCCTTAACTGCCCCCAACACTTTGCATCCTTCATTCACTCTCTGACGTACATATGCTTCCATTTGCTGCGACAACAGACCCCAAGTACTTAAACTGATCCATCTCCTCAAGTAACTCTCCATTCAACATGACACTCAACCTTGCACCACCTTCCCTTCTCGTACATCTCATAACCTTACTCTTACCCACATTAACTCTCACACACCCTTCCAAATTCTGCCACTAGTCTGTCTAGCTTCTCTTCTGTGTCTGCAACCAGTGCAGTATCATCCGCAAACAACAACCGATTTACCTCCCATTCATGGTCATTCTTGTCTACCAGTTTTAATCCTCATCCAAACACTCGAGCATTCACCTCTCTCACCACTCCATCAACATACAAGTTAAACAACCACGGCGACATCACACATCCCTGCCTCAGCCCCACTCTCACCGGAAACCAATCACTCACTTCGCTTCCTATTCTAACACATGCTTTACTACCTTTGTAGAAACTTTTCACTGCTTGCAACAACCTTCCACCAACTCCATATAACCTCATCACATTCCACATTGCTTCCCTATCAACTCTATCACACGCTTTCTCCAGATCCATAAATGCAACATACACCTCCTTACTTTTTGCTAAATATTTCTTGCATATCTGCCTAACTGTAAAAATCTGATTCATACAACCCTTACCTCTTCTAAAACCACCCTGTACTTCTAAGATTGCATTCTCTGTTTTATCCTTAATCCTATTAATCATAGCTCTACCATACACTTTTCCAACTACACTCAACAAACTAATACCTCTTGAATTACAACACTCATGCACATCTCCCTTACCCTTATATAGTGGTACAATACATGCACAAATCCAATCTACTGGTACCATTGACAACACAAAACACACATTAAACAATCTCACCAACCATTCACGTAGTCACCCCCTTCCTTCAACATCTCAGCTCTCACACCATCCATACCAGATGCTTTTCCTACTCTCATTTCATCTAGTGCTCTCCTCACTTCCCCTATTATAATCTCTCTCTCACTCTCATCTCCCATCACCGGCACCTCAACACCTGCAACAGCAATTATATCTGCCACCCTATTATCCTCAACATTCAGTAAACTTTCAAAATATTCCGCCCACCTTTTCCTTGCCTCCTCTCCTTTTAACAACCTTCCATTTCCATCTTTCACTGTCGCTTCAATTCTTGAGCCAGCCTTCCTTACTCTCTTCACTTCTTTCCAAAACTACTACTTATTCTCTTCATATGACTGACCCAATCCCTGACCCCACCTCAGGTCAGCTGCCCTCTTTGCCTCACGTACCTTGCGCTTTACTTCCACATTTTTCTCTCTTTTTCATACTTCTCTATACTATTACTCTGCAGCCATTCTTCAAAAGCCCTCTTTTTCTCTTCCACTTTTACCTTCACTCCTTCATTCCACCATTCACTGCCCTTCCTCATGCTGCCTCCAACAAGCTTCTTGCCACACACATCACTTGCAATCCCAACAAAATTTTCTTTTACTAACTTCCACTCCTCCTCTAAATTACCAAATCTTCTTACTCTCGCTTCGTCATATGCCATTTTCAATCTTTCCTGATATTTACTTTTTACCCCCGGTTTTATTAGGTCTTCAACCCTCACTAGCTCCCTTTTACATCCACTTACTCTATTCCCCCACTCTTTTGCTACAACTAATTTTCCTTCCACCAAAAAATTATCTGACATACCGTTAGTCATACCCCTAAACACGTGCACGTCTTTCAATCTTCCAAACATTCTTTTAGTTATCAACACACAATCCATTAATGCCCTTTCTACTACTCTTCCATTTGCCACTCTTACCCATGTATACTTGTTTTTATCTTTCTTTTTGAAAAAGCTAGCACTTATTACCATCTCTTGTTCAACACACATATCTACCAGTCTCTCACCACTCGTTTTCACCTGGTACGCCATACTTCCCAATGACACCTTCTACCTATCCAGCGCCCACTCTAGCATTTACGTCACCCATGACAACTACATAACTCCTCCTACTCAGTCCTTCTACACACCTAGTTAATTCATTCCAAAACTCATTCCGCTCTTCTTCACTTTTCTCACTACCTGGCCCATACGCACTGACAAACGCCCAACATTCCCTAACCAACCTAACCCTTACCCACATTAACCTAGATGATATCTCCTTCCATTCCACTACTTTACCTGTCATCCATTCACTCAGCAATAATAGTAAAAACAATTCTTAACTGTAAAAAAACAGGATTATTACAAACTTACACAGAAGGATGTAATTTCAAAAAGTAGGATAAAAAGGATAAACATACTAAATAGTGCTGTACAGTATAAACTATTCTATACAAGTAAATTTCCTCAGTTTTTCTCAGTTTTTTCATTCCGCTCTTCTTCACTTTTCTCACTACCTGGCCCATACGCACTGACAAACGCCCAACATTCCCTAACCAACCTAACCCTTACCCACATTAACCTAGATGATATCTCCTTCCATTCCACTACTTTACCTGTCATCCATTCACTCAGCAATAATAGTAAAAACAATTCTTAACTATAAAAAAACAGGATTATTACAAACTTACACAGAAGGATGTAATTTCAAAAAGTAGGATAAAAAGGATAAACATACTAAATAGTGCTGTACAGTATAAACTATTCTATACAAGTAAATTTCCTCAGTTTTTCCAGATGGCACAATTAAAAACTGTTTACAGTTTCACCATTAAATATTATTAGAATTAATGCATTTTCTTTATCAGGCCATATTTTTACATGAGCTCTAGGCATGACCTGACATCATGGGTGGCAAACCAATTATTAGGAAGCATGGTACAATTGGCTTCATTAATTGTGGTACACTTCATGGGAAGTTCTGTTATGCAAATAATAATACCTTTGTAGACAGTACTTTTAGAATGATTAATAATGCACATTTACTAGCCTGGGAACTTTGCTTTACAGGCAGTGCTGACAGGTTCTCTTTGGCTAAATACAGTGTTGCTTGTTACAATGTATAGCTGCCAGTAGTCTCCTTACTTTCCTGTGAAGTGTACCAGAATTAATGAAGCCAACTATACCACCAGCAGTCTCTGTCTCCTCAATATTTCATTATAAGAGACTTGAATTTGTTAATGTCTCTTTATTGAAAAAGACTAACAGACTGATTAATAAGGAGCTGTAAGGATTCTATTTGACCACAAGATTATCATAATTATTATTTATTATCACTTTTTATCATCAGCATCATTATTAGTAATTTTTTGAAAATAACTACTGCTACTGCCACTATTGCTGCCAGTCTCAAACACAGACAAATGGGGAGTTGCTGCTAGGTCTATCCAACCAACTATGATCACTTTGGTCAATATTAAATAATGAATCTCCAAGTCAACAGTGGAATGCAATAGGGCTAAGGCATATACCATAAGCGACACAAGGCAATAGTCCCTAACAGCAGTGTGAAATATGAAAATGGTACTGCAGAAGTTGTGACTGCGGATAAAGTAGTAAGGGAGGAGTAAGAATTGGAAAAAGAATGGAAAGATGAAAATTGGATATTGGAATCTTGGTAGCCCACAGGAAAAAGAAGATACTGTAGTTGGTTGATGTCATGCAGAAGGAAAATCATGATTTTATGTATAACAGACTAAACTGAAGGGGAATATGCAAGAAAGCCGAGGGAAGCTTATAGTTTTTACGAAATTGAGTAAGATACAAGGAGAAATTATGTAGGAATTATTCTTCATCCAGATATGCTGGCGAATGTCAGAGTTACAGCGTATCAGTAACAGACTCGTGGGCTTAAATTTGGCATATCATCTCTGCATATAACCCTAAAGGATGTAGTAATGAGGTGGAAGAATTTGCAGGGAAATTAGAAGAATAAATAGAAAGTTCCAAGAAATTAACTCTTAGTTTTATATGGCGACATGAATGTTCAGGGCATTAAAGGATTATATTGAAGGTTTTGGAAGAAACCAGGAAGGTTAAAAATATTTAGAATTGGCAGAAGCTATAAATCTGGTTGTCTTGAATACACAGTTTGAGTAAAGAGATGTCATCTGATAACATATGAAAGTGAACAAAATGAGAATCAAACTGACTGTTTTGGTTAGGAAAGAAGACAAAAAATAATTATTGATTGCAAAATTATTCCCAATGAATTTGTTATAGCACAAAAAAACTTGGAGATTGAAAGCAATAAGGAAAAGAAAAGCCCCAGCCAGGAATTAGAGAATAAAAAACTTTGAAGCCGCAAGGGGAGAAGGCAAGAAGATTTCAGAAGTAAAGTGGCAAGAGCCAGAGAAGAGAGATAAGCAAACAAAATGTCAGAATTAGCTGAAGGTTATGAAAGAGATTGTGGTTCCAGCCATAGCAAAGGTGTGTGGGAGGTCAAGTGGTAAATAGCAACAGGAAAAAGATATAGGGTGGTGGAATCACAAGGTTCAAACAGCTGTAAAGGGTAAGAGTATTGGCAAATAGTGGAAAGAAGAAAACTACCAAACTAATAAAGAATATAAACAGATAGAGGAAAAAAAAAGAATGGTAGAAATTACATAAGGAGAAACCAGGTACTGTATGTGTGGTATGAAATGATGGGAACACCAGAGGGAAAAAAAAAAGATATCTACAGAATTGCAGAAGCGAGAAGAACAGACAGGCAAGATGCAGGAGATATAGGAATTATTACAGATAAAAATAGAAATATTTTGATTGAGGAAGAAGCCAAGAAGTTAAGAATCTCTTTCAAAACTATTAAACATTGAGAATGTGTGAAAAACTAGAAAATGTTTCTTTTATAGAAGGACCAGTAGAAAAAAATCAATAAGTGAAGTTGAGAGTGCAATAAGAAAAAGAAAACTTAATAAAGCAGCGGGAAAATCAGAGGTAATCAGAAATGTCAAGGCGTTGGGAAATCTAGGCAATGAGTGTGTGCAAACACTATTCGAAAAGATCTAGGATTTAGAAGAAATGCCAAGGGATTGGAAGATAGTTGGATGATTAAAGTGTAAACAAAAAGGAGAAGTGTTACTCTGTGAACTACAGAGGAAAAAACCTTTTGGAGTCAGTATTCAAGATAGCAGAAAGAATAATTGAAGGAAGGTGAGAGTTGATAGATATACATGACCAGCAGCTTGGATTTATGAAATTAAAAGCACAGTATGAAAATTCCAGAGAAATGTCTGAAAGGAAATAAAGTTTGTGTGTTTTTTTTATACTGAAAAGGCATATGACAGGGTACCAAGGTTAGTCTATTGGTGTTTGAGAAAGAAAGGAGTACCAGAGAAGATGGAAAGGTTAGTGAGAGGATTATGTGGAGTACAAAGACATTCCCTGTAGAGATTGGCCGCCAGCAGGGATCTGGGCAGAGTCCATTCCAGTTGTTCATAGTTATAGACAGTCATCAAAACTAAGGAACAATGACAAATTGTGGGAACTGATATTTCCTGATGATTTAGTCATTATAGCTGACACGAACTGCAAAAAAAAATGTTTTTAGCAAGGAAAGGAGCCTTAAAAAGGAAAAGATTGAAAGAACACTGGAAAGACAAGAGTTAATCATTACTTTATACAGTACTGTAATAGAGAAGGACATGAAGTAAACATTCAAATGGAAGATGGTGCAGTGCTAAAACAGAACAATTAGTTCAACTAACTAGCATCAATAACATCAGAGGAAGGCAGTACTGAGAAAGCAGTGAGAAGCAGCAGCATGGCAAAAAGGAAGAGAAGTAACTGGAGTTGTTTTAAACAAGAAAATGCCATTAATACTCAAAATTATGATCTATAAGACCGTTATCAGGCCCATAATATTATGTGGGTAAGAAACTTGGGAACTTAAGACTGTTGGAAAGAACCAAGATGGAAATTGTGAAATTGATTGCTAGATATACTACTGGAAAGGATGGATAATCAAGGTATAAGAAGAATGTCTGGTATATACTGTATAATGTAAAAGATAAGGCTACAGAAGCTATTGAAAGACAATGGTCATTTAATAAGAGGGGAGGAGGTGGAACCAATCAAGAGAGCAAGGAACATACCAGTGATTGGGAGGAAGAGTGTAAGATGTCAACAGATCAGATGGATGAATAGATGGATGGATGTGGAGAGGAAGGATATGGGTGGGGTGGGACTGGGAGATGATGATGCAAGGAATAGGAAGAGATGGAGAAAGCCGACTCAGGCAGCTGACCCTGCTATACAACGGGACTAATAAGGTTAAAAGACAACAATGACAGCTGCTAAGGGCCTATAATTCAAGATGAGAGCAAAAGCCTTAAATTTTCTTTTTAAAAGCAGAACAATCATAATCACGATATTTATGAGAAAACGAACTTAGAAACAAAACTAAAAAAATTATACCAGTCAATGCAGAAAATTTGTAGAATTTATAGTTCCCTTGGCTTCATTCTTTTCAAAGTACTATATGATCTAATGAAATTCAACCACAGTAATATTCTTAATAATCAGCTCACTATTCTGGAAGTGTTTCAGTGAACATTCTTCTTTACTTCTATTGTCATTAAGAACAACTCAGAATTTCAAAAGAACTTGTCATCACAATTCAGGAATGTTTCTGTTGCCCACAACCATCACCTTTTTAGGTAGGAATAGAGGCTGAAAGTTTATGCTAAGGGGTTGAACGTCCTTCTGAAAACCAATAATGTCACAAAGAAGTTTGAAGTGATTCAGTACTTGTATACTCATCCTCACAAATACATTGGGCATACGTATTAATAAAGTTTATTAAAAAAAAATCTTGTAGCGGAAGCCATTGGTCTCAAAGGCAGAGACTCTTGATACTATCTGCATTCTAAAAACACTCTTATCTAACATAAAATGCTTTATACATTTTCTGTGCTGCAGCTCCAAACACACCTTTACCCAAACAGCATGAATGAGATACAACTCATTGCTTCTCAAGGTACAATAATGGGTAGAGCAACTGATGGAAAGTACGATTAAAATTGACTAAAGAAAAGTACTGTAGGCAATTTAGATCAAACGCAAACCTAACAGATCGAGGAGTAAAATACAATTGAAAGTTGTCATAAAACCTAATTTACTTTAGCTTTTTATGACTTAAAACCTTGTTCTTAAGTAGATTATCCAGCACATAGTATACTTGTAATGTGAAATGATCAGACCCTTCATAATTATTGCCAACAGATATATGACAAATTTGGATGTCATTTGGATTCTTACTACTATACATACCCGAGTCTTTTACATAGGAGAATGGATAACAGCAATGTTGGAGAACGGCAATTACAAATTATAACGAGGTGTCAACAACTGGCCGTAGTGGGGAAGCACCACCACCCCAGCTGGTTCACTTTCAAACCCTTTTGATAGCAGGTGGAACCTTCTAGGGGGTTGGTGATGGTGGCAGTTTGAATAAAGGTCTAGGGTTAGAAAAGAAAAATCCAAGGTACTTCCAAATTCGTCATTTCTGTCAAGATCCCAGGATAGTCAATCTCATATGAAGGGCCCATGGCACGTCAATCTGAAATAAGATTCTTCTAAGGAGGAAGCAACTTGTTTCCCATAGAGAAACAGGGAGGACTCCCTACCTCGAGGCCTGTCAAAGTTATAGGGAAACTCAATTGCCTCAGCTTCCAGAGGGGCCAAGAGGATAAGTGAGATGGAATTATCAGGCTCAAGGAGAAAGGTTGAGGCTAAGCAATGTCAAGGAATTACTCCAAAAGCTTAAGAGATCCTTCCTCCTACTTAAGACCTTCTCTTGCAAGACAACCGTTAAGAAACTTGAATTCCAGTCCCATAAATTGCCAGGCAAGGATGCATCCAGAAGGCTACCAAAACAGACACTCGTCACCAGAAGCCCTTGGCAGAGGTTGAATCCTCTGTAGAAAAGCATTAAAGGCCAAGATCACTTCTCTCACTCAAGAAGGCTTAGAACCTCCACCGATACCCCCATCAAAAACACACAATTCATAAACAAGCAGGAAAAGAAAAAGAAAAAAATCAAGTTTGCCAAAACTCCAGTCAGAAAGACTATCTGTTCTCACTGACGACTGAGATCCAAGTTGTTTGTCAGTGAGCCAACTACCAGCCAGTTGTTGATACCTTGTTATAATTTTTAATTGCTCTTTTTGGGCTCGGCCATGTCATCCTGATGGAAGGTTCCTTTAGGTAGCTTTCTAAGGAATATTTGCTACAGTGATACTCCCAGAGAATTAACCATAGGTCTCCTGAATTCTAACTCCTGGCGCGAGTATCCTTAATATATCTTTAAGGATACCGCATATCAGGGGACGTATTTTTTTATATGACACACAGCAATCTCCACCCCAAATAGATTTAACTCTTTGAGGGGGAAGAGTGGCGAACGAAGGGGAGCCGTTATCAAGGTACCCGGTGGACACTCTCCCTGTACTTCTACGGCCCTTCATTCCTTTTGACTGTAGCATTTAAGCTAAGTGCACTCCCACGTTTCTCTTGGCGTTACAGTTTATCGGAATATCATGCAATCTCCAGCATCTTCAGCCTTTGGAAAGTTGAGTATTTAATCTTTCCTGTGTATAATTTACAGCTCCCTTCTCACAGTTAAATTAGCATAATTTAGATGTGTTAAGTGGAGCACAGCCATCCCCAGAGGCTGCCATTTTGAGACCGCTGTCGCACGTCATAAATGCAATTATTTAGTTAGTAGTGCAACGCTCCCGGTATTTAGCTATAAAGAAACTTTTCTATCTATTTAGGCAAAATTATACTAGTGAAGATTGCATATATAATATTTCCTCTTCCAAAACATAACGTTTCTTTCGTATACGATAGGACCCCGGTGGTATCACTCGTAGCAGCGTTCCCTACTCGAGTTAGGCTAGCCTAACCCGTTTGGTATACGTTAGTAATGTTAATCCCATTGTTTAACCTCTTGTATCGTTTCTATTAATTCAGTTGGGGATATATATATCCCCTAGAATTATTGGTATAATTCGATACGCTTCTCTTTTATAGAAAAGACGATAAACCCTTCTTCCCTCCTGAGCGCCGCCATCCCAAGCGGCAACACTATCTTTCGTTATCGCCAACGAGTAGTTAACTCCGGCTTGACTTGGATAGTTTTTTACCGTCGATCTTCTTTGCCGCCAAGTATCCCAGCTTCGAAGTATGACAGTAAGTCAGGGTGTATTGTCTTGCAGCCGACAAAGTCACCGACAGGGGAATCGTGATTCATCTGCCGCCCATGACGTCAGCAAAGGAAGCTATGCTTCCTTAGTTTTCAACCGAAAGTAGGCGTCATACCTGCCGCTGCCTTTCTCCCCTGTAGACTATAAGACATGTCTTATAACTGACAATGTCGCCGACAGGAGAATTCTCATTCCTCTGCCGCCCACGACGGCGTCGGCACAGGAAGCCATGCTTCCTTGGTTTACAGCCGAAAGAAGGCGGCATACTTCCCGTCGCCTGTCTCCCCTATAAACTATAAGACCCTTTTCCCTCCCCCCTCTGTCCTTTAGTGTCAGCCTAGCTGTCACAATATTCCTTTGGCCGGTATTCTACAATCATCCCCGCTTGCCGGGGTGACTGAGTTACCAGCCGGGTTCCTACAAGCGGCGGTTAGGTTACCACCTCGACCAGCTCCCCCTTATGTCCTTCCCTAATGGAAGCGAATGTCCCGGGGGAAAAGCTGAGCCGGCCCTGACGGCTGCCGGTGGGGAACCCATTATACTGTTGAGAATTCTTCAGTCCTCTTTTGGACTGCCATCCACGAACCTTGCAACCGGCAGTACAGCCGGCAGCAAAAGTTGTGGCTGGATGGAAGCTAGAATCAAATGCATTCCTCCCTTTCCATTAGACCTCTCATTCTGGGAAGGAGGCAGTAGGCGACAGTAGCCCTCCTACACATCCAATTACTATGCTAAACCATAATACGGAATCCTCCTTTCCATTCTTTCTCTCTCTCTGTCAGTTAGTGCCACCAGGTACTAGCCTAACCCCAGTAGTATACCAGTAAAACTACAGTATATGACAATACAGTAGCCAGTATATCTGCAGTGTATAATAAGACAGCAGTTATAAAACTACAGTATACAATAATACAGTAGTACAAGTAATTCTAACACACTGTGTATCCTTTCACAGTCTATTGTTGGGACCGTATAAAATGTTGAGATGAAGTATTCCTTCAACACCCTGATGAATCCTTTGATCATGAGGACACTTATAAATCACCGTTCTGTATTAATATTCTACAAGTGGAGGCGTTAGTGTAAATATTCACTGACTCCGGCTCTACGTACGGGAGTTATTCCACTCTGTATTTTCCCTCATAGGGAAATTCAAATATTAATATTGACGGAGGTCACAGCAATTGTCTGGAGAGGAAACACATGTGTGTCTCTCCTATTTCCTTTCTAGCTTACTATCCTAAGCTATTAAATATACTGTAATAGTAAGTAATACTATTTTAAATATGCATTGATATCGATGATATAACCCTATACTCATTTCACCTTTTCTTTCCTTAGAGGAGGAGCCAACGGTGAAGTGTGCAGTCGTGTTCTGCAACCACAAGAGTAAGGAGTTTTGTGGGCATACGATGTGCAGGTCTCGTGCTCCCTGCTGCGTAGTATCCGGATCCCTGAGGTATTGGGACCCAAAGGGTTGCTCCATCTGCTCGGCTCTGATGACCGAAGGATTTGGAGAAGATATCCCTGACACTACAGAGTCAAGGGAAACAGCAAGAGAAACTCTTCAGAGGTAGGTAAGAGGGTTCCAGAAGAACTCTCTGGGACCTTACCTACCTAATGAAGCTTTGAGGTGCCTTCTGTTCCCTAAGGCCCAATCCAGCGCGGTTGTGCCCCAAGTACAGGTCAAGTCTCCCTTCATCCAACTGACAGTGGATGCAGACATTAACCCTTTTACCCCCAAGGTATTTGGAAATTTCCAACCCTTAACCCCCAGGGGGTTATTTTTTTCCCAGTATATTTTGCAGTATATTTTTTTTTAAATTGCTCTAACAGCCTTAATTTTTGTCATAGAGGGGTTAGGTTGGTCTCATTCTCTTGAAAAATGCCTGAATTTTCTCAAAAAAATTATCAAAAATATGAAAAAAAAAATTTTATAGCATTTTTTTGCAAGGACGTACCGGTACGTCCATGGGGGTAAAGGGATGACTTTTGTGAAACGTACCAGTACGTCCTTTGGGGGTAAAAGGGTTAATAAGGCACTGGAAGGCATGGGCATCCACCAGGAACAGATGTCAGAGGTGTCTACTGACACCGAAAAGGACCTTCTACAAGAAGACCCTGAAGAAGATGTGGTTCAACCACCTACAGAGGAAGATGGATCCGTGTCGATGGTAACTGTCGATGGTAACCGAAGACCCTCAGTTTTCCGTGAGGGCATATCAACCTGTGCCGTCAACCTCTTCAGCCCCAACTCCCCATCCAGATGTGCTGATGTGGCAGGAGCAAAGCGCTCCTAGAGTCGATTCAACAGATGATGGCATTCGGAACAGCAGGAGATTAAGCAAGATCTCAAGGAGACTAAGAAAGAGCTAAGAGAAGGGAAACGCTTTAGTGTTTCCAGAGGCTTTACTAAGCCTCTTAGTGTTTCTGATTTACCTCACTGCTCCGAAACCAACCCCTGGAGGTACACGGAGCACATGCCCATGATGAATGGAAGCTCTATATATCTCCAAGAAGTTGGGGGCCAAACCCCTTGAAGATCTACAATTCTGGCCTCGCCTTTCAGCATGCCCAGATTGTTACGCGAGACTGCGGGATGAACCAGCATCCCGTGAGGAGACGCAACCGAAGGAAGTCGTCGTCTTTGAGCATGACAAGGCACAGGCCATTCTGTCCTAGACCCTAAACGGAGCCGGATATACCAACTCCAAAGTCTCAGCATTGAGCTAGAGGCATCCTACCTTCATTGCTCCTTTCTCCAGAGCTTTCCTGATATACCTTACATATATATTTATTTATGATAGAACAAGTGAGTATAACTGGCTGTTATTAGTAATATAACAAAGTGCTTGTTTAAAGTAGAGCAGTTATATAAATATGTTGTTATATTGGGTTGGTGATCATTTACCAAAGAGCAGTTAACATTTACCTCTGATTATGTAAATACTTATCTCACTAGTCTGTATATAGATATTGGATTAAGAGGATTATTGTAGCTTCAGTTGAAGACAAATAAAGAAGGCTTAAGGACATCGGTATTATCTCTGATTATTCCACCAAGTACAATTGGGATATAACATTTCCCCTTCTCGGTGAAACCGCTTGACTGTGTAATGAGAGCAGTCGATGTGGGCAAACCATACCCAGTGCTAGGAGAATGTAAACCATTATCTCTAGCCATGCCTACCTGCGAGGAGAAGTGGAACGAGGTTCATCTAGCCTTCTCCGTCTCTAAACTGAATCCAGAAATAGCAGGTCAGCAGTTCAACGAGAACCTTCCAAAATTGCCGGAGCATCTTTCGAGAAGGGAACAGGAGACAAAAGAGAGACTAGCCGCTTCATCTCTTCAGAACTGCATGGAAATCTGTGCAGGCCTTACCAATGCCCCAGACATGTACATGGTCTTAGCTAAGTCTCACATGGGTACCCTTGTGAAGGACTTGTATGCCTTCGTCAGGTCCAGGAGGGCCTGTAGAGAGCATGTGTTTGCCGCAGCAACGGTCAAACACGAACCCAGGAAGCTGATCACTTCATATATCTGGGGCAAGGACCTCTTTCCACAAAATGTGGTTCAGGAGGTTATCGCCAAGCTGCCACGGAGAATAGGAACCTTCTCCAAAAGTGGGGCATGTCTTACAAAAGGAAATCATCCTCAGACAATGGTTCCCAACCTAAGAACAGGAAGACAAAGAAACCACGCAGACCTGCACAACTTCTGACCGTGACCATGGCCACAGTGCCCCAAATGGTAGCTCAGCTGCAAACCACCTTCCAGATGGTACCCCAACAGCTAGTAGCTCAATCGCCTGTTTAAAATCCAGGCTTTGAGAGGCACACAACTACCTTTCGCCCCCTCAAAGGTAGAGGCTCAAAGAGAGGTTCCTCAAGAAACCCCTCAAGGGGTAGAGGAGGACACGGTCACGGAAATAGATCCTCAGGAACATCTCAGCAATGAGAGGCTCCAGGTAGGAGGGAGACTCCTCCAATTTTGGGATCGTTGGACCTATGATCTCTGGGCCCACAGCTTAATCAAGAATGGACTCGGTTGGAAATGGAACAAAATTCCACCCCCTTTTCCTCAATTCTTCCAACACTCCACCCCATTATTGGAAGAATATACCTTGGAACTCTTAAACAAAAAGGTAATAAGGAAAGCGAAGTCTATCAAATTCCAAGGAAGGCTGTTTTGTGTTCCCAAGAAGGACTCGGACAAACTCAAGAGTCATTCTAGACTTGTCTCCACCCAACAAGTTCATCGAGAACAAGTTCTGGATACTTACCTTACAACACATAAGGACCCTTCTACCAAAAGGGGCGTACACACACTCAATAGACCTGACAGATACTTACTGGCAACTACCAGTCAGCTGCCCCCTCTCCTCCTACCTAGGATCCAGGCTACAGAAGATGAAGCATGTCTTCACAGCCATGCCCTTTGGGCTAAACATAGCCCCAAGGATATTCACGAAACTTGCGGATACAATCGTCCAACAACTACCCTTAGAAGAAATTCAGGTAGTGGCATACCTGGAAGATTGGCTGGTGTGGGCAGCATCCAAGACGGCTTGTCTACAAGCTAGCCACAAAGGTGATCCAGTTCCTGGAGCACCTAGGCTTCAAGATCAACCGCAAGAAGTCTCGCCTTTCTCCAGCTCAGGAGTCTCAATGGTTAGGAATCCATTGGAACTTACAGTCACACCGTCTCTCCATTCCACCGAAGAAGAGGAGAGAGATAGCGGGATCTGTCAAGAGACTACTGAAAAGAGTAGATTTCAAGATGCCAACAGGAAAGAGTATTGGGTTCTCTCTAGTTCACAGCAGTGAAAGACCCAGTGCTAAAAGCACAGTTAAAGGATGTGTCAGGAGTCTGGAGAAGATACACATCAAACGCTCGAAGAGATCAACAAAGGTTGCCAACAAAAGGTTGCCTAACAAGAACAATTCCCTTACAACCACCTCAACCATCAGTGGTAATGCACACAGATGCTTCCCTGGAAGGATGGGGAGGCCATTCCCAACAAAGGAAAGTGCAGGGGAATTGGTCGCACCAGTTCAAAACCTTTCACATCAACATATTGGAGGCTATGGCAGTCTTTCTAACGTTAAAGAAACTATCCCCTAGCAGATCAGTCCACATCAGACTGGTCTTGGACAACGAGGTGATAGTAAGATGTCTAAACTGACAAGGTTCGAGATCACCTCACATCAATCACGTGATGCTAGCCATCTTCCGGCTGGCAAGGAGGAGGAGATGGCACTTATCAGCAGTTCACCCGCAAGGGTTCCGCAATGTGACAGTGGATGCTCTATCCAGGCGAAAGGCGATGGAGACAGAATGGTCCCTAGATGCAGCCTCATTCTCCTTCAACTTGGAAAAAGTCCCAGAACTGCAGATCGATCTCTTCGCAACGAGCGACCACAAGAAACTACCTCGATATGTAGCCCCTTACGAGGACCCTCAAGCGGAAGCGACAGACGCCATGTCTCTCGATTGGAACAGATGGAATCAAATCTATCTGTTCCCACCAACCAATCTCCTGCTGAAGGTCCTCAACAAGCTAAGATCCTTCAGAGGAACAGCAGCAGTAGTGGCCCCCAAATGGCCCAGGAGCAATTGGTTCCTTCTAGTTCTAGAATTGAAACTGAAGCTGTTTCCTCTACCGAATCCAGTTTTATCCCAACTGGTTCAGAAGTCGACTGTCTACGCTTCATCCTCGAGAACCAACAACCTACATCTCATGATTTTCTCGCCCTAGCAGCCAAGAAAAGGTTTGGGATCTCAAAAGACAAGATCGACTTTATAGAAGATTGATTGATTGATTCAAAGTTTTCAGGCATCCTGACATCTGAGGTCATTGACGCCGGTAACATTTAATTTATGTATACAAAAATAAAAGATAAAATAAAATAAAAAATAAAAGAGTATTCAATTAAAATCATAAAAGTTGAATGTAATAAAAGTTAAATATTTTTCAGAAGACCTGCTTCTGAAATAAATCTAAAAATGCCACTTGCATGGTAGGACACATCATTTCCAAGAATCTTGGCAAGGATGAACCTGCCACCCTCACCTCGAGCCTCAAACAAATATCTATTCCGCAAGTTGTTATAATTGGGGCATTCGGTCAACAAATGCCTTACTGTTAGAGGTACTACACAGTCGTCACAATATGGTTGGTGTTGGCCCTTCAGCAAAAACTCGTGTGTAAACCGAGTGTGACCAATACGGAGACGACAAAGAGACGTCTCCCATTTTCGGGGCATCATATTATACCTCCAAGGAGATATGTCATTTGTTATCTCTCGCATTTTATTGCCATCTTGACTATCCCATTGCTGTTGCCATTTATTGCAAACCAATTTCTTGATGTCATTTAAGAAATCATCACAGGGAATGGGATACCTTCTTGGCAGCAACTCTGATGCAGCCTCCTTAGCCAGTGAATCTGCCTTCTCATTCCCAGACACACCTACATGTGCTGGAACCCAACAAAATTGAACTGTTATACCTCTCCGTCCAATTATGAAAAGCCATTCTAAAATCTTTAAAACTAAAGGGTTATTAGAATTAAAAACTTCCATAGCTTGAAGGACACTCCTTGCATCACTAAAAATTGTAAAATTACCCTCCTTCTCCAACGCTATTTTCTCAATAGCGGTTAATATGCCATACAGTTCGGCAGTAAATATGGAAGCGGTCAGAGGAAGTGCACCTCTACAATTAAAACCATTACTATGTACTCCAAATCCAACGCCAGCATCAGATTTGGAGCCATCAGTATAGATAAAAGTTGATCCTCTATGTTCTCTAACATGTTCATTAAAAAGAGACCTGGCTTCTAGGTCTGACATATTCTTCTTATCTCCAATAAAATATTTACAAAAAGATATCTCTGGTAACTTCCATGGAGGCGTTGGTGATACCTTGAATGGAAGTACCTTATTTCTAATTAAATCCAGACTATTTAATAATCGTTTCACCCGAAAGCCATAAGGTTGAGGAGATTTTGGGTGCAACTCAAAGTATGATGCGTGTCTTACAAGGCTTGCAGTCTGAAAGGCGAGAGAGTTAGGGAGTCTTTGCAATCTAAACCAATACCGAAGAATGGAAGACATTCGGTATAGGTCTAGAGGTAACTCTCCAGCATCAACAAGGAGACTTGGGATAGGCGAGGTTTTAAAAGCTCCAGTAGACAATCTAATACCTGCATGATGTATCGAGTCTAATATTTTTAACCGGCTTGGGGTGGCTGAAGAATATACCTCACAACCATAACTAATTTTGGAAAAAATCAAGGCCTTGTATAATTTTAAAATAGTATTGCGGTCTGCCCCCCACGATGTATGGGACAATACTTTTAAGATATTCAGAGCTTCAACACATTTAGCTTTTAATGCTTTTAAGTGAGAAACCCATGTCAGCCTACAATCAAATATCAAACCTAAAAATTTAGCTTCTCTTGCACATGGTATCCGTTGACCTTTAATGTATATATCCGGGTCTGGATGTACTCCCCGGATACGACAAAAATGGACAACGGTAGTTTTACTTGTCGAGAACTTAAATCCATTCATGTCAGCCCACTGGATAATTTTATCAATAGAGTGTTGGATTTTTCTCTCAACCATTGCCATTCTAGTGCCAGCAAATGATATTGAGAGATCATCCACAAATAATGTTGAGAGAACATCCTGGGGAATGGCTTTGGATATCCCATTAATTGCTAGTGCAAAAAGGGTTACACTCAGCACACTACCCTGAGGAACTCCTTCTTCCTGGCACTTACTCTCAGATAGTGTTTCCCCAACTCTCACTTGAAAAACTCTACGTGAAAGAAATGCCTGAATAAATAGTGGCAGCTCTCCTCTCAATCCCAATTCATGAATGGTTTTAAGTATACCATATCTCCATGTGGTATCATATGCCTTTTCAAGGTCAAAAAATACTGTAACATGGTGCTGTTTGGAAGCAAAGGCTTCACAAATAGAAGACTCTAGTCGTATCAACACATCAGTCGTTGAGTGCATTTTTCGGAATCCACATTGAATCGGTGATAAAATACCTTTCTTTTCAAGGTACCATATCAGCCTTGCATTGACCATCTTCTCCATGATTTTACATAAACAAGATGTCAATGCAATAGGACGATAGTTTGCTGCTAAAAACTTGTCTTTACCGGGTTTTAAAAAGGCTAAAATAATGGCTAGTTCCCAAACACTTGGGTAACTATGATCATGCCATATTCTATTAATAATACTTAAAATAAATAGCTTTGTATTAAAATGTATATGTTTAATCATTGCATATGGAATTCCATCGGGTCCAGGGGCTGTATCGTTGCAATGAGCAAGTGCGGAATCAAATTCTCTTTCAGTGAAAGGAGAATTATACGACTCTTCCCTTCTTGTTGCAAAATTTAAAATTTTCTTTTCTTCAGCGCTCCTATACTGGTGACCAGGGGCTCCTTCACACTTGCTGGATACATTTGAAAAATGATTAGCCAGGGCATTGCTAACTTCCTTTGCTTCAGTTACATACTGGCCATTCACCCCCAACACTGGTGGTGGGTTGGGGGTGAATTTGCCAGCTATCTTTTTTACTTTCCTCCACACAGAAGATGGTGGTGTTCTACTGTTAATGGAGGAAACAAAAGACATCCATGACTGGCGCCTTGCTTCTTTCATGGCACGACGGAACTGTGCTCTACATTTCTTGTACATAATTAAATTCTCATCAGTTCTGCGTCTACGCAATCGTGTTAAAGATCTTCTTGTGGCTCTGTGCAGGGCAGTTAGTTCTGAAGACCACCACGGGACTGGTCGTCGTTTGAATAACCCTGTTGTTTTTGGAATTGAATTGACTCCTGCTGTATGGAGAGTTCCATTCAGTAAGTCTATGGCATCATCGATATTTTCAACTTGTCCTGCATCCCCCTCAATTTCGCTTAGCTCACGAAATTTACCCCAGTCCGCCTTGTCAAGATTCCATCGTGGCGATCCCTGTAAAGGTGGACCATTGTTGGTGTTTATAATGATTGGTGCGTGATCACTAGTATGCCAATCATCTAATGTTCTCCAATCGAAGTCTATTAGGCAATTAGAGCTTACGATTGCTAGGTCAATACATGACAAGGTACCTGTCTGGACATGAAAGTGTGTGGGCTCTCCTGTATTAAGGAGTCCCACATCTTCATTTTCCACAATTGATGATATGATATTTCCCCTCGTGTTTGCTAAAACATCACCCCACAAAGGATGTCTACCATTCAAATCTCCAAGTAAAAGAAAAGGTTGAGGGAGTTGTTGAATCACCTCCACTAAGTTGTCATACAAAATGTTATCATTTGGAGGCAAGTACAGAGAACAAATTGTATATTTTCGCCCTATGTCGATCTGTACAACCACTGCCTGCAGAGGTGTACGAATAGACAGAGAAACTTGGGGAACATCTCGACGAACGTATATGAGACTTCCGCCATGGCTCCCCACTTGGTGATCATATGGTGTCCTATAACTAATGTATTCGCGAGGACATGGGGTATTATGATCAAGTTTGCTCTCCTGTAGACAAATAATTATGGGGGAATGCTCATGAATAAGGAGCTTAAGTTCTTCATATTTGGCCCTTAAACCCTGACAATTCCATTGCAAAATGGAGGAAAAAACTATGGTTTATAATTTGGTAGACCCCTTGGATGGAGTCTTCCCATTAGCAGTTTTTGATCTCACACTATTTTTAGGTGGTTTTATTAAAGAAGGTCTTGATAGATTGGGTTTAGAATTTATGATTTTCTTTTTGTCTTTTTGATCCGATTGTTGAGGAGGTTGGTGGACCTCCACTTGAATTTCCGATTTATTTAAATTGACTTCCAGATCAGAAATATCAACAGACAAATCATCATATTTATTTGACGTCGTAATTTTGATATTTCTTATGGAAGGGGGTGAGAGAGATGGAGGTCTCTCTCTTTTCCGATTAGTAGGTTTTGAGCTACCAGGTTTTTGCACCTTCCCCAATACAGGTGCACCTGGTAACTTAGTGTCAGGTGGCATCTCCATCAAATCAGGCAAGGACATGGCCTGGGAGAGGTTAGTACTAATGTTAGTAATGGGGGACGAAGGCTGTACAGAAATGGGCAATGACCCATTTTTAATACGCTGTGGCAAAGCCTCAGAAGGCAATACGATTACTTTGTCATGCAGTACTTTATCATCAGAGGTTGTATTTCTTTTCTTAGAATTACTGGCAGTGCTAGGTGGGGTTGCTGTCTCCTGTGGTAAATTTACCTTTGATTTTAAGGCCTTTGCATAGCTGGTTGATTTATTCAACATTCTTTTTGCATGTCCCACACTTATGTGTTCTAAACTTGATTTGTTTAGGGCAGCTTCCTCCAACTTATACAGTTCGCATATCCTATCAGTTGATTTATGATTCAAATTGCAATTTGAACACCTGGCCTCAAGTGTACATTCTCCATGATAAGTTTTGGAGCAAATACCACACATTTTTCCATTTTTGCAAACTTTGGATGGGTGTCCAAATTTAAAACAATTAAAACATTGCAGGGGCTTTTGTTTGAAAGGTCGAACTTTAATCCTTTCATTTTCAATAAAAATATGGAAAGGTACATCAGCATCCTGGAAAGTAAGTATAATCATTGAAGTTCCAGGAACCTTATGCACTTTCCATACATTTAATGGACACATAGAAAGTATCTCCTCCTCTGTAAATTCGTATAGGTCCTTATTAAAGACCACTCCCCTTCCATAACTAAAATTTAGATGAGGTTTCATTTCCAATGTAATTTCATCACTGCCTGTCTGTAAGTTAGACAGTATTGCAGACTGAGTCGAAGATTTGGCATGGATGAGATAACTGTTCTTCCCAAAACGAGATATATCTCCAGGTGCTATGGTTCCTACTTTTTTTTGGATAAACTTACATATCTTAAAATAATTCCCTATTATCCCTTTAGGTTCAGCTAAGAGCCACATAGGTGGTTTGGGTTTTCTCTGTGAAGGCATGGGTACATTTCTATCTTTTTCAAACCAATCAGCAGGTTTGTACACATCCAATTCCTTTGGGACCTTATCACAAAGAGCTCCCATGATGTTCAATTCGTTAATTTTGATACTACTAATATTACTTATGGCATTAAACGCTTCATCATGACTTTCAAAAGATATCCAAGAGTCCCATTTTTCATCTCCAAGTCGCATCCGTATTTCCTTTATCAATCCATAGCACTCAAATGCTCTATATATATCATCATAATTTGTCTCTAATGGGATTTGGGAAACATGAAGGAATCGTAGTTTCCCTGTGTTACCCAAATTGCTAGATTTTTTAACATCAGTAGAGTGGTCCTTTTTAGTTCGAAGGTCGTCAACAGAGTTTTCCTTAATTTCAGTAGCAGAAGTCGTCAACAGTGCCGGGGGGGAGTCAGCAAATCCAGGGGATGGGGAGTCAGTATTTGAAGGGTCCATATTTAAGGGAGGGATTTTCAGGTTTTTTGTTGTTTTGTTGGGGTACCTGCTTGAGAATTATAAGAAAGTATCATACGTTGGAAAGGAAATTTGCATTCGCCACTATCGGCACAATGAGAGTATATTTCCCCGATGGTCCACTCCATACCCTACCCGAAGGATAGCATCAAAACAGATATAGAGGCACAGGTGTAAGCTAAACCCGCCTGTTAGGACTGAGACCAAAGTAATATGGAATCATCCTCCCCATATCTGTAATGATGGGCTTCCGGCCAAAAGCCAAGAGTCCCACCTCAAGGATTGGATCCCCCTGGATTCCGATGACCCAAACCTTGAGAGTAGTTCCGCCAAAAAGGTCCAAACCATCTTTGGGATGGCTGAGATCATCCAATACTCTCATATATAGCTTTGAATGCGAATACCTCCCAACCGTGATCCCTTCTCCCATTCATCTAAGCAGGCAGTAATAACGAATGTGGAAATATCCACGCCATTTAAATAAAATAGAAAAAAAATAGATAAAAAAATAAATGAACAAATAAAATAAATAAATATATATATATGCATACATCTACATATATATATATAACTAAGAAAAATAATAATCATAGAGATAGGACAGCAAGATGAAAGAAAGGAAATTTGATAAAATTAGGAGAAGGTCGAAGTAATATTAAGCAGAAGAAAAAGATGAAAGAGAGAAATTTAGATTCGAACTGGGGGAGCAATTTCCCGAAGTTCGAGAGCCCTCTTGCCCGTCACCAAGATTCAGCACGGGAATGAAATGCCGTGCTGAAGCTCAATGACTTCATCAAGGCATTCTCTCATTAAGAGGGCTTTATAGAAGAATACAAGTCAAATTCAACCAGGTGACAATATGAATCGTCTTGGAAGAAGTGGGTTTCGTTCATGAAAACAAAGAAACCGACAGAAATATGAATAGATTTCTGTCTCCTCCTTCATCCACCTACACGAACAAGGCCTGGCTTCCACCATAATAACTGCGTGTTAACCGGCTTTGACTAGACCTCTTCTTTACGCCTTTCAGATGGACCTTTCAGGTAAAATCTTCAATAAGATAACGAAAGCATGTGCTAGACTCAAACCAGTAACCCCTCCCAAGCCCATATCGGGGTCATTGGACGAAGTCTTGCACTACGCTTCAAACATGAACAATGAGGATTGCACCCTAAAGGATCTAACACAGAAAGTGATATTTCTGTTTGCTATAGCCTCAGAGGTCCCCTTTTTTGTTTTGTTTTATTTGTTGATGTCGGCTACCCCCAAAATTGGGGGAAGTGCCTTGGTATATGTATGTATGTATGTATAGCCTCAGGGGCTAGAGTTAGTGAAATAGTGGCCTTATCCAGGAATGAAGGCCATATTCAGTTCACAGAAGTGGGAGAACTGAACCTTTTCCCTGATCCTACCTTTCTCGCCAAAAACCAGCTGCCCACCAAAAGGTGGGGTCCTTGGAGAATCTGCCCTCTGAAGGAAGATGTCTCTCTCTATGTCCAGTAGAATGTCTTAAGGTCTATCGTCGAAGAACCTCAGACTTCAAGGAGGGACAGCTCTTCTGAGGCAAAACCTCAGGATCAAACTTACCCCTAAAACAATTGAGGGCAAAACTCACTCACTTTAATCGCAGAGCGGATCCTGACAGTACACCCGCAGGTCACGATCCAAGAAAAGTTGCTTCTTCGTTAAACTTCTTTCAACACATGGACTTTGATAGGCTCCGCTCATATACGGGTTGGAAATCCTCCAGTTCTATAAACATTATGTGAAGCAAGTGCACGAGATAAAACACTTCGTATTGGCGGCAGGTAGTCTCATAAAACCTGTCGTACTAAAATTAATTTCACATTATTGAGTGGCATTTTGACAAATGAATTAATATATGAATATTCTTCCCTTACAGGTTAAAAATATATATATAACCAGGATGTTCATATATGCAGCTAGATTCCTTCTCACGATACATTACTATCATTTTGTTTTGGTTATGAAAATAAAAACAAAATGTATCTGCGTCTTTATCCTCAGAATCACAAAAAAATATTCCAGAGCCTTTCTATTTTCCTTAAATAGATACCTTGTTAGTATGATTTCCAAAGAACAACTAGGTAATCTCGAAAGAAGTTCCCTCGTGTTCCTACGGAAATGCAAACTTTGAATCCTTATAGTCGAAGTCGACAATTTCCCTGCAGGGGGCAGGAAGCCCCAAGTTAGTTCCAAACTTAGCGGATATGACAAATAACAGTAATGTCATATATATAAAGGTCTAGGAGACCATATAAGGAACTCATTCAAAGTAAAGGCACTTGTACAAACCCACAGATATAGTACTTTCAAAATAAAAGAAAAAAAACTAATTAATGAAACGACCCCACCCGAAACTACTCTATCTACGGCTATTCCTGCTTAAATGCAACAAGGAATGAAGGGCCGCAGTAGTACAGGGAGGGGGTCCACTCTTCCCCCTCAAAGAGTTAAATCTATTCAAGGTGAAGAGTGCTGTGTCTCTTATCAAAAAATACATCCCCTGATATTATGCGATATCCTTAAAGATATATTAAGGATACTCGCGCCAGGAGTTAGAATTCTGGAGACCTATGGTTAATTCTCTGGGAGTATCACTGTAGCAAATATCCCATAAAAAGCTACCTAAAGGAACCTTCCATCAGGACGACATGGCTATCTCACCCAAAAATACATTTTTCGCTTTGCTCAAAATCCATTATTCAAGCTTAGCTGTTATCCATTCCCCTATGTAAAAGAAAATGGCTTGTATCTGTGTAGGAGCAAATCTACAAAACATTTGTGCACAGCTGGAGACAAGGAAATAGTCTAGCCATAATCAGTCAACCAACCTCAACTTGTGCAAGGCATAATCCTATCAACTAACCTCAACTTGTGCAAGCCATGATCCTGTCAACTAATCTAAACTTGTGCAAGCCATGAGCATGTCAACTAACCTCAACTTGTGCAAGCCATGATCCTGTCAACTAATCTAAACTTGTGCAAGCCATGAGCATGTCAACTAACCTCAACTTGTGCAAGCCATGATCCTGTCAACTAATCTAAACTTGTGCAAGCCATGAGCATGTCAACTAACCTCAACTTGTGCAAGCCATGATCCTGTCAACTAATCTAAACTTGTGCAAGCCATGAGCCTGTCACCTAGCCTCAATTCGAGCAAAAAAATACTACCTAATTGTCAGATATGATGTGATGTTTTTCAACACAAAACTGCTTCAGTCAAGTACAAAGCTTTTAACAGGAATGGTAATAAAATGAACAACATACACAACAAAATAACTGCTACGAAGACCATGTCACACGACCGAAAAAAAGATTCTCTGAGTAGTAGAGTAAACTTACTATAAAAAGATCTTGCTCCTTTGCCAAGAGAAAAAATCTCAATACTGTACATGCCTAATGTCAAAAGACTACCAACATGGAGAATTTTAAATTAAAATTCATACACTGCTGTATGATTACCTTAAGAAAAATACTTACATTCTACAGAAGCACATCCAATGGAATACAGTAACTAAATTGCACTCATTACACTTGGCCGATATCCAGAAAACAGATCTTAATGCAATTTTTATTCTAAATCAGTCCCTTGCCATCACAGTTCCTGAAAAAAAATTATAAGGTAAACTTGGTGCCACTTTTATACGCAGTACTGTATTTAAATACTACTCAATATTGAATAAGTCTAACCAAGAAATATTGTTTGATTAAATATGCTTTCAAAAAAGCTAGCAGTTTCCATATTTAAATTTATCTTATTTCAAATATCACTTTAATAAATAATTCTTACTTTAGGTGACCAACAATTTGAAATTTCAATACTGAATCAGAGTTTGGTTTATATAAATATAGAACAGTACCTTATTCTGCTGTTTTACACACCCTACTTCTTTTCTGGCAACTCATACTACTCAACTCTCTTTTTTCTTTGTTTAATAAAGTACTGTAATATACATCAATAATATTTTATACAGACTTTCTTACCAACAGCAATCAAATGAAGTTACACAACAGCCCCCACAAATCAACTCTTCCCATTAAATACCCTTCACCATAGCTTCTTATGCTCCCTATCCCTCCTTTGAGGAGTCTATAAAGACCAATAACTCTGGAGGAGGTTCTCAACAGAGATAAGTAGAGAAGTGGATTGGTGGTAGCTATCCAGTATCTCTTCAGACACCACATAACAGACCTCTGGTGGGAATGCCCATGTGGAACGAGCTTCTCCAAGGATGAGAGGTGTCAAAGAAGTTATTGCCACTGGCAAGCAGTTGTTGGCATGACATTAAAGGTCGCGCTACTCTTCCAAGTCTGCTGATGAGATTACCTGATGTTAAGACTCTCGCTACTAAGATGTATACACTACCAGCATTCCCAAGTACTACATCCTCTACTTAGATGGGAGACTGGTTTTCTCTAGGTTTACCAAGATCCTCAGATTGTCCCCAAATGAGAGAAGTTCAGCCAATGTTGAAGCAGCAGTTTTCAGGACAGCATCCACCAATCATCTAGGTACCTCAGTAGATGTATGCCCTTGGTATGCACCCAGGTTGAAACTAGCATAACCATGCAAGTGAACAATGGGGGGAGATTGACAGTCTGAAGTACAAGACTTTGAACTGAAAATCCTTTCTCCCAAGGATGAAGTGGAAGAACTTCCTTGAATACCAATGGTATTAGAAGGTATGAATCTCTAAAGTCTAGAGAGAGCATCCTGATGGCCACTCGTACAGCGCTCAGTCTACATTCTGAACACACTCTGTAGAACATACTTGCTCAAGGGGGAGAAGTTTATGAGAGACTGTTAGAGGATAAGCAGTGGTTTTGTGCTCATGAGCAAGGGACTGTGGCACCTGTGGCCATTGGCTCTTCTCACAGTATCCTTAACAGAGAAGGGAGCAGCACTCTCAGTCCAGGTATAAAAAGTGTGAGGGGGTGTCCAAGCTCCTCCAACTCCTGCTAGCATAGAGTTACCTTCTCCACTTGAAACAGGACACTTTAAAAGCCTGGAGAGCCGTCCAATATGACCTGTAATGCTCCCTTTTCTAACAGTTTGTCCACCACTGGTTGGAGGGCAAAATATTCTCCGACTTTGGATGATATGACAATAACATCATCGGAGTCTGAGTGAGGGGAGCTTAAGAGCCAATGCACGGATTAGGGTATCCGTCCTGAAAAGTCATTTACTATCCGTTTCTTGGCTCTTAGAATTGCCACCTTCCCCAATGGCCTGATGGCATCCCCCTACTGTGAGCAGTCATAACCAAGAAAATAACACGAGGAATGAGGATCAACGCTACCTGAGCTCACGGAGGCGGCGCAATTTTGGCCAACCACCCTGGGGCAGGACCACATGCCGGCACATTTTTTAATTCAACAAACAGCAAACAAAGAGAGAAAAGATTAAAGTAACCAAATTGTAAGACCAAGAGTACAATATGTCCATAGTGCTTGGAGGCTGAAGACAAAGTGACAACTTGGTATACTGGTAAGAGGGTGGGGTGGAAATTTCCTGCCACTAACTACCAACACCTTACAAATTTTAACAGCAGTTTCCAGCTTTGCTGAATTCGCACTCCTATTAAATAGTGAGGTTTGTATGCGTGTAATTGCACCCACAAATGTAGCAGTATGAAACATAACCTTACCCAATAAGTAAACTGCCTCCAAGATATTTCATTCCAGAACAAAAATGTACTCATTACCCAACTGTTACCTAAACCCTTCTTTTAATAAACATGAGAATACTCTTCTACAGCAAAGTCACAGTGGTGTAGATAACAAATAATCTTTAATTTCCAGAAATAAGCTCCAAAAGTGGTGCACACACCCACTGGGACTGCTCCTTTGATAAAACCTGTTACCCACCTAAAAATTCAAGATGATAGCCATTTTTCACAAGTACTCAATTGAATACACAGAAATTTTGCCTTTTGCAATAAAATCACTAAGACTTGTCCTATCTGAATAATCTTGGTGTCAAATATATTTTTCAGTATTTAGAATTAAAATTTGGAACTATGTACCAACTCGCTAAATTCCTTGTATCATAACATCAGTCCTCTTGTCGGGAGTTTCGAATTGATCACTCGAAAGTCCTGCCATTTAACTCCACAAACGTTGCGTTAAATTGAGGTAAGATTGGAAGATCTCGCGGGCGTTTCTGTGCATGAGTGTTGTCCAGTACATGACGGTATTGTGGCATAAAATTCAACCACCTGGTGGGGAAGGAGCGGGTGTCAGAGAGACAAAGTATTTATTATTTACGAATTACAAAAATGACATTATACTGTTTCACCACAATGAAAATATCTATGTATAAGTTTAGAGCCAAGGACACACTAGTTCGTTGGATTACGGCGAATTATGGCCTTCAGCCGAAGTATTAAGTTTACCCTTTGATCTGAAGTAAGACTTTGATTGTTTCTCTGTCTTGTGGTCGAAAAGAAGCTTTATCAAACCCCTTATTGAATAAATAACGTAAGAGTTCCCTCGCATCCCCAAAGGACACTTTAGTTAGCGCGGAAGATCGTAGTTTTCCTCGGAGCTGTCCAGCACGACGCTCGATCTTCTCTGCCTTAACCTCCAACACAGTAAGTTTTGCTATTGTTCGTCTCTCTGTCTCTGCTCCAAGCCACGTGATACCAGGTCGGTTCCTTTTTTCTGAGTACGTACTGTATTGTATGCGAGTTATATCGGTCTGTAAAATCGTCATCCCTGGGACTGGGGATTGGTTTTATGCATTAAAATATGCCTGTGGACCTTGGTAGGTGATTTACCAAGGAACTTTCATTGTAATTGTGAAAATTTAGTCTTTTTTGGTCCAACGTGGACTTTGTGCTTCATGAGCACATGTTGCAGTGTTATTGTGTGTTATTTCTCTATCAAATGGTTATTTTTGTAATAAATTTAAAAATTGTAATCATATTTTATTGAATCCTGAATAGTTTTGGAAAGCAAACCTCTTCAAGGTCTTGTCATCGGCCCATTCCATCGGGCCTAGAATCAATCATTTCAATAAGTCGGAGAAAATTCACGACATTTGGTCCTTCGAACCGGATGACAAATGCTTTCCAGAGCTTGAAAGGAAGTCAGTAAGGTATGACCTTTAGGGTAACCCTAATAGTAGAGAGAGGGAGAGACTGAAGAAAGCCCTCAGTGTCCCGATGTGCGACTGACCGCGTGTGCCTCTAGTTTTTTGTGCTCCCATCTTCGTAACTTATACCTAATTCTGTTCCTAATTTGCCAAACCCTCCCGAAATAGAGTAAAGTCAGTCAAAATGGCGGTGGCCACGATCATACACATCGAGGCATCGATGGGCCTCATAGTAGACTTACTGGTTGAAACGCAACGTGCGTTAGTTGAGACCTACTCTGAATCCGTGTACCAGAATCTGGTCACGCAATTGCAAGAGGAGGTAAGACAGCTAAGAGAGCTGTACAAGAATCAATCTGGTAAACTAGAACCTGGGTTATAAGCCCGAATCAGGCACACGTTCACGTTAGGAGAAGCTACGCGAGCTTCTACCCTTCTGTATAATCGAATTGACAGAGTGACAGTCACTCCGACGGGGAATGTTTCCCTCCCCAGATTGAAACCGCTGCCTCTCCCCACATTTGAAGGGGAAGTGCAGGAATATGCTTCATATCAAGAGCTCTTTACGATACATGTGGATCGAAGAGTAGATTTGGATGATGTATCTAAATTCACATATCTGTTGGGGACTTCAGGCAGGGATCTGCTTAGGATCGTAAAATCCCTAAGTGTAACCGCCGCAAACTATAGGATAGCATTGGATCTCTTAGACAAACAATATGGTAATGTCCATCTGCACAGAAAGTTGGCTAATATCTTTGTACCCTCATTAGATCCTGTAGAGCTGAAAAGGTTCCGTTTTGAATTAACAATTATACTTGAGCAGATCAAGAGGCTAAGTAGTAATGATATAGGCCATGGTATGGTCATGAGCCTCATTAATCAAAAGTTGTCAGAAGGGAAGCTCTACAGGAAAGTAGTTGAGCATCTGAGAAAGTGTGACTATACGCTAGATGAATTCTTCGACGCGATCGATTTCATTATTAGAATGCTCGAGGACGATGCCTTGCAACGAGGAGATAAACTTGAACCTGACAAGAGAGTAGACGTCAGTGTTAGAGCAAAGTCGAAACCCGTTCAGAATAATTCTTGTCCCTTTTGAAACGAACGGCACCCGCCTCACGGATGCCGCCAAGTAACTGACGTGGCTGCCAGACGTCGCATTTTACTAAAGAAGGGCCTGTGTTTCAATTGCACTAAGTCTGGTCATCGAAGTGATAAGTGTCCTGTCCCTAACTCTTGTAAGAATTGTAATGGCAACCACCACACAGCCATTTGTGATACAGTAATTATAATGTGGAAAAACGACCGCAATCAGTTCCCTCCACTTCAGCCCCAAGTAATAGTAGTAGTCAGTCTACAACTTCCCGCCCCGTAGTAAATGCGACGCCTCAACAGCACGAAACTGCCCCCCGTCCATCTAAAGATAAAGTGAAATCCAAACAGTGCAAAAGTGCAAAGATCGCACAGATGTCCGACGTGGACCTCCCATGTACAATCTTGCCAACGGCTATGGCCGAAATCAATCATAAGCAAGGTAGCAAGCAAGTCCGCTTATTTCTCGATACGGGAAGCCAAAAGAGCTTCATATCTGCGAAAACCGCGAGACAATTAGGCCTACCGGTGGTAAGAAGGGTAGCATTGAACATAGCTCCGTTTGGCTCCGCAGAAATAAGCGGACAATATGATGTCGTAAGCTGTAGGGTAGAGATGGGAAAAAGAATAGTACGAATGAAGCTGGTGGCACACGAGAACGTTGACGTCCCAATACATAACGCTGATTATGTACAAGTCAGACAGCATCTGTTGAGTAAGGGAGTCACGTTGGCCGATCCAGAGAATAAGTCCGATGAGTTGAAAAATGTCCACATTTTAGTAAGGGCCGATTATTTTAGCTACTTCATCATAGGCATCGAGAAGGTCGATGGGATAAATCTTTTCATGACCCATAATGGTATGTCGCCATATGGGAAAGTGCCGCAGTGGCTATAGGAAGGAAAAAAGATCGAACATGTGAAAACGCTCAGAGTCTGTAGAATTGCGAGTGAACCAAACCAGTTTGACGTAGATGAGTGGTGGCGTTTGGACCGCGTTGGCATCGCCCCATCAGAGCAATATACTGTTCGCGAAGCGGAAGCCATGCGAAAGGTGTCGCAAAGTGTCGTAAAGAAGCCTGAGGGATATCAGGTTAGCCTACCATTCGGGTCAGATGCTAGGCCAGATACGAACCATCGAAACGCTGTAGCTCAGTTAGAATCATTGCAAACTAAGTTCAGGAAGGACAGGGAATATTTTGATCAGTATCAGGGAGTGATAAATAATTATCTAGAATCAGGCTTTATATCAGAAGTAAAGGAACCCAAGATAGAAGGGTATTATATGCCACATTTTGGAATTAAGAAAGATAGCCACAAGACCCCCCTCAGAATCGTGTTTAATGCCTCAGCAAAATCTAAAGGTCATAAATCGTTGAATGAATGCCTCCTACCTGGCCCCAATCTAGTAGAATTAGCATATCATTTGCTTATAAGGTTCAGATTGAACGAATGTGCTATGCTAGCCGACATCAGCAAGGCCTTCCACCGTGTCTTGTTAGATCCCCGTGATGCCAAATACACACGATTTCTGTGGCGCGAGGTAGCAGGTCGAGCACTCACCTTCGCCTTTAGAGTCGTGGTGTTCGCCATCACGGCGAGTCTGTTTTTGTTGCAACAAGTTTTAAATTGTCATTTCAAAAGGGAAGGTAGGCCAGATTTGGCAAAGTCCTTTTACGTAGATAATTATCTTAGTACTTTCGAGGATGTAGAGAGCATGAGGCAGGAGCATGAATCTGTCAATAAGATCTTAAAAGGGGCTGGTATGCCTTTAGAAGGGGGGGCGTCCAATAACTTAGCCTTCGATAGCGAGAAGCAGTGGAGTGAGCCGGTGAATGTGAACGTACTTGGGCTGCGATGGGCCCGAGACATCGATCAATTGTGTGTGAAAGAGAGTAAGAGAATCAGTGAATTGGGGGAGGGATGGGTACCTAAAAAGCGTAGGGTACTTTCCATGTTGGTCTCCATTTATGATCCTCTAGGCTTGATAAGCCCATTATTTGTTCGAGGAAAGCTTTTCCTCCAACAACTATGGGAGGATAACGTAGGTTGGGATGACGTGTTAAAGAGAGAGAAAGCTAGAGAAGCAAGTGAGTTGTTGTGTGAATTGAAAGCGGTGAGCAACATCACATTTCCAAGAGCGGTAGGCAGGAAAGGTTTAGAGCTCCATGTATTCACCGATGCCAGCAGCAAGGCATATGGCGCAGTAGCATATACAGTACTAGGAACAATTGCAATCAGGTAAGCCTACTCACTAGTAAAATGAGGATCACTCCAAAGGAGATGAACAAGTTGACAATTCCCAAGCTAGAACTATTAGCATTGTTGTTAGGCTGCAGATTAGCCAGGACACTCAAAGGGCTGATAGAGCCACGAGAGAGAGTCATGTGGACCGACAGTAAGGTCACGTTGGCATGGGTAGCATCTCCCGATGCCAAAGATAATAAAAATGTTTTCATATCTAACAGAGTGGCGGAGATTGTTTTTCTTCATCAGGTTTGCCGTTTCAGTCTAAGCCATGTCCCAAGCAAACAGAATCCTGCTGATGTCCTGTCCAGAGGAGCAACGACGCAACAACTGCTAAATAACCCTCTTTGGCGGAATGGTCCAGAGTTCCTAAGGACCACGGGAGAGCCTGTTCCTTACAAGGACGACGATCCAACCAATGAAAGAACCGTAGTGGCGGCGGTACAAGAAATGAGGGAGGAAATAAGACCTGTTCCACCAGGAGAGATATGGGAAATTCTACAGAGGGAAGTAGAGTTCCGATTCTTGTTAAGAGTTGCTAGGATAATCCAAAAATTTACCAGATTAAAACGGCATCCGTTCAGTATTGTTGTCCAATTAGAGTAAAAATATTATTTGCCTACAGTCTATGCTTACTTGGAGGGTGGAGTCGGACCCCCTCGTGAAGTTACTAATTTTGTCAGACAATTAAATCTAGTGTTAGATAATAAATTAATTTGCACTAGGGGACGAGTGTCCCAAGTAGAGGAAATTAAACATTTAATTCTTTTGCCAGCTAAAGGGCACTTAGTTAGGGCTTATCTAAGATATTTGCAGAGTTTGTATTTACATTGTGGTGTGAATACACTAATGGGTATCTTCCAACAGAAATGCTGGTCGCCCGGCCTATGTTCCATTGCGAGGCGAACCGTGTGGCAGTGTCCAGAATGCGTGCTAGCCTTCCAGCCCCTGTTGAGACAGCCACCACCACCCCCCCTACCGAAGGAAAGGATCAACCTAACGAAACCCTTTACAGCAGTCGGAGAGGACCACACAGAGGCCATACAGACTGAAACGCGGCCAGGCTACATACAGTACTGATCGTGACTTGCATGGCCAGCAGGGCCGTGTACCTCGATTTCTGCCCCTCCCTGGAAGCGGAAGAATTTGTATTAGCCTTACGTCGCTTTTGTGCTACCCACGGTGCTCCGTCTTTCATCACATCTGATAATCATCAAACGTTCAAGACTGCCAGCAACCTCCTTCAGGGACTTTATGAAGAGGATGAAGTCCAGCAGTTCCTGAGGAAAACTGGAATCGAATGGCGTTTTCAGATGCCCCGTGCACCTTGGAAAGGTGGGTTCTTCGAGCGCCTAATAGGAGTGACAAAACGTGTCCTCCAGATAGCCCTCGGGAAGAAGTACCTGCCGGACGCCCACGTACTAACATTAGTGAAGGAGGCCGAGGCGGTGGTTAATAACAGGCCTCTAATGTACAGTGGTGACAAGTGCAAGGATGAGGTCCTCACCCCCTCTCATTTAGTGAGAGGAAGCCCAATCAACCTCATGGCACCGATCTTGCCAGACAACCACCTCAATGCGACCTTCACCTCCCGGAGGCTCCAAGATCATTATCTGAAGCTGACAGACTCTTTGAAAGCCTTCCGAGAGAGGTGGAGAAACGAGTATTTGAGTGCCCTGAGAGCCAGACACGACTGTCGATCTGGGGAACCTTCCAAGCTGCACCCCGGAGACGTCGTGCTGGTCAAGCAAGAAAATAAAAAAAGGGCTACGTGGCCCCTTGGACGTGTCGTGGAGACATATCCTGACGACGATGGAGTCGTGCGTTCAGCCAAGGTGTTGTTCGAGGGTGTTGAGTCGCTGCGAACTGTCAGCCACCTGATTCCCCTGGAGATTGCCCCCTCTGATGACGATGGTGGTGTTGGAGAAGACGATGGCGACGTCGAAATCGAGGGTGCGTACAGTTTAACAGCAGGACTGCCAGGGATTGTTGAGACGTCTGGGGACAACCAGGAGATGGTTCAGGCTACGACATCTCGACAACCAGCCACAGAGGTCTTAGGTAGTGACGCAAATAGTGATAACAATACGGTAAGTGAGATGAGTGAAAGTGACGCAGAATCAGAGACAACGGGCGCACAAGGATGTTCCGCACGCCCATTGAGAAAGGCTGCTGTGAAGCAGCGAGATTTGAAGGAACGATTACTCCAAAACGAGGACATTAAAGGAAAATGGGAGAGTCCCTTCTGGTAGGTAGGGAGGGTGGAAAGAAGTAAGTGTAGGTGAGTTTGAATCCACAGAGGTTGGAAGTGCGTCGGGTGTGGAGTACGGGGATGGGAGGGTCTCTCTCGTACATACAAATCGAGCGTTGTACAGAACCAGCCCCCCCCCCCCTCCTGTTTCCCCTAGAGTAATTGCCAAGGTGCGGCAGTGTGGGAAGGGTAATTCCATTGATTGATTAAGGGCATATTGCCTTATGATTAAATGTATGTACAAGTTTGTTCAATTTATGATTGTACATGTATACATTACTTATTGCTCATTTGAGATATTGCAGGCCCATTGCCTATTTGCCTTTCTATTGATTGATTCATGTATGTATTATATGTCTGGGTACATTCTTTCCTGTATTGCCATTCTTGTGCATATATACATTGCTTATTGCTCAATTGAGATATTATTGCAGGCCCATTGCCTATTTGCCTTTCTAATGATTGATTCATGTATGTATTATATGTCTGGGTACATTTGTTCCTGTATTGCCATTCTTGTGCATATATACATTGCTTATTGCTCAATTGAGATATTATTGCAGGCCCATTGCCTATTTGCCTTTCTATTGATTGATTCATGTATGTATTATATGTCAGGGTACATTTTTTTTCTGCATTGCCATTCTGTGTGTACACTTGTAAGAATTGATTGCCCCGGGGTAATATTTCTGTTGATGTATATTGTGTATACTCCATTAAAGTCGTTGTGGAGCGCTACGCAACGAGCCTAACAGTGTCTTGGAGTGGTTACTCCTCCCCCGAGTCCAGTCTTGCCTAATTGACTGACGTTTCACCGCCCCTCTATTTCGGGTGTGGAGGATGTCGGGAGTTTCGAACTGATCACTCAAAAGTCCTGCCATTTAACTCCATAAACATTGCGTTAAATTGAGGTAAGATTGGAAGATCTCGCGGGCGTTTCTGCGCATGTGTTGTCCAGTACATGACGGTATTGTGGCAAAAAATTCAACCATCTGGTGGGGAAGGAGCGGGTGTCAGAGAGACAAAGTATTTATTATTTACGAATTACAAAAATGACATTATACTGTTTCACCACGATGAAAATATCGATGTATATGTTTAGAGCCAAGGACTCTAGTTCGTTGGATTACGGCGAATTATGGCCTTCAGCCGAAGTATTAAGTTTACCCTTTGATCTGAAGAAAGACTTTGATTGTTTCTCTGTCTTGTCGTCGATAAAGAAGCTTTATCAAACCCCTTATTGAATAAATAACGTATGAGTTCCCTCGCATCCCAAAAGGACACTTTAGTTAGCACGGAAGATCGTAGTTTTCCTCGGTGTCCAGCACGACGCTCGATCTTCTCTGCCTTAACCTCCAACACAGTAAGTTTTGCTATTGTTCGTCTCTCTGTCTCCGCTCCAAGCCACGTGATACCAGGTCGGTTCCTTTTTTCTGAGTACTGTATTGTACTACATTGGATCCTCCTCTCTGGTTACGGTTCATTTTCCCTTTGCCTACATACACACTGAATAGTCTGGCATATTCTTTACATATTCTCCTCTATCCTCATACACCTGACAACACAGATTACCAAACAATTCTTCATCACCCAAGGGGTTACTGCACTGTATTTGTTCAGTGCCACTTTCCTCTTGGTAAGGGTAGAAGAGACTCTTTAGCTATGGTAAGCAGCTCTTCTAGGAGAAGGACACTCCAAAATCAAACCACTGTTCTCTAGTCTTGGGTAGTGCCATAGCCTCTGTACCATGGCCTTTCACTGTCTTGGGTTAGAGTTCTCTTGCTTGAGGGTACACTCGAGCACACTCTCCTATCTTATTTCTCTTCCTCTTGTTTTGTTAAAGTTTTTATAGTTTATATAGGAGATATTTATTGTTGTTACTCTTCTTAGAATATTCTATTTTCCTTTTTTCCTTTCCGCACTGAGCTATTTTCCCTGTTGGAGCCCCTGGGCTTATAGCATACTGCTTTTCCAACTAGGGTTGTAGCTTAGTAAGTAATAATAATAATAATAATAATAATAATAATAATAATGCGAGTTATATCTGTCTGTAAAATCGTCATCCCTGGGACTGGGGATTGGTTTTAGGCATTAAAATACGCCTGTGGACCTTGGTAGGTGATTTACCAAGGAACTATCATTGTAATTGTGAAAATTTAGTCTTTTTTGGTCCAACGTGGACTTTGTGCTTCATAAGCACATGTTGCAGACCTCCTAAGGGTGACAGTTCTATTTTTCAATTAGCTTAAAGTGTTATTGCGTGTTATTTCTCTATCAAATAGTTATTTTTGTAATAAATTTGAGAATTGTAATCATATTTTATTGAATCCTTCATAGTTTTGGAAAGCAAACCTTTTCAAGGTTTTGTCATTGGCCCATTCCATGAGGTCTAGAATCATTCATTTCAATAAGTCGGAGAAAATTCATGACACCTCTGAATCATAATTAGGGTAAAAAGGCACCATACTGCTTTTCTCCATATTATCCTACTGCCTGGAAGAGTATACTAAAACGCTTCTAAGCCACGCATCTGCAGCTGCACAGTGCAGTGCCGGTCAGAACAAAACACTAGTACTGCACTTGCACAGTGCAGTGCAGGTCAGAACAACACACTAGTACTGCACTTGCACAGTGCAGTGCAGGTCAGAACAACACACTAGTACTGCACTTGCACAGTGCAGTGCAGGTCAGAACAACACACTAGTACTGCACTTGCACAGTGCAGTGCAGGTCAGAACAACACACTAGTACTGCACTTGCACAGTGCAGTGCAGGTCAGAACAACACACTAGTACTGCACTTGCACAGTGCAGTGCAGGTCAGAACAAAACACTAGTACTGCACTTGCACAGTGCAGTGCAGGTCAGAACAACACACTAGTACTGCACTTGCACAGTGCAGTGCAGGTCAGAACAAAACACTAGTACTGTACTTGCACAGTGTACTTGTATCGATTGCAACATTGGGACTTTCATCCACAATTGGTCAGCTCTTTCAACTCTGCAATGGGTACTGCAAGCTCTGTCCCAATGATCTGTCATAGACCCCCATTAATAAAAAAAAAAATTAAAATTTGCATAAAAAAAAATAAAAATCCTGGATTAATATTGCCAGGCATCTGCCGTTTTTAAAACGGATATATTGACGTAAAGGAGCAAAATTACAGACACCAACCAGTAAAAGATAAAGTAGGGTAAAATCACGGTCTCCTGTATTTTACCGAAATACGGCTGAGAACTATTTTTTACGGGGTACAATTACCGGTTTTTTAACTGTAGGTTTCCCACTGCGGTACCAAACTTATTATTAGTAGTTAACGAAACAGAAAACAGGAGAATGCACCTAAAATATAATGGATTTGACAGGAAATTTAGGAATGAAAAATTTAAGACCTATTAATATTACTGGAATTTCGCCTTACTAGAAATTCAATAAAGTCACCACGTAGTATCATAAATCCCTAAGAGCTCAACTCAACACATTACAGTCTGATTAACTCGGCAATTTCCTCGACTATATGAAGTTTGACACTTTAATTTATGATTGATTGATTTGAGGTTTTCTGGCTGCCTGATAAATTATGTAGAGGCAAAGATAAAATTTTCATGTAGGCCCTGTAAACTACAACACACTTACGAGGTAGCTTTTAACGTGGTCGATAAATCAAAACATCTACACACAATTTCAACCAATTTTAAAGACTCGCTTATTCATGAAATACCTATGTAAAAATATAATACTTTATTACCACCATATTCCTTACACTGCATATGGTTTGGTATCGCCTAAGTTTAAGTCCTTCAAGAACATAGTTTTCTTGAACAAAAAATATAATCAACATATAATAAGCCTAACAAATCATCGTAACTTACTATATTCTTCAATATTCTATAATAATCAAAACGAACATTTCCTATAAATTAAAAATATTGCTTACCTTCAATTAATTCAATCCACCATTTTGAAACCACAGAAAATCCAAAAATCCTACCGGGACAGACAGAGACGCGTGTCCGGACAGTCGGAAAATTTTCTTCCAAGGATGAAATCCAGGAATGGACTTTGTAAAACCAAGAAATTTAGTTTCTATGACAGAAAACGGGAAGTTTCATGTTCTACGTTCTCTCTCTAAAAAAAATTAAATCTTAAAATTTCAAGCTTCATTTTTTTTTAAATGTCTTAATCGATTGCATTTCAATGGATAAAATAGAGATGGGAAATGAAAGAGTATATTAAACCACAATGTAACTTGAATTAATTTGTTATTTCTTGCAGAAGTATCAAAGGAACTGTGAATATTGCTTCTACATTTTGTCCCTTTATGGTTTTAATTTCATTGAAAAGGAAAAAAATGGTTTCTCCAAAAAAAAAGAACTCACTAAGATTTGGCTATGAATTCAATGCATTTAAATACAGAATAAGTATATAAAACTGTATTTCGATTAAATTCCTCTAAATACGCCATAATCTATTGCTAGCAAACACTCGGTCAAAACTACAGAATAGTTACCAAATTCAAACTAAACAGAGAGCAAGCTTAAAATTATGAATTATAGCAAGAGTTCGAACCATTCCATCAGTCATATTGCATTAATTGCAAATTAACAATATTATGAGAAGTTCAACAGCAATATCGTTAAATGTAGTTTTATAACTGTTGTGTTGATTTTTCTTCAAAAGAAAATAAACTAATCACTAGATGTCGTTATTTCTCGAAAATAGTTTCTCCGTCTTTTCATGATCAACGAAGGGTTGAAATACACCTCTTGGTGATTTGTATCCTTGCGAAGGGGACCTTGGTAGTATAAATAGACCCAAAATCTTCAACAACATATAGTTTTATTGAGAAGACGTTTGATCTAAATTGTATTCTTCGTATTATCTTCAGTGTAAGGATATATCATTACTAATATTTTTGCCTTTTTATACTACGAAGGTTTTGAGACTGTTTGGTTAAGATGTGAGTTCATTTTTCTGTTTATAGTAATTGTTTGGCAAAGATGTGAGTTCATTTTTCTGTTTATAGTAATTGTTTGGTTAAGATGTGAGTTCATTTTTCTGTTTATAGTAATTGTTTGGTTAAGATGTGAGTTCATTTTTCTGTTTATAGTAATTGTTTGGTTAAGATGTGAGTTCATTTTTCTGTTTATAGTAATTGTTTGGTTAAGATGGGAGTTCATTTTTCTGTTTATAGTAATTGTTTGGTTAAGATGCGAGTTCATTTTTCTGTTTATAGTAATTTAGATGTGATTCATTGAACTGTCATTTCTTTTTCTACAAGTTTTAATATTTTTAACGTAATGGAGGTACTGCATTTTTACTTGCTGAATAGTATCATATACTGTTATTTGGTAGGCCCTTAGCCATCAGAACAACAAGTCTGAATGTGTTATTAGTTTTTTCAAAGGTAATTTAAGGTTGGAAAATTAATTATAATAATCACCAAAAATTTATGAAGTCTTACAAACTCTGAAGACTTTTAATTCTCAGTTTTCGTAACTTTTGTACCCCCTTTTTAGTCGGGTTACAACTTCAAAATTATGTCTTAATTTTTTACAGTCACTTCTTAAATCTATTTTTAGTTACCTAGATCTTACACCAAATTGTCGTCCTATTTTACCTTGCATAGGCTTTGCATTAATTACTTTGTTGTATTTCGGTATTGCATTAATTACTTTTAGATATATTTCGAAGGTGCACACTTCTGAAGTAGTAATTTTATTATAGACATTACTTGTGATAATTTGATACTAGCGCAATCCTTATCACTGGACTTCTTTATTGCAGGAATGGCGAATTGAGACTATGGTTCGTGGATCAACTTAAATTTGTTTACTTGGTAAGCACCTGCCGAATGTAATTGACTACTTTTGAAGGGCTACGCAATTGAGACTTAAATTTTTTTTATATACACTTTCAAACTGTTAAAAAATCTGTTCTAATTTATGTAAATGGAAAATAAAATTGACTAGTAACTGAATAGAATTTTTTTTCTATTCTGGACTATTCGTGGGATCAAAATAAAAGATTTTAACCTAAACTCACGGATGGTTTTTTGTGCCGGAAAAAAAAAATATCAGGCTAATTACTGTACACTAGTTTCTGGACTACAATTACTGTACTTGTCTTTAAGAACTGCTGTCTTGATTATTCATTACAGGTCAACCAAATTCTTGAGCTCGGCAGCCTTAATAATTTTACTTTCCTTTATTAGTTCAAAACTAATTACTAAAATTATGAAAGTTTAAATTAAGTATTAAAACTTAAGACATTCAACTAAAGAAAAAACCTTGGCTTTAATTAAACCTTAAGCCATCTTTAACTTAAAAAAAGTCTTTATCTATTTTATAGCTTACGAAAGACTCAAAGCTTAGGAAAGACTCAAATTCATAATTATCTTTAAAGCTCGAATGGCTGTTCTTGTGCAAGTTAGTATACTTTCTATTAAAAGTGAATCTTGCTTGCCAATGCTGAGGAAAAGAATTTTTGAAAAAGTATATGGAAAAGAGAAAATTTGGCCTCTGTTTAGGTAAGTTTACGAACAAACTGAAATGGGTAAAGCTTAACTTAATACAATGTGAAGTTTTCTATTTCTGGTTAAAACAGTGGCTTATGTATGGAAAATTTTCTTCCCAAAATTGTTTTAAGAGATTTTTTATGTGGTTAATATCAAGGTTAATATCTCAAGTTGATGTAAAGCAGTTGGTGCATCGGTTTTTGGCATCAACAAATAGACATGGGTACCAATGAGAAGTTTAGTCATACTAACAGTTTGGGTTAAATTGGAAAACTTTACATCGTTCGTTTTAACCTTTATAAAAATCACGGGTCGGTCGTGTTAAATATTATAAGTTTTTGTAAACAAAAGCAGTTGGGATAAGTACCACCCAAGCACTTTTAATAATTAAACTTGTGGTAGGAAGAGCTGATCAAGACTTCCGTATAGAACTCTTTGGGTAAAGGTATTTTAAGAACTGGTGTTACAAGGTATGGGTTGACGAGACTCAGAGTTTTGAGGTTAAAGTTACCAGATGACCAAAGCCAAACTGCCCAGTGACTACAAAGAGAGGGGTCCTGTTGCTTATAGTGGTGACGAGGATTAATAAGCTGTTTATCAATAAGTCTGAAATCATCTCATGAATGCTGTATTTCTAATTGCATAAAACCCAGAACCATTTCTAAATTATCAGTAACTTAAATGAGATTAAGAAAGCTAGGTTTTATCGCAAAAAGTATAATTTACACTTCACCATGCAAGAAAATGTTGCTGATTATAAACAAATCGACCTCGCCAATCTCTACAGATTTTAGGAAGTGCTTGGTTGACAGACCAGGTTAACCTCCGAAAATATCGGGAATTATTGTTAAATTTGGTATTTATTTTAAGATGAAGCTCCACCACATAGATTCTTCCATTGAAACTTTAATATGTGAAGTATTTACGTAATCTGCACCATGAAAAATAAGTAATCTTTTCTTAACCCACCAGCTTCCAAGTCCCTGTCTTTACAACAGTCATGTAATTCAGAAGCCCAACATGAACAGATAAAATGTTACTGTCTTGCAATGCATTTATTTAATTGGAACTGAAATACGCAATTCAAGGGTACTATTCATACCTTCAGCTCTTTCAAAATTAATTTCCAGAGAAGAAAATGCCATAGATATGCTACACTCCAAATGTTTATTTCACACTGGTAGATTTAAACAAATTTTATTCACAATATTGATGAGAATATCATCAATAAGTTAAATAAACTATAAAAAAAATATTGTACTATTTACCGTCCAAAGTCATCTGTGACAGTCCATAGCCATCTGAAACCACATAACGTCATCCGGGACCATCTGAAAATGTTGAGATTGAAATATTACCTTACATCAACCAGATATAGTTTCTACAAAAACCCCTTCTAGAGGCGTAATGCATTTGTTTCCTATGTCAGAAATTAAATTAATTACATCTAATTAAAAAATTTATTGTTCAACCCATTTATCATAACATGGCATTAACTGTATGACCGCTACATGAAAGAATGATGTGCGTTCATGTTGAACGTTTGGCTCAAAATATATAAAATATCATAGTATGCGTTGAAAACTCGCATAGAAAATAGGTATGTAAATCATAGAAAATGGTAATTTAGGTCTAACAACCCTAATATGTTTACAAAGCAGCTGTTGCCTTTATACAAATTAGTCATTCTTTTACAGACAAACAAAGGTTTAGAATAAGATAAAAAGATAGTTAATTGTTAGAAAATTTATGCAGAAAAGTATAGTTAGCCCAACATGATAAAATTGACACAGTAAAATCAAGATTTGCCAAACCATTTTCATACCACCATTTTAGCCTTATAAATTATTTAACTCGATTTAAGACTTGGAAATACAAATACAATTTTAAAAGTTTTAAAGCCTCTAATAAACTTAAACCAGATAAAAGCTTGTAATACTTTCATACTACTATATAAGATTCGTGTACACCTAAAAATGACGTCGCAACATCTACGGTCATGGATACAACATGGATTTAAAATTACTGGTAAAATGGGTTCGAATTTTACGATTTAAGCTCTCCGCAAGTACCAACAGAATATTGACTGCAGAGACGCTACGCCACCAAGCTATGAGGATTCAATTATTGGAACCTAGATATATGTCTACTGTAGGCTCCAGAGCCTTTAAATATGCGGCCCCGATACTATATAAGCTACCACGAGACATTAGAAGGATTGAAGACATAAAGGCTTTCAAGAGGAAATTGAAGACTTTCTTATTTTGTGAGTCGGTAGAACTTCAAAAGTTCAAACTTGCGACAAATGTTTATATGTTGAACAGGCGGGCATAAGTCTCGTTTCATAGTTTATATATGAAAGATATGTTTTAATGTTATTAAAATTTTTAAAATACTTTATTTTAAATGTCAACTTTTCGTATAGTTTATTTATTTGCTTATTTACTTTCCTAACTTGGCTATTTTTCCTTGGAGCCCTTGTTTATAGCATCCTGCTCTTCCAACTAGGGTTGTAGCTTTGTTAATAATAATAATAATAATAATAATAATAATAATAATAATAATAATAATAATAATGAATTTGTGTGGAGCACTTTCTATGATTGAAGACAAATTATTTCTGTGATGTTTGGATCATGTGTTTTTGGTGTGATTTGACAGTCAGATAATGTGAAACAAAGGACATCAAAGCCGTTCTAGATATCATGAAACTTCTATTATCATAATTTAACAACAATAAGTGATCTAAAAAGATAAGGAAAAACTGGTATAGCCCGTAAACAGCATAAACTATTCCACCGGAAGCAGCATTTACAAACATTGTGACCTTCGCCAACGAAGTTGAAAGGAGGTTATGTTTTTTTATGTTTTGTGTGTTTGTTTTTATGTCTGTGTGTTTGTTTGTGAACAACTTTCTAGCCACATTTTAATCGTAATGATACTTGCAGGGATTAACTGTTATGTAAAAAAACTGAATATTATAAAACGATTTGTTTTCATTTGTTCTATTGCATTAACTTCCTTTCCTGTTTGTGAGTTTACTTAACAATTTTATATCATCATTACCTTAACTGAGAACAAACACATATATCTATTGTACACAGACATATATTTTGAGACTTGCTGTACATCAATGCGTAGAATATAGAAATAAACTTTTGATGGCATTTGTGGACTATGAAAAAACCTTTGATAGTGTGCACCGGTCAATTTTGTGGAGAGTCCTGCGTTATTATGGAATTCCTCTGAAATATGTAAATTTGATTAACTCTGTTCATGAGCATAGCAAGTGCAAAGTTAATGTTAATGGAGTCTTATCAAATGAATTTCCATTAAACAGCGGAGTACTCCAAGGGAATATGTTATCACCTATGTTGTTTATCCTCCTCATGGATTTTGTAATGCATAGAACAGTCAAAGATGGTGGAGAAGGATTGGACTGGATTGGTAATGGGAGTTTAGCAGACCTAGAGTATGCTGATGATGCTGTCCTTGTTAGCAGGACACCACAGGATTTGCAATGCTTGCTTAGCAGAATGCATGAAATATTACACGAGGTTAGGCTGAAGATATATAGAAGAAAGACAAAGATGATGAGAACGGAGTATGCAATGGAAGATGAAATATCATTGGAAGGAGAAAGAATTAATGAGCTAGAATCATTGAAGTATTTAAAAACTATGATTTCCAATACAGGGTCTTTAGAATTAGAGTTTAGTGAAAGATTGAAAAAGACAAATCAGACAATGGCTAGGTTAAGTAAAAATTGGAAATCCAATCGCCTGAGATTACATATAAAAATCAGAATATATATCAATTTAGTGAGATCGGTGTTACTCTATGGAAATGAGTCATGATATGACAATGAAGCAATTTCTAATAGATTTAGTAGATTTGAGAACAAAACCCTCAGAAAGATATTGGGAGTTGAAAGGCAGGACATGATTAGAAATGAACCTATGAGAGAGATTACTCGAGTGCCATATGTGGATGAGATCATGGTGAGGGTTAGATGAAGATGGTTTGGCCATGCTCTTCGCACTCCCCAAGAGGGATTAGTTCACCAAACGTTCAGATGGTCTCCACAAGGCACTAGGAGAGTTGGAAGACCCAGACCTACACTGATGAGGACTATGAAGCGTGATGTAGATGATGAATGGAGGAGTATTAATTTAAAAGCTCAAGATAGAGACGACTGGCGAATTCTAACTGAGGCCCTTTGCATCAATAGGCGTAGAAGGAGATGATGATGAAACTATAATACAACAGAATTATTACTTCCTCAAATAATTGATGTATTTTGAATGTTGATGTTCGTTTGTATTTTATCATTCTACCCTTTTCTAAAACACGGGCTCTTGCCTTGACAGCCCGTACGAATGTTGATAGAATTTCCTAGTCTGAAAAAACAGCGGCTATAAGTCAAGATCGAAAAAAAGACAACCTATAAAAAATCTAAATTTACTCCCTTTAACCTTGTGTCTCTTAGCGCCATAAAACTCTTCTACGAAGATGACTGACTATGTTGGCCATAGCCATCTCTGTAAAGATAAACAACGCTATTTCTTCTCATTTCCGGTTCCGAAATCGGACATATTTAGTTTATTCCTTTTCACGAATGTTTCCTTCTCTCTCTCTCTCTCTCTCTCTCTCTCCTCTCTCTCTCTCTCTCTCTCTCTCTCTCTCTCTCTCTCTCTCTCAGGCGCTTCCCTTTGGGTTGGAAGTTGGAACCCATGGTTTTTTCGTATTTCCTCTTCCTGTCTAATATTAATATGCAAAGTTTTTCAACGGACAATAATTCCTTCAGCACTGACATTAATTTAAAAAAAAATGGGCGAAAAAATATTAACAATTTCTATAACTTCCATTTTAAGTATTCTTTTCCCGAACTGAAATATATCTGAGATAATATTAAAATCGTAATGATAAGGTCATTTGTATAATAATATCAACAACTAATAAACAAAACACACGAAAAAATCAGCTTCAACATAAAAGCCTTTAATACAAGCATAAAATGGGCTTCGCTGATGGCGGTACGTTGTGTGGAATGGTGGCGTTTCAACTCCCTAGAGTTTTGACGGCATAACTTATGATATCCCCTCCCCCACCCCCAACGTTTCTGTATCTCGCTGCCTTGCTCGCATATCCCCCCCATAATCAACTCATTCTCCCTCTTCCCTCTCTCTCCTCTCCCCCCATAAGTATTCTCTATCCCATGTTCGTCATTTCCCTCCCTCCTCCCCCCTAATATACCCGGTCCCAGCCAACTCCGAACGGTCGAGAAACTTCTCTCATAGCAGTCATCGTTTGTGTAAATTATTCAAAAGTTTTATTCATCCATTGTATAATTTTTTCATCCGAGAGCTGTAACCGCTTTTCGTTCCTATATTCCACCTTCCTATGGTGAAATGCCTCCCTATAATCATTGATTCGCTATTACTGAAAATTGCTAAAAATAATTACCTCCATTTTAAATCATTATATTATACCCAGCAAATAACTTCTTTGTATCCACGAGTGAACGCCGGGTCTTCTATGCTCCAATCTCTAGCCTCTCTTACCTTCCAACGTATGTTTGTTTGTGCGTATACAATCGTAGGTACTTACGTGTGTGTGTCTTCTAAGTCTATATCTGTTCAGAGGAGGGATCTCGTCAAGTTAAACTCGCTTTCTTGTAATTTCGTATCAACCGCCATTTGCGGTTCGCTGTGAACCCTAACGTTAAGGGAGCAGATGTTCCATGGCTGTTTCTACGTATTTTATATCTAAAGCTCATTATCCAAGACTTTGGCAACTATTAGTCATGTTTTTTCTAATTCTAAGGGTGTTTTTTCACTAATAAGTTGAGGAACAGCACAGCGGTTATTGCTATATTCAAATCTATACTACTTAGAGCTTCCATAGTAGTCTCTTCTTCATCATTATCATTATAGTCGCTGTTATTCTTCATAGTATCAAGACTTGTGAATAATCATTCATAGTGGAAGGTTGAATAACATCTGCACAGTTATCATTTAGGTTTAAGATTACAACACTCAGGTTATTTACCTCATCAAGTCGGATTAAGAGTCTCTCTCTCTCTCTCTCTCTCTCTCTCTCTCTCTCTCTCTCTCTCTCTCTCTCTCTCTCTCTCTCTCTCTCTCTGTGTGTGTGTGTATGTGTGTGTGTGTGTGTGTGTAGGCGACAGTGACACCCAGTTAATCTATTTGATCATTTCCAATCAATCAATGTGTGTGGGTGCTATAATATTACTACTATAGTCCTAGTTATTTACAAATTCTTGGTTTGCAAGTAAACTGCTTTTCAGAATTTAGCCATTATTCATTAAGAAACTACTTCTTTTAATGGCTTCACGTCACTGCTTTCTCTCATGTTCAAGCGTATTGCTTTGACGTCTGAGAGAATTACATAAACATCCTGTAACACTGACGGATACAACGAAAACAATAAACAAAACAGTAAAGACTAAAACAAGCAAGATATCAACACCTACGTCTGCGGTTTGAACTCCATTGTTTCAACTCTCTCTCTCTCTCTCTCTCTCTCTCTCTCTCTCTCTCTCTCTCTCTCTCTCTCTCTCTCTCTCTCTTTCTGTGGAGCTACTTTGAAATAAACTACAGGGTTTCTCAATATCAAATATAGGAGTCTCTCTCTCTCTCTCTCTCTCTCTCTCTCTCTCTCTCATGGAAATTCATTTCAGCAGACGGCTACATTACTGTGAAAATGAATCATGAAAATCTATATTACCCTCTCTCTCTCTCTCTCTCTCTCTCTCTCTCTCTCTCTCTCTCTCTCATTAAGGTATCGTGAAGTAAAAACTAGTCTCAGTGTGGCCGTTAATGATATTGTACGGTATAATATTACAGCTCAACATAATTATACTTTACAACCATTAAAAAACATGAAATTCTTATGAAACACAGCACCAGGTTGGTTTCAAAAATCTCTATTTGACTTTTGACATCTAAATTATTCCTTGCACCTTAACCTTGCTCTGCACACTTGCATCACTATAGTCCATTTCTTTTATCGAGGCATATTTGCACCGACTCGCAGGTGTGCCCTTTTAGCTCGGAAAAGTTTCCTGCTATCTGATTGGTTAGAATTATCTTGTCCAACCAATCAGCTATCAGGAAACTTTTCCCGGCTAAAAAGGCACCCCTGCAAATATGCCTCGATAATAGAAATGGACTATAGATGGCTAAGCATTCCAAATTTGAAGTCGCTATATCAAATAGTTTAAAAATTGGGTTAAATTCTACTAACATTAAATTAAGAAAATATAATAAAAAAATAAAAACCTATGGCGCTTTATAAACTTTAATCTAGCAGATGGATATGCAGAGGACCGTAAAGAGAAACAGACAGACATACAGATAACATACTAGACGCATCCGGTCTCGAAACATGGTGCATACAAAAGCATTCAGATGAAATATAATATTCACGACGAAGAGAAAACGGTCAATATTATAATCCCCATGAGTTATTATTATCATTATTAGTAGTAGTAGTAGTAGTAGGCTACTTGCTAAGCTACAACCCTAGTCGGAAAAGCAGGATGCTATAAGCAGTCGTCTCTATCTTGAGTTTTTAAATCAATACTTCTACATTCATCATTTCCTACTTCACGCTTCATAGTCCTCAGCCATTTAGGCCTGGGTCTTCCAACTCCTCTAGTGCCTTGTGGAACTCAGTTGAAAGTTTGGTGAACTAATCTGCCTTGGGGAGTGCGACGAATTCATTAATATTGAATAATGGGAATTGCAAATGATTATTGTTCACAATACGGAAGTAACAGTAAGGTGTATAATCAAAGACCGGAAGTCCGTACTCAGCAAAGGTGAAATAGTTTATTCTACGTTCCAATTATTATTTGCAGGTAAGAGATACAGGACATCGTTCAAGAGTTTACCGGTCCATAGGAAGATTAATTGATTGATTGATTTAAAGTTTTCAGGCATCCTGACATCTAAGGTCATTGACGCCGATATCATTTAGTTTATATATATATATATATATATATATATATATAAAATAAAAAATATTCAATTAAAAACATAAAAGTTAAATGATATTATAAAATTAGTTTTCAAAAGACCTGCTTCTGAAATAAATCTAAGAATGCCACTTGCATAGTAGGACACATCATGTCCAAGAATCTTGGCAAGGATGAACCTGCCATCCTCACTTCGAGCCTCAAACAAATATCTATTCCTCAAGTTATTATAATTGGGGCATTCAGTCGAACAAATGCCTCACTGTTAAGAGGTACTAAGCAGTCGTCACAATACGGTTGGTGTTGGCCCTTCAGCAGAAACTCATGTGTCAACCGAGTGTGACCAATACGGAGACGACAAAGAGTAGTCTCCCATTTTCGGGGCCTCATGTTATACCTCCAAGGAGATATGACATTTGTTACTTCTCTCATTTTATTGCCATCTAGACGCTCACTGGCACACGTGCACACAAACTTAAAATGAATACACTCCCGTGAACAAAAAATACTAAGAATACCTACAGGCTTATATGGGCAGACTAAACCGGTTTGTGTGTTGGTTTTCAATAATTTTCGTGACATCGCAGCCAGACGGTCTAGATCAGTGGTTCTCAAAATTTGTTCTGTCATTTCCCCCCTGCACCCCGTTCAACCATCCAGATTTCCCCCTTCATGTGTATGAGGGAAAGAGTAGTTAAAACACACTTGAGACTATCTACTAGTTTATTTTTCAAATGTGCAAATATACTGATAAACATATAATTACAAAGTAAATTAGATAGACAGCAGTTAGTAACAACTAAGCATAACCATAGAGCCGGTTAATAAAAGAAAAAAAAACTTTTGTTTGCTCTTCTACTTTAGAATTAAATTTAATTATTTCTCCCCTGAAAGCTTCAAATTTCTCTCCAGAGGGAAATTTCCCCCCAGTTTGAGAACCACTGGTCTACATAGACAGCGCACGAGTTACAATGTGGAAAACAATAAAATGAGACCAACATAAACAGCAAGTTTATCAAAGTAAAATAATATGATATATGGTAGCGTGTCATATCCCAGCACTGATGACCTCTTAAGAAGACGGATAGCTTAGGACTAACTGGCGAGTCCCAAATAAAATTAGACTCAGCTTCTGTGACTGGGAGTCAAGGCCTTTTCCTTTTACTTGATGTCTCACTCAGTCAACCAGTTTAATAGTAACCATGGATTTATAAAGATAAACTAGCTAAAAGACAAAATTAGGTTACCTTATATTGAAACTATCTCTCGGTCACTTTTAGACAAGGCATACTAACTAAAAGCTACCTTGTGGAGGACTATCTAGTCAAGGGCTAAAAAAACAGTTGCAGACGTCAAATGAAAAGCAATGTATAAAGTATCCGAGAAAAAGCTGTATCAGCTAAGCTACAACCCTAGTTGGAAAAGCAGGATGCTAGAAGGGCTCCAACAGAGAAAATACCCCAGTGAGGAAAGGAAATAAACGATATGAGAAATAATGAACAATTACGTTATCTGTTATGGATATCCAACCATCTTACCTTTGAGTAACTGTTTCTACAAACATTAAAACAAAATTAACATACAAATACTGTTCAAGTTACTACGTAAGAATGGATTGTTAGGATAACTAACCTCTGAGGAAGTATATCACAAATGTTGAAAGCGAATGGGAGCGAGAAAAAATGCACAAGCTGTTAATATGAATTCTGTAACGTATATGCGAACTAAGAAGGGACAGAAAGTTGAAATTGTTGATATAAAGATGAAACAATGATAAGGTTGGCCAACGTTATTATTGTCATTTAATTCATTAGGTAAGCTACAACTCTAGTTGGAAAAGTTAAACCATCATTATTATTACTATTATTAGCCTAAAAATTTGATTATTATAATAAGCCGAGCTACAGTCTTACTTGCAAAGGCATCGTGCTACAATCCCTAGCACGGAAGAAATTTAAAAGTAAAATATAAGCCATAAAAGAGGAATAACAAAGAAATACAAGTAGCTTAAATGAACATGATAAATACCAGATAGACTAAGATACGAGACCTATGTCCCATGCTAACCTGCAAAAAAAAAAAAATAATAATAATTCTTAATCATGTTTCGAACTTCTGAAGTTCTGCTAAGTGGATAAGACTTGTAAAAAGTACATATAATGCGTCAATTTTGGAAGAAAAAAAAGAAAAAGTAAATTGACTCGGAAAGTTTTAACTGGAGATTAGTGGTTCTGTGTAGGTAAGGGGTCCAGCACGCCTGATGATGAGTTTTGTGTGTGATTATATGAAGCGAATAATGTTGTGGAAGATTAAGGATGCATACTGCATTATTTTCTCTCTGTAATTCTTATACATATATGCAGTTGTCATTACATACAAATGCTTACATACATATATACATACAGTCACATATACACCCTCTTGCTTACGGGTATTCAGACACTATTGTGTTTCCTTATGGTCTTTCCTCGCTGGGATATTTTCCCCGTTGGAGCCCTTAGGCTTATAGCATCCTGCTTTACCAACTAGGGTTGATGCTTAGCTATATATATATATATATATATATATATTGAAAAAGCCATATATTTTTTTTTCTTTGATACGTTAATGTCTGGATTCTCATATCGACCTCGGGAGCAGAGCCCCAGGTGGGAGTCGAACCCTGGTCCAGAAAACTTGTATGTACAGTGACATACCACTTGGTATGTCACTGTACATACAAATTTTCTGATCCTGAGGTCGTTAAGAGAATCTAGACATTAATGTATCAAAAATATATGGCTTATTTGAATATGAAAAACACGTCTAAATGTGCAAAATTTATCATATATATATATATATATATATATATATTTGCATAAGCATTAACTCTGACTAGCAACTTGCTGTCGACGTAAGTGTCCCATCTCTTACTCAAAACAATCACTTAATGACAGCCAATTTAGTCAAACTCGGGTTCATTCACTCGTGGGGAACTTCCCAGACCCAGAGAGAGAGAGAGAGAGAGAGAGAGAGAGAGAGGGTAATTTATGTGGTACAAGTATTAGGACTATTTAATATGCAATGCATTTATTCTAGTACATGCGCTTCTTACAAATGCCTGAAGATGCCAATCTAATCCACCTACAGTATCCTCTTTTATTTGACAAATCAACACACTGCTGTTATTACTATTATCATTATTACCTATCAGCTAAGCTACAACCCTAGTTGGAAAAGCAGGATGCTAGAAGCCCAGGGGCTCCAACAGGGAAAATACCCCAGTGAGGAAAGGAAATAAGGAAATAAACGATATGAGAAATAATGAACAATTAAAATGAAAATATCTATGCAACAGTAACAACATAAAAAACATATTTCATATATAAACTACAAAAAGAGACTTATGTCAGCCTATTCAGCTAAAAACATTTGCTGGAACTTTGAACTTTTGTAGTTCCACTGACTCAACTACCAGATTAGGAAGATCATTCCACAACTTGGTCACAGCTGAAATAAAACTTCTAGAAGACTGTGTAGTATTGAGTCGCATGATGGAGAAGGCCTGACAATAAGAATTAATTGCATACCTAGCATTACGAATAGGATAGTACTGCCCGGATATATCTAAATAAAATCTTATGTTATATCTCCTGTTATATATTAAGTGAATAAAGTCATGCCAGACTTTGGATATAATTCGTGAAATAAAATGTTTATATATGATTAGCTGAGCACAAAACAATACGAAATGTCTTAGTATACAAGTCCTTTTATATGCAGGACTCGTCTATTGCATCCTTGAGTTAGAATGGATCTAATACGTAGTGGGAAACCCAGGATTGATATATACTGATAATGACAACAAACATTTCCTACGAATAGCCAACAAGGAGAATAAATTTTCTTTCCAACCACATAGACCATATGGGCTGATTCAGTCTACTGACGGTTTGCGTTGTCACTCTCATGAAAACTTCGGTCAATAGTGTTTGTTGCCTTGAAGAAAATGTGATGCGCTCTACGTTTAATGTCTAAACATCTCTCTCTCTCTCTCTCTCTCTCTCTCTCTCTCTAATATATATATACACATATATAGTTATATAATATATATATTATTATTACTACTAGCCAGGCTACAACCCTAATTGGAAAAGAAAGATGCTCTCTCTCTCTCTCTCTCTCTCTCTCTCTCTCTCTCTATATATATATATATATATATATATCACTCTTAGGCAAGTTTTAATCCAAGTTAGAAGAGAAATATTACCCCCCTATAAGGAAATCGGCCTAGTTTAAAGGTTTAAGACTACTCATGAATGACAGAGACAAGGGAACTGTTACATTGCCATAGCAAGCCGAGCAATTCCCTAGAGATTTGCCATATATACATTATCAGCACCCAAGCCATTCTCTAACCTAGCTAGGACCAGGGAGGGCCAAAGAATGGCTGCTGATGACTCGGCAGGTTGACCTATAGGCTTCCCCAAAGGCCCCATCCTTAGCTCACAAGGATGGTGAGGTTGCAGACACTAAATGAACTGATGGTTAATAATGAGAAATGATACAAAGTAATTGTTAAGAATATACTGTTTGCAAACCAAGCAACACGTCTATTCTTAGAAAGATAGAATTAAATTACAACAGAAATGTCGGAAACAAAGGAATAGTCACTGAAGGTCACGTGATTAATCAGAAGCATGAAATCTACTATATTCATACAGGAAATAAACTAAACAGAGGAATATAGTGTGCTACTATTGTTTCTTCATGCTAATTCCAAAACCCGAATTTTCCTCCATATCTAGATGGAATTCATTGCCATCTGGTAGTCTATCCTTTTTCTCTCTGGTCCCTCACATCCTACAGACCTGTAATTTGTGAATATCCGGCCTTGCATGAATCCTATTATAAAAGGCATTCATATAGGATTCGTTAACCTTAAAGTCGGGAATAGTCTCTCGACTACAATTGTATTATTTAGACGGACCTTATCAGTTCTTAACTTTCAGTTTAGGGGAGCTGATAATGGAAGAGTTTAGTGCTAGAATAGTGTTCGTGATAACGAGGCTAAACTAACGCACGTATGCACTGATCTGTCTCTTCTAAGAATTTTAGTTCACGAGTTTCTCGTAAGAATGGCGTTTCAATCGACATGTCTAACAGGTCGATAATATTAATATTCATTATTAGTATTATGTATAACTCTTCTTCTGAAATGGATGGAGAAAACAACATTAATAGCGTTAGCTAAAGTTTAATGTTACAGAAAAACTTATTTCCCGAAATGGCTGAGTGTTACCACAAAACGCGTTTTCTATTCATTATTTTATCGTACTGAGAGAGAGAGAGAGAGAGAGAGAGAGAGAGAGAGAGATTCATGTTCACAGAGTACACCGTTCCTTCCTCCAAGAAAATGTTGAACCGTAGTTATGCAACGCATATAAATCGAGTCCCAGTAGACATTTTTTTCTAGTCTTTTGTTCTTAGTTCTTTCAAAGTAGTGCTGCTACCGGATGAGTGAACTGATATGATAATGTCTACCGTTGAACAGGTGTGCGGTGAGGGTAGCAAACCAAAGGTAAAGCATTTACGTATCCTTAAAAGGGGATAAAATATTTATGGAAGTGCTAATTTCAATATCATACACAATAATTATATCAAAGAGGTTATGTATTAGTCAAGGGCAAACTAGGCTGTGCCCATTCCAGTGTCGATTTCATATCAATTGCAGAAGTATCCCAAGTAGAAACTGACTTTGAAGAATTGAAGAACTTCCATCAGGACGATATGGCATCTCACCCAAGAAAGCCTATGTGAAAATCCGTTTTTAGGGTAAAGTTGATAGTCCTATTCGTGTTCAGGGAAGCATTTGAGTCCAATGTGAATTGCATTGTCCAAGTTCAACCGAGTACTGTAAAATCATATGTACGAAACAGTAACGAAAACACCACTTACAGTATATTTACCAGCCATTGTTTGGTCGTATCTTGGGTGGAGAAGAAGATAATAATAATAAGAATAGGGAAGTGGGGAATATGGGGAAAGGAAGAGTACCCCTGGCTACAATCCAGTTTATAGCTCAAAGGCAGGTACTGGCTTGGGCGCTGATCATATATATACGGTCAGTGTAGGGCACTGTCCTGCTAGCTAGGACATTGTCACTCTCCTTCCCTATGCCATTCATGAGTGGCCTTTAAGCTTTCAAATAAGTGCTAAGCATATAAAATACGTGCTTATTATTTGCATTTTATGTAAAGTTCTACACGTACGAAATCATCTGCTAAACGCAGCTATTAAAAAAGATAGCACTTACAGTTTCCATGAGCTCACCGTCCGACCAATCTTCAAGATGTCAAAGAAACATAACTACAGCACTGCATAAAATAAGTTATTTAATTTCTAATGCTTTCCAATGGGATACCATTTTGCGTTTTACCCTTTGATGTTGGCTTTTAGGATTAAAAAAAATAATAGGTCTATCACTATAAATGTCATGATTCAACTACAAGATAACTCTATTTCCACTAAAATTAACATAATAATACTTAGATATCGAATCCAGATCATTTATATTATCCTAATATCTGAAACATTTTGAAAGTGGCCCGGTCGTACTCGCTGCTGTTTGAGCGGTAGAGACAAGTGGTCCACACCATATCGTTTATACTTGCATGCTGTCACGAAACCAACTTATTCCAAATAAAACCAAGAAAATTTACCCCAATACCAATTACCTCATCTTCCTCGAAATTTCAGAGAAAAGTTTGAAATACAAATAAGATATGTATACTTGAAGGGGCTATGGTTCGAACCCAGTATGAGGTAGTAATTTATTTCTATTGGAGCACGATATTGTGTTGATTTTCATCTATATATATATATATATATATATATATATATATATACATACATACTTAAGCCTTAACAAAATATTTAATTATAAGTGTCCCCAGACTGGACATGGGAATTAGTGTCCATCATCCGCCACCTAACATTCTTCTCCCCTTCGAAGATCTGGCCCGTTCTCAACACTCCATCAGTCCTCTTCATCAACGAACTTTTTCCCTTTCTACAAAGTCTCCCACTTCGAGCTTTTGACAGAATAATCAACCCTTTATTATCCCTTCTTTCTTTCCCATCATAACCGTCGCACGCAAATCCCGACTTGATCTTTTGAGGGGGGAGGGGGTATTTGCTATGAGCATATTTGAATTAGTATCCCATAGATTAGTCTCATGTCTCGAATTTAAGTTTCTAATTTTTTTTATTTGGTTTGATCCCCTAAAATGTAACAATTGTATGTTAAATATAATTAAAATGTAAATTTTCTTTACACATCTACATATCATTCAGTAAAATAATAGTGAAATTTAAATGAAACGTGAACTACAAACTTTGATTACTTCATATATATATATATATATATATATCGCAGTGGGAACAAACAGGGAGTCCCATCCCAAAACCCTGGTGTTCCTTATATTCGGTATACACTATGGTCTTGAAAAGATGGGTTCTTATAATCTCATACGGGGAACCAAACCGTTAACAAAACTAATAACAAACTATTTTAACGTTCGTAAAAACACGGTAGAGTAGTGGGAATATAAAATACTGGTAAAATATGAATCCTTATAGCTGAATTATATTACATTAATGTCATTGACACTTTAAAGTATCATTCATTTCATTGACGTAGCGGTAAGCAATAAATTAGTATGAATTTAACGTTGTTCTTTAGCTACTGTAGCTATAATTACCTTCAAATTTAGTAAGGATCTTTTCCTACGGTTCCAGGTTCCTAACTGCTCAATCCGCAAAATTACAGATAGGTGCAAAGCTTCTAAGCTTATTCTTCTTGCAATTAAGCCTTATTTACCTGTACCATAATTAAATTAATGATGAGATTCTCAATCTTAACTTTTATCAAATTGTACTTCTACTAAAGATCGCTGCCTAGGATTTTACCATTTCTATATCTTCCTCAGGGGAAAACAAAAAGAAATACTCCTTTTATATGTCCTGTGACATCTTAGTTTGCTTCAAGTCATAAGCAAGTACGAAATGTCATTTCCTTTATAACAGTGGATTTAGATACCGGCTAAATAGGATGTCGGAAACCTTTCTCTGAGATCATTATAACCAATATCCTCAGAAGGAAAGTTTATGGGGGGGGGGATGAATGTAACCAAAGAGGAAATTCTCTAACGGCCAAACCTTAAGGGCAGCTGAGTTTCAATGTTTTGTCTGCCTACACACTGGTATGCTGTATTTATTCAATACTCTTTGTATGTAACCAGAGATGAAATATAGATTATTCAAGTAACATGCAAGATAAGATAATGGAGATTGTACCAAGTTTTTCTTCCTAAGTATATGATTTTTACTTATGGTCATCTGCAGATATATGCAAAGAAATACTCCCTTAGAGATGACGGTACTTTTTTTTTAAAGGGATCTATCTTCACCCCCCCCCCCCCCTCTCTCTCTTCCACCAACAGTTGCTACGTTTCACTTTCATAGCTAAAGTTACTCGGGCAGTGTTGCCAACTCGATGCTCCTTTCCCAATACCGTGTGACGTTATCACCTGTGCAGTCGTATGAAAATTTGATCTTTGTCTTCTTTGTCCCAGAGTAATCTTGATCATGAATCATTTACTTGATTAAAAAGTGCTATAGGGCTCTCTATGCTTTTTATCAACTGGACAATTTTCATCCACTACATATGCAGCGTGATTATAGAAATGAAACTATATTCCTATAGATATTTACTATTTATCTTATTGAACAATAAAGTTAAGCTCAAGGAATGTAGATCCAATCTTTTTTTTCCATAAAACCATGTATTCTCTGCCAATGTTCAATTTACTAAAGCCTATTGTCAACTATGAGCTTGGTTTGAATTCACCCTTTGTTAGGGGAGCGACTTAACTATTTCTTTCAATATGGATTGAATTTATGAATATGGACATGTTGCGAGCCAGGTGCAACTCAGGGGGGTACGGAAAAAAAGAACCAAGAACATTATTTCCATTCCTCACTGGCCTATTTTCCGTTAGAGCCCTTACCTGTTTAGCTACTTGCTTTTCCAACTAGGGTTGTAGCTTGGCTAGTAATAATAATAAATCAAGGGCAGTTGAAAACAAAGGTATAATGGTGACTTGGTTAAACCCCATTTGACTTAGAAAATTCTTGATTTCCAAAGTAGTTCAATTGCAAGACAATTGATAATTACACCAATATAAAAACTTACCCAGGTCCAATTAACCATAAAAATTGATATGTAATGAACTTAGCTTTAACATATTGCAAAACACCTTTGCGGGTGGCTTGGAACTTGAGCAAACATGCAAAAAAAATGTTTCAATCTTTCAAGTATGTTAATTTTAAATAACTTTACCTAGAATAAGTTCCTTTAATATAACATTCAATTTAAAAGTTACTTATAAATGACCCAACTTACAACTATTCAGGTTTCCAGGTTAAGTTCATATACTAAGCTTTCTCAAAAATAATAAAGTTGCTATATATTTCTCAATTTCCTAGCTCCTTTTCTTTGTTAATTTGACTGAGTTTCTTTTAACAGGCTGTCATGGGCTGTGTTCATTTCATACCAGATGTTAAGCCTTTTGAAAATCATGTACTAGTTAAGATAATTACAAAATTTAATTGATTTTAAACTGATATATAAGGCAAATTCGTGTAAATTCTAAGTATAAAAAAAACCATTAATGAACAAAGGTATCATAGTTTTCCCGCCAAATATCTTCCGGCCAGGACAAACCTTAAAAACGTGTAGTCATTGCGACCGCATAACATAGTACGTGTATTTCAAGTAAAAGGTTGAGATTAATGGCCATCTTAAGACATACAATGCTTCCATGTTTTTAGTTATACGAAAATACTTTTCTTTTAGTTCAGAAGACATGTAGAATTTTAAAAGCTTGTAGTCATTCTCAAAATCTTACAGCTACCCGGCATTTGTTAAGCCATTTAATAACATCAAAACTTTTTTTAACTTATTTAAGCATTTTTGTTTATAAAGCATTATTAGAATTTTAAACTGGTCTACCAGGACAACTCGAACCCAAATGACTATCAAAACAGCTTTTTTTTTGTGGCAGCATAAGTACTCAATACAGATATTTTATTAAACCTTAATTTTGAAATTTTTAATGGAAAACATTACTTTTTAAAGCTTATGCATATTTTCCATGGCAGAAATTAGTTACTCGACATTTGTCATATAAACATTAACTTCCTATGAACATATGAAGAATATTCACATTTACCGGTAATTCCAAGCTCTTTCAAGATATTGAACACATGCCAATATAGCCCGGTGATAAAAAAGTTTGCACAATAACTTTTTACAATAAATATATTTTCACATCAATACAGCACTTTAAGAGGCTAAAAACCCATACTAAAATCACTAATCTACAAGGGGGAACACATACGAACAGAGAGGGTTTTTTCGTTTATTGGTAGAAAATATAAAAACTAAAGGCGAAATTGAGGTTTTAAGTACATTTTGTCCTGAAGAGACAAGAGGCAGAAAAGGATTTTTTTTCTGTAAAAATGAATCCATGAGTTAACCAACCATCCCTTCTTGCTTCGGGAATAGTCAAGTATATTAAATTACCTTATCACTAAACTTTTTCTCCTATAATGTACAGGGGTTGCAAATATAAAAATAAGTTTGTACATCACAATAATAAAGTTCCGTTTTGGTCCATTCACACACTCACACGCAGAGGGGCACGTCCTCACTCTCCCAAAACGACAGCACAACAATGTCATTCACTCGTCGTCTCCTGAGCCATTTTCCATATCTTCGTCATCGTCTTCGTCAGGGACATCATCATCGTCATCTAGGTCGTTAGTGTGTTCAGGTACGGAGTGTCCATTGCTAGCCTTCATCTTCTTCGCTGGGGATCCTCCTGCCTTGTAGATCTGCATGTCTCTGTCGTACCGGGCACGGTCAGCCTCAGCCTGTTTCTCGTACTTGTGTTTCTCTCCTTCGGTGAGTTCGTTCCATTGCCGGCCGAGCTCCTTGGCGACTTCGCCCACGGAGAAATCGGGGTTGGCGGCTCGTACCCTGGGTCGTTCATCGTTGGCGTAGAAGAAGAATGCCGAGAGGGCTCGTTTGGGCTTGTTGGGGTCCTTGGGAGCTTTACGCCCACGGCGTCCACGCCGACCGCCCATTCCACCGGGGTAGGCGCTCATTTCGGTCTGGAAGCGTTCCTTGTCCTTCTCGGCCAGTTCGTGGAATTTCTTCTTCTCGACGTCGGACATCGTCTTCCATCTTTCGGAGCACTGGCGGGAAAACTCTTGGAATTGAACGTTTTCGTCAGGGTGAAGTTTCTTGTGTTCCGACCGACAAGTCTGCACGAAGTAAGCGTACGCCGTCATGCGGCCACGTGGCTTGTCGACACCAACGCCGCCACCTCTGGGTCTACCACGGGGCATGATTGCAACTCACAACTCTCAAAGGGCACAACCGCACACACACCTCAAAAGCTATCGAAACGCGGGTCGCACAGACTTCAGAGAGGCGCACACCTTACTCGGCAAAGTCCTATTAACAAGTGACGCTTTACGACCGTTACTGCGCCAGGGCCCCCACGCTAACTCCTCC